>NC_092831.1:24794172-25107922 GCF_039878825.1 Excalfactoria chinensis
GACAGTGAGAACCACACAATAATGATATATCAAGAGAACAGCCACAATAATGATCATAGAATCATAGAATCATAGAATTACTCAGGTTGGAAAAGACCTTGAAGATCATCAAGTCCAACCGCAGCCTAACCAGTAGCCTATCTCTTAAAAAACAACCACAAAACAATACCACAACAACAAACCTCTTCTAAGTCATATCCCTGAGTACCACATCCAAGCGGCTCTTAAACACATCCAGGGATGGCGATTCAACCACCTCCTTGGGGAGCCCATTCCAGTACCTAACCACCCTTTCTGTAAAGAAGTTCTTTCTAATATCCAACCTAAATGATGATATATCAAGAGAACAGCCTCTGCAAAACCCTGCTCCTTCCATGCTGAAAAAACCCTTGCAAGAATCTCCTGCTTGTTTCTTCATCTTTATTCCCTCCTCTCTTTGTTACTTTTCTCCATCTATATGCCCAACTTCCACAAGAGTTGGAGTAGTATTTGGGAAATCTATAGTTCAGAATCCCAGATATTTCATTTCTGAAGACAATAACATGCAAAGGAATTTGGTCTAACTTTCACAGCTAAAATCACAAGATGCACTCCTGAAATTGTCTAGCTTTAGTTTCCAGCCATCAGATTCTACAGGTCACCCTCCCCAAAACTTAAGGCTACTAGAAGTACTTTTTAAAATACATAATTGTTAGTAGAGAAAAATTCCCTCTTAAGACTGAAATAGACCATCTTAAATCCCTCACCAAGTCATCTTCCATAGCTCTCAAACTGATTTGTTTCTAAATGTGTTCCAAGCATCTAATGTACTTCTTTATGCATGGGCATCAAAGACCCATACAAGTTATTCATGGAATGGTTTTGCTACAACAAGTTTTCCTTCAAGTACTCACCCATTCTTGGGAACAATTTGCTTTGCTCTGCAGTATAGGTTTTCTCCATGTATATAAGTATCAGGGGCAAATGCATGACTTCAGGTAAGTTTGATGGTATAGCAAACAATGTATTTGTTAGTTTTCTGGTCTCCCTCTGCATCGATCTACATGCATGTGCTACAGCATGGTTTTTAAATGTCTCTTTTTCTTTTCTGTTCTCTGAATGTCAGTGGACTCAATCCCATCTGCCTCAACACGTAGCTTTTTACATCTGGATGCTGAAGCTGTGCATCTTAAGACAATCAACCACAATAGCTGTAGACCTACAACCCTCTGACTGGGTGACTGGTGAGGATGGGTGAACTCTGAAGGCTTATGCATCTTGAAGCAGGAAGGAAAGCAGGACCCTTCTTCCCCTTCCAAAGGCTACTGGGCCTGGACAGTACAGAGTCAGTACCTGATCTGCTGTTATTAAATAAAAGGACATAAGCTTTCCACCTGGAAAAATGAAAGCCATGATTCTTTTAACAGAAAGATGAGCTAAAATGCATGAGCAGAAAACTCACATGCTGGCTGCTGCTCACACCTGTCAGCACCACTGCAGTAACATTTGTTTCACACATGCCTGGTTTGGCAGGCACCTGATTCGCATTTTCACACTTTGTATCAGCTTTCTACACACTTGTTCTCTAGCATATTGTTCATACATTAGATACCACCGTATTGTTTTCCAGAGCTACGTGACGTAACTAGGTTATTACATGGGACAGAGCTCTGGCTCTAAAGTCAATTGCATCAAAACAGGGACCTGGAGAAAACACATGAATTAATACAACAATTTTAAACAGCCATTAGCCTGTTAATTACTATTAGCCTGTTGCACTTCCAGGTTTCTTCCTGCTGCACTATAATAATGAACTCAGACTGCTTAATTAAACATGCTAACAAGTAACCATGACTCTACTTGTCTCAACAGAACTACACTCATTTCCAGCAGTCCTAGATTTAGCTTGGAAGCTATCAGATCCATTGTCCCATTTTCTGAGATGTCAGGGTAGGAAGAACTTGTATTAGAACCCTCTTTTTAGTAAATGACTTCACAGAGAGCTGGCCTCCATTACCAAGTAATTAAAACTATTATTCCAAGGCATCTGCTTATACACCCTAGGAGATGCAGAAGTAGAGGAATGTTTTGCTTCTTTTGCAGCGATGTGGATAAGAATGATGAACTGACAAAGTAGAAAGGATTCTTCTGACTAGTCTCATAACTGATCAAGTTAACTCTGATTTTCAAAGGCCAGTACAGATACATTACTGAAGGACTGTCAGTAACTGGTAACAAACTTGTGCTTGCTTGTAAAGATGCTGAAAAGGTATTACTTACTGCATTATGGCAAAGGGTTGAACCAGCTAACACAATGTAAGAACACACACATCCAAAAGATGGCAATCATAACAGACAAAAGGTAAAAGGAAAGAATGGGGAAGCAAAACAGTATGTAAGTCCCTTGCAGAGTGTGTAACAGAAGCTAGGTATCCAGCTCTTGCTCCACCATATGAGTTCATGTTTTCCGTCTAGAATTAGAAGTTTTACAACACAGAAAGACGTGGATTTTGTAGCTTTCCAGAGACATCTGTCCAGTGCTATAAAAAGGGCTTTCCCAGGTAACATTTAAACTATAAATTAGATAACAAGAACCAATTTACTATAACTGATAACACAACACTACCAGCAGCGCTTGTAAGGATTCCCTTTCTTCACCAACTAGTTCCCAGAGGTGGAGGCTCCTGCCTGAACAGGGGTGGCCAGCTGAGCAGTGCTTGGATGCAGAAGATCACAGGAGCAGCTGCTGCTGCATGCCTCAAGCATAAGAACCCTGATGACCCCCATAAATGAAAAGATACAGAAAGGATTATTGAATAACATCCAGATATACTCCCAGAGCATGATGTAGGCAGCAAATTCCAAGAGATCTTCAGCTGCAGGAATTTCTGCAGATCAGTTAGTTAATGGGCACGCACAGATGCGGCAGGAGACAACTCCCTGGCTCCTGTGAGCAGCCTGAGCTCAGCTCTAGGGAAGGACTCTGGAAAGAGCTTATCACTGAAAGCAATGCCTCCCAACAGCAGGAAGGTCTGCTAGGGTTAGCAGGGGAATGTTTCTCACGTTCCTGCTCACGTGCAACAAAAGGTCTGGAAATTCAGAGAGCTGGCACCACTGTGAATACATATCTCCAGCACAAGGAATAGCTCAGAAGATTAAGGCATTTGTGTGGAGTTAGTAGTAGATGTCGATAACAGATTTTGCAGCTTCCAGCTTTCCTGCCAGAAATTACAGCTGAGGCATTTTCAGAGAGACATACTTTGTATCATCTTCTATAACACTGTAACCAACAGACTCACACTTGGTTATAACTGATGGAAATGCTCGTAACTTTCACGGGTCTGCAAATTACTAGCAAGATTTTCTATCAACAGTAGGGAAGTTCTGAAAATGCCTTGGCTAGGGAGACAGCTTATTTAAGAACATGACAAACAGCAACAAAAGCAGTGATATGAGCATATATCCACCCACAGTGAGGTGGGAGGAATGGCCTGGCAGGCTCTGAAGGTCACCTGAAGACCTGCTTTCTCATGACTCTGCCATAGGATTCAGCTCTGCTTCCACATCAGGCACACCATCACACAACCCAGTCCTCAGAAGAAAAGACAAAAAAGATTGGACTTTGCTCAATCACTAAATTGGTATGAGATAACATTAATTCACCAAAGTCTTGCCCACTGAGCTACACAGCACCTCCCAGTAACTCAGTGTTCTCTGCTCCTGGTTAATCAGTCAGTTGCTTAGGAAATAGGACTGTGATGCTCACAATGTTTTTGGACACACAAGGTCACATCCTGCGCAGCTTACAAGTTTGCTAGCTAATTTCAAATCCAGTTGACAGAGGAATGGACAATTCAGAAATAATTAAGACAGAAGAGGCAGCTAGGCAGAGGACACCAACTGACTTCAGCATCTGGCTAAGACGAAAGATTCTTAGACATCAGAAAACATAGCTGGAAGGCCTCTCTTATAAAGTTTGCCACTGCAGAAAAGTTAAGTTTGCATAAATCATGAAGTAGAAATACACAGAAATCACATTTATTACTCCAGTTGCTCATTTTGTCTGGTAGGAAGAAAGAAATTCCAGGCTTTTTTGATGTTATACTATTGCTGTATTTTTTATCAGGTGTACACAAATCCTATTTGCTGTATCAAAGCACACATGACACATGGGACTAAATGCTTCCCGACTGCACAGCAAGCAGCAAAAAGAGCTGTTTGCTTAAGAAGCTAAGAGATAACTACAAACACTGAGATGAGCAGGAGTTATTTAAGCATGGTTGATACTGCTTTCTCTCTCCCTTGAATTCTTGATTTAACTCAGTTTTCACTAATTTAACCCTTTTCATCCTCATGGAATTTCATTTACTTAATAAAAACAAGACTGAGTGTTTTCTTTTCTGCCTGCAGTAATGAAACACGTTGGCATTAGCTTGCCACAAGACATGAGCATGACACTAACACAGGAGTTTATTGCCAGCATGACAGTTAATGTCATTATCAGTATAACTAGAAGCATGTTTCCTAAGCGTGTCATCCTGGACCATACAAAGACATGCAATTAGAAAAGAGGGATGTTTGTTTTAGAGAAATAATAAAAGTTCCACAAGCAAGAGGAAAAGAGCATTTTACAAACAGCTGGGTAAAGGTTATTTTGCTGATTTTCACTTGACACTGTACATTTTCAGTGCTGAAAGTGCCTTGTAACCTTCAGATTAGAAATACACATGCTACGGCTAGCTGAAAATGTGCCGGAGCCCTGCTGGCTTCTGTCTGACTGAGGTGCTCAGGGTGTTGTGGTGGAACAAATAATCTTTCCCTTGGAGCACAAGTAGAAGACTGTTGTACTACATTTATTCTCTGTCATTTATATAACACTTCAGTGCTGTAAACAAAATAGTGAGGAATTTCCAGTTTTCAAACTAGTGTATATGGATCTGATGCATGCTTTACTGTCACTCTTTCAGTGTCAGAGTAAAGCCTCTAAATGATGCTTAAAAGAGTAAATATTATGCTTCCTCCTAGTATCCATAGATCACCACTTTCCTTTAAGTTTAACATCAATCACAACCACCACCTACAAAGTCATAGTGGAGTATTTCCAGGGAGGAATGGGTGTCAGGACACCGAATGCAAAGGTTCAGATATGACACTGTCTTTGCAGAATCTGTGTTCAGCAGTTAATGAGATGGAATTGGACAAACAGTAATGCAGGTCACTAGAGAAAACAAAAATGCTTTTTCTCACCAAGATACCAGAGCTGTGATGTGTTCCTATTGGACACATCTGAATCAAACATCTGTTACTTTTCCTCTTCCAAAGATCTGATGAATCCAAAACAGCCACATATTGCACAGCCCTTTTCTAATTAAATTCTCTTAAGAAAGGCTCATGAAGTGGATGCTTTGCAGGAAAATAGAATGCTGTGGCACAGGTAAGGAGAGGATGCAGCACATGTAGCAGGTAGCTGGTCATGTACTTGACAAAGATGACTCAACTAACACTTGGAAAAAAAACAACACAAAAGTGTTCTTACTTGTGGGGGAAAAAAAAGGGGAGGGAAGGAAAGAAAGATTTTTTTCATTTTTGTTTTTTAACATGTTGATTTCTCATTTGATTTAGACTACAGAGATTTCTGCTGCTGATACTAAAATTAACTGCAAATTACATGAAAGATTACCCTGCACTGAAAAGCATTTACATCACCTCACCCAAATGGTGCATGGCATCACAGGAGAGAAGCACTTCTGGAGGCTGAGTCATAAGACGAACTTCACAGAACCCAAACTGTAAGCCACCTAAAAAGAAGAGTTCACAAACTCAGGTAGATGTCCATGAGCATCTTTTGATGAGACTGCACAAAAACGTGCATGCTTCTGAACAAACAAATCAGACCCAAAGCAGCAATGGGCACCATGGTACCACATAGCGGTAACCTGTTTGCTACTTCACTAAAAAAGACAAAGGCTAAGTGAAAACTTTCAGTCTGGCTCAAGTAAAAGAAATGAAACAAGGAGAGAAAGGCAGACCATCCCCTTGAAAGCCTTACAGCGAGTAGCAGTCAAACCAAGCCTGAAGAAGATGTGACAGCTCTCTCTCCAGTGAGGGAGCGTTCAAAAAAGTAAAAATACCTTGTGAGCACCTAACGCTAGCAAAACATACCATTAGCTCATGAGCAAGCAGCTTATCAATGCTGCATTACTACACGCTGGTAGAACTTGTCTGCTGACACACCAGGTATCAGCATTAGAAAAGCACCTGCCCTGAACAACAGTCCAAAACAGGAAAGAATCAGGGTCAAGAAAGCAGGAATCACAAACTGCAGCAGATCAACAAGCACAAAAAGGAGAAGTATTTAATGCTACTCTTACTGGTCTTCAACACCTTGTATCCATTTTTTCCATCCAGTTTCATTTGCTCTGTCTAAACTTACACAGAGTGACACAGTTGTACCAAAGCCTTAACTGCATTCCAGTTTCAGCCCTGTTCCTGTTGTATCATAGAATGGTCTGAGTTGAAAAGGACCATAATGATCATCTAGTTTCAACCTCCCCGCCAACTGTATGCGGGGCCTCTGACTGCAGATGCCAAGGAAGCGGTAAAACATTACTTGATTTACATTCAGAAAATTTAGATTCATTTTCCAATGGTCAAATGACAGATACTAAAAAACAAGTGTATTTGAATTTTGAAAACACATTACAAGTGGTAGGACACACACTATTGAAGGTTCTGTTTGCACATGTTTATCCTTGGAAGCAACAAAACTGCTTCTAGTTCTTGCGAAACCAGGCAAACCATTGGGATTACCAATAACCATACATAACAAAAAAGTTAACTCACTCAACTGTTGATGAGGGTCTCCAGTGCACCCCTCCTCAGGAAACAGCCTTCATCCAGGAGACATCCTCCCCTTGAAGGCTAGCCCTTAAATAAGGCAAGGGAGGGGGAGGACCCTGAGTCTATCCTTTCCAGGCAGGTGGGAAGCACAGGTAAATTGTTTGCATCTTTGCTTCCTGCTTCACCAGGTGCTCAGTCACCAGTTCAGGCCATGCCATAACAGTTCCCCTACAGCATAATACAACATCTTGGGCCCCATCTTGAAAGGTAGAATAAAAATGCC
This sequence comes from Excalfactoria chinensis, assembly GCF_039878825.1. NCBI lineage: Eukaryota > Metazoa > Chordata > Aves > Galliformes > Phasianidae > Excalfactoria > Excalfactoria chinensis. The sequence continues at coordinate 24,801,275 of NC_092831.1, forward strand.
TCATGACACACAGCCTTTACCACAATGACAAGAATAGACACACGAAATCTCTACAGTTTTCCAGTACTTCCATGCAGAATCAGCCCTAGAAAAACGCAGCCACTATTCCACTTTATCCAGTAACTTACAAGAAATTCTGTACTTAACACAGAATGGATGTATATTTAAACAAGAGTGGAGTGGTTAATTAGAAGCTGTGTAGGAAAAAAAAGTTATAATTTTCAAGATGAAATTAAGAATTCTACATTGGTTATATATATATGTCTCAGCATCCATACAACACAGAAATCATTCGACAAGAAACACTATCTAGATCGACTTCTTGAACTGACATAACTACTTATGTTTTAGCCTGAATGTACAAGCTTTTGAAGAATTAATATTATTTTGCTATTAAAAAAAAGTTTTAAAAGCTATCTAAACACAATTATCCTAAGATTGTAATGTTGATAATAGAAGCACTGACCTTTTTGCTTCAACCAAGAATTACAATGAACACCTGGCCTGCAGTTTCATCTCCTAAATTAATATTTCTTTGCCATGTTTTTCTCACTTATGTGTTGCAGCTAATTGAAATTCTTCCTGATCTGTTATGCAGACAATTACTTCAAACAATTCACAGCCAGACTACACACATCCCCTGTTTTATGCTAAGCTGTACCATCATTATTTGCTTCACTATAATGTTTAAATGCCCTAAATGTCACTCTGGTTTTCATCTTCCAGGTGCTGCACCAATGTATAGGTAGCACTGCTGCATCAGTTAAGCCATTTTTAATGTTGAAGTGCTCTGTTGCTTGAAACTAAGTAAACACACACACAAAGCATTGGATGAAAAGCACAACAGCCAGCCCTTTCTGTTCAGATGAAGAAGGAACATAAAATTGAACCAATTTCATCCAAGATCACACACAGCATCTCAAAGGAAAGAACCAATTCAAAAATCTCCTGAAGCAGGGCTGCAGCTTCAGAACTTGCCCACAACTTTCTGCACCACCTACAAGTCTACAACTCATGTGATACCAGTGCACCAAAAGTTAAAGATGACAGTGATTTACATTAAATAAATCAAATCCTTTAATCAAAGGAAAGTTAGCAATTGATTTGTTGATTGGCACAAATGAACAGTTTTTAAAGAACTTCTCGAGTAATTGGACTGCAGTAGTCAAACTGTGTTCTCATTTACTTGTGCCAGTTGATCTGTCAGTAAATGAGCAACAGTGACATTATTTCCTGTACGCCCTTGGTTAAACAACTCTGGTACTGGCCACAGCTATTCTAGCTACTTCATGCTCAAATACTGCCATGTAATGAAGTAACGCTTGAAGAGAAAAGCTACTGATATCCACTCCTAGGATTTTTTGCCTGTAAATTCACATAATTAACATTTTTCTCATTTCTGTTTTAGAATACCACAGTGCTATTGCCAATTCATAAAGTAGCTTCAAGATCTGTGCATGTTGGAAGATATTCAAGACACAAACAAAACACTCTCTAAGGTTTAAGGTCAACAATATGCCACAACAAATATATACTAAAATGTATCAACTGCATTAAATACTCCAGGAAACTTTGTTAGTTGCGCTCAACTTTCACACTTACACACTATACTGTATAAGCCCCATTCTTGAATCTCACTGGCATCACAAGAGCTTCGAAAAAAACAGGAGCCTGTTTCCAATTAATAAAGACACAAGTGTTTACGTAGCAGGAAAACCTTGAGATCTTATTATACCCCATCTTGTTCAGAGCCAGTGTGGTTTTGTCACGTGTATGTTAAACTGGCACAGCCAAGTTTGGTTACAAACCAGCACAGCATCTGCAAGCCATTCACATACTTTCAAATGTCACAGTGATAAACACACACAGCTCTGTGACAAACAGAGGGTTATGTCTGAAAATGAATGAAGAGAAAGCATTCACAAATGAGTAGGTCTATTTATGAAGGAAGCCATCATAGAATTCTTTAGACTGAAATTATGGAGGGTTAGGAATAGAAGAAACCTAAAACATATTCCTAAAGGCTTAGGCAGAAATTACCTTTTGCTCTCCTTATTTCAAAAACATCCCTGCCACATGCTTACTGGTGCTACGTGTACTGTTCAGACATTATTGCTTGTCGACAGAAATGCATGTTCTGCTTTGAAGGTAACTATCTCTCCTTCTTAACTTAAAACTCCTCCTAAGGAGCAAGAAAAACATCCACTCCCAGATCTACACTCACACATTGTGGCCAACTTCAGTGATGAGTCCTCACAGTAGAATAACAGCCTGAGATCTTTCGGAGTTTAGAGTACTGGTAGCCTCTAATCTGATTTTGTACATTCATATAAGATCTAGAAAAGGACTAATAGGATGTGGGGTAATTCATGAGAAATGTGTTTGGACAAGCAGTCTACAATATGTGCTTCTTGGCTATTGTCAGCTTCTTTATATTATTTTTATTGAGCAGAATACTCAGCACATATAAAAAGGCAGCAACAGCCTCCTCTGAAAGCAAAAAATATGTATATTTGGAAGAAAAATATTAATCTGTCAGGCTACAAGTTATATCGGTATGCCTAACTTCCACATCAGTGGGAACTGTAAGCTGACTCTTCACCGAGGACACCTCTTGCAAAGACAGTCAAGTGATCTCTGGACAGTTTCCATTTACTCAAAAGTTATAGGCATATTTTTAGATCTGAATTTACAGAGCCTACTCTCTTGGGCTCTTTGAACCTCAAGTCATACCCAGAAGAGAAGTCAACCATAATCGGACATGCAGCCCACAGGTGGGCAGCAACTGTACATTCAAACCAACCTCAGACGTGCTCTAACTTAGAGTGAAAGAAGTATGGATGAGAGAAAGCCTTGACTAGCTCGAAGATTACGTGAACAAAAACAGCTACAACTTCTTACCACAAAATCTTCAGCAATTGCAGCCTTTAGGCTTGGCCTAAATGTTGCAGGACAACCACAATAAATGTGATGCACTGCCTCTATGCTTTTATGAGACTGGAAAAAACAAAGGTATCATTTGTGTTCTGCCTGCTCTCTCATCTCTTTAATAGCCATGTATTACTATAAATTGAATATCACAGTGAGTTGAAATGTAGGCCCTGCTTTCAAAATTTCTCCCACTTTTTAGAGAAGGCCAAAATCTGAGCACAGTTTGCTGAAGTGCTGCTGAGCACAAAGCATTTGGAAGTAAAAAAGAGCACCATTAACAGCAATAAAGAAGGTTGAATATTACATATATGAGCAAGGACAAGCAATATGACTTCATGTCTCCCTTGCTGTCCTGCAAATTACAACTACTCATTCTCTCAAATGACAAACTTCTAGGCACATGGCCATATAACTGAATACAGGGATGAGTCAGGCAAGCATAGAGATGCTCATGGAGAATGGAGCCAAAGGTTTTACGTGTTAGTGAGCACTGATAAACACATCCAAGAATCATCTACATATGTTGCATATCCATAGGAATTTTGAGAATTCAGCAAAGCAAACAGAAAGAGGATCTTGAGAACTGTTATTTGTCTCCTTGTTAGAAATATTAAAAACAAAACAAAAACACAGCTGTAAAGGCAAAGCAAACACAGAGCCCTTAGACCAAGAGGGTCAGAACTGAATTCATAGTAGTTTCACTGTTCTAGTGCACCTCCATAACAATGCTCCACCATTAGGCTTGTGCCTGTGTTTCCAACTTCTGTTTTGTTTAACTACTTATAACAGATTGGAAGGAAAACCTCCCAACAGGGATATAAACTAATTTACTGAAAACCCACAGGGACTCAGTAAAAACTGCAATACAATAAAACATGCCCTGGAGCTTTCAGAAGACTAGCAGGATTTGATAGAAAACAGGTACTCCCAAACCATCACTGTTCCTCTTTGCAGACACTCAAGCTCTGTGGAAAAAAGTAACATTCTCAATTTGTGAAGTGGATCCAATTTTTCAACTGGGCTGCTATCCAAAGTCATGTAACTTCCTCAATTAATTTCCCCATTTCAGCTTTGTGGAAGCAGATTCTCTCCACTGACCAAATTTGTTATTTCAGTTATTCACCACTTCCAAAAGTAATGAAATGCTGCTTGCTTGCATGGTGGAGGCTTTAAACCACGATACTTCACAACACTGAGTTTACTACATTCACAACCAATCAAATTCTGTTAGTAGCGTGGAATTTTGTTCAGTTCTCAGTTCGCTATTATGCAGAAACGGTTAAAATAATCATTGATGTGAACTTGAAAGCCTCAATTTTATTTTTAAAAAGCTGTTCCCAGCAGCAGCCGATTCAGCTTTTTGCACACGGCATGATGATACATCTTCAACATGGCAGAATTCAGACAGCAGCTTTTAAAGTCATTATTATATACAGAGTCTGTCAGCCCTCTCTGCTACTCTTCTTGGACCAGACATACTTCCTGGGCAGGCACTAGGTACACAAAACCAATCCCAGTCACCATCAAGAACCGAGATAATTAATAATTAAGTTAGCTGATTGCTTTCAAAATCAGATGAAGCTTAAAAACATTCTTTGCTGAGAAGTAATAGAAAATATAGCCTGACAAGTTGTGTGGCAATTTAAAGCTACTGCAGCATTTACAGAACTGACTTAATGGAACCAAACAATACTGAAGTACTGAAAACCAGCATAGCAATTCTGAATCATCTTCTTATGAAAAGTTAAGCTGTTTGTCACTTTATAAAAGCAACACACCAAGGTCTCAGAAAACATTACGTATAGACCAGAATAGATAATACATAATCATAACTGTAAAAAGCTTGCACCTCTAAATCCTTCTTCGGGTCTTAAACTGAAAGATTCTTTCCTGTTTTAAGCACATTCCCTCTGCATTTCATGAAGGAGGGGCTCTCTGCTGCTTGAGGAGGTTCCCTTCACATAATGTTGAACGAGTTTGAAAGAGTTGTGACTGATAATAGCTTACACATGGTGTTACAGAGGAGTCTATTTTAAGTATCCTTCTTCTCTGAGAAGGGATTTTAAAGAGGTGCCATGTGTTCCAAACATGCTGGCAATGTGTTGAGCTTTCACAGAGCCTTTGGATCTCACTCTTGAGCTTGCTGTGGAAACATACGAGTCCACCTTAACCCTGATCAATGTTCAAAGACTAGTGGAAGTACATTTTATTTCCAACACGTGTGAGGCTTGGACAGAGCTCCAGTAGTGGGACATAATGGGCATTCCTAAAGAGGAATGCTAAAAAAAGATTTGTTGTTAAGCATATGGATAATAGAGCGCACTCGATAATTTTCAGCCACATAAAAGTATGAATAACAAAACTGACATCACTTCTGACCACCCTCCTCCTGAGCAGAGTTCCTAAAACTCACCATACATTATTGCAAGGTGATAGCAATTAGCTAGAGACATTCTGAAAAAGATTTGATCAGGGGAAAAGGAGCATGAAGCCTTTTTATTAAGATGAGTCCTCATGTTTTCCTCACTTTTCATCGAGTCCTAATCTAAAAGAGAACTTTAAAGGCATTATACTGAAACATTGCCTTTCAGATAAGAAGTTCACATTTCCTAACATCACCTCGGATTCCAGGAATTATTCTTTCAGCAAATAACAGGCAGGGAGGACAGAGTGACCTTGCAACGTTTGAGCCTTCACGTAGAGCTGTCTGCCAACTCAAATTCTACCTGAGATTTTGAAGATGTTGAAACATTTCTAATTAATTTCTGCTTCTAAACAGTTGCACTAAATTAATGAAACCGTTTCTAATATTAATCACACAGAAAGGCGAAATAAACTTAGCAATTTTAGTTTGACCCAAAAATGTTCAAACTTGGTAGGAAAAAAAGCATTCACTTATGGTCTTTATAAATGCCTTTGCAAACATCTACAGCTATGATAAATTGCTGGAAACAAAAGAAGCATGCAGGTGATTTTTTGTCCCTTTTGTTTGTGAATTATCTCCAAAGTAAATGTTTTCAACAAAACCAACACTGTTCACAGACACAATTAAGTTCTCACGATAACAAGGTCACTAACAACTATCTGCCATAGGTGACTGATCACACTACAAACCAGGCAACAGTATTCCTGTTTCCTACGCATCTGCAACTTCAGTAAAGGAAGTAACCTAAAGGAGTTCAAAGTGGCTAGAGTGGGAAGGAAACAAACCAATCCACCTTCCTTTAATCATAAACCAGGTGCTTCATTTTCACGTATTGAGAAACAACAATAAACATACAGAAAAATAATTTTAAAATATTATCTGATGGACATTTTCCCTCTATAGACACATATGCTAATTACTTCCCTGTAGTATTTGCTCACTTGTAAGTCATCTATTTATTTCACTTACCCCACAGGGCTTTGACATCACCATCAAACATAGGAGTTTCATTGGATGATTCTTCATAGTGATGGGAAACACATAATGGCCACCAACACAGCAAAACTATTACAAGAAAAACAACACTACTCCTTCAGTCTTCGCATACCTTTTCCAAACATCGACCACGAATGAACTACAGGCTAACATGGTAAATACACCAGGCCAAAGTTATCTCTAAAATAAATTAAAGCCACCTGAATTTCAATGCAAAGTAATGAAAAATTCATGTTAATATCTATCTAACTATCCCAATGTCGATATTTTTGATGCTTCAGGACAAAGGTAGAACTCTGGTAGAAAAAATAGACTTGAGCTTTACATCGCGATCGTGACATTACAGAGCACAAACATCTCAATGTCTCACTGCTATGTCCATGCTTTATTTGGTAAATAAGTGCTTTTGCATCGTGAAGTTTTCTGTACACCTGCAGGAGCTCTTGCTTGCTTCTCAGTAAAACTTTCATTTTATCTCCTGAGCAAAAATGTGCCAGGAATTCTTGTTGGGCAAGTGCCACAGTGGTATATCACAGTCTCTGGGAATACCAAAGAGCCACTAACTCCTTTTCCCTGATATTTCCATCTCTAGGAATTATGTTTACAAAAAAAGGCCATTCATTTCACTGGAAGAAAGCAGGGACTGGATAAATGTTACCACAGGGAGCATTACATATTCTTTCTAAACAGTCCATTCAAGATAGTGTATGCAGACTCACAAAATGCAACTGCTATGCTAAGGAAATACATAAGCTTGCCATACATAAAGGATAAAAAACATTCCAAAACTGTCTTTCAAGATTTTCTTATTCATTTGGGAGAACCACATAGAACACACCTGCCCCAGCTGGTGCTGCATTGCTCCTTACAGCACCCCAAAGCAGCACCCTTTCCAGAGAGCTATGCTCATTACGTCCTATCCCACTTTTCTTTCCCACGAAACATTTCCTAATCCACAGATTCAGTTTGGAACACCATTGCTCTGTTCCTTGTCCTGCTGCCCCACCACATGAAACACAAGCACTTCAGGGAGCAGTTGCATACCACACTTGTCCAGAGCCCCTTTGTTACAAACCAAACAACTCACGGCCCATCTGAGTCATGTCATGGAGTCTTGCATAGCTGGAAACACTACGCCTCAAAACCCAGCACCACAATTCATTATCTTCAAAACAACATCATCCTTCCCCTAAATATATCACACAACACAACAACAACTTGAATTTGCAAAACATCTGGGACTGTCTTCCAGAAAAAGAAAAAGGAGGTTTTTTGTACCTGCACACTTGGTTTTTAAATGAATAAAGTGACAAACAGAAGGCTTATGAAGAATCAACAAATAGATTTACCAATTTAAAGCTGATTTGTAACTAAAATGACCACACACGGATCTTCATATATGGATGCTTACTTAGAGAGGAAGTATGGCCTGTAATCTATAATTTTTTAACAAATGTATTATGTTCTACACAGGAAAAAACAAACCTAGCACTTTAAACACAAAGGCACCCATCTGATCTTGTTTCTACACGAGAGAATGTTACGCATTCTTACGTTTTCAAAAATATAATTTTAGTACCTTGTGAGGAGTTCAGTGAATAGTCATACATCCATTTTAGAAACCCACATACTTAAGCGAAATATTGAGACTGCCAGTGATCCCAATGCATTCAAATTTTCCTGGGTTGGGAGGAGAAATATTGTGCCTTTCCAAAAGAACTGAAGAAAGCTCACAGGTTTGACTCCTTATAGTACTTTACAATCTTCCTCACCCACAGAAGGTAGAAAAGCATAAGCCTCAGGTGATAGCAGAAGGCACAATTGCATTTAAAAGGTTTTTATTTATGAAGTACAGTTTGGGTAAGGCTGCTACTCACTCTTTAATGTAAAGTACATTGCCCTGATAGAAAAACAGATCTTAACTGCCAACACAAATGGAAAGATATAGTCCTTCTTTCCACATGGAGAGACAGCCAGCTCAGACATGTATATCATCTCCATCTGCAAACAAGATCCAGTGATGTTATCAAATCCTGTTACTGACTGTTATGCCTTACACAGGTCTGAAACCCCCACATTTCCTAGAAGCACGTGGGTTAATTAGTCCCAGTGGCACTGGATAACACACACCCCTAATGCCCAAAGTCACAAAAAAGCTTCAAAAAGATGCCTTTAATGAAAGCACATACTCCAGTTAAGAATAACACTAAATAAAAAAAGACAAAGCTCTGCAAACTATTTATTTATTTACAAATATTAAGCCACTTGCACCATTTCTGACTGCATGAAAGCCAACAACTGCTGGGCCAGGCTGGTACATGATTTTTGAGCAGTCCATAGTCTTTAAGTCAGTTCTAGGACTAGCTCTTTTAAACAAGAAAAAAAAACCCAGCAGATGGAATAGGTAGTCAGGGGAAAAAAAAAAAGGAGATGAGCACACCCTACTTTACCCTCAATTAGCTTGCTTCTGGTGTGCAGCAGTAAGCAGCACTAAGCAGCACTGTGCCAGCTAATGCCACACATGATCCTGAAAAGCATCACATCCTGCAACAGTACTCTAAACATAAGGATGAGCACAGAGAATGTTTTGGTCACCACTGGCTATTTTCTGTCAAAGAGGAACAGAGGTGTTTTGTTAACCAGAGACCTACATGAAGCTGTTAGTATTTTCTGTTTTGCTTTTCTAGTGTTTCAGGAACAATTAACAACAAGGTTGGGTTATAGTGTATAAGATGAAGCTTTGAGGTAAACTAACAGAGAGAAAAGCTTACAAGAGACACTAGGGGCTGTACTTCTACTTTGTCAAGTAGTACAGCGCACACACCTCTGAACCAAAATGATACATGTTGCACTGTTTCAAAGCCTGCTACTTTATATCAGTGCCCTGCAGAGACCTTTTCTTCTCACAACAGGACTGCCAAGAAGTCTGAATTTGGCCCTTTGCACATCGCAGAGGACTGTTATGTACGAAAAAGAATGATAGCATAGAAAAAGAGGCCAATGATACTTAAGCCTTAAGTCAATATTAGAAAAGGAAGCTTTAGTCTGCTATATAGGTCAGCACAGTATTTGAAGGACAAACATTGGGCAATTTGATTCATGGAGAGGGCTGGCTGAGAGTACAGCTGCTCTCAAGAAACCACAGCACACAGCTGCTCTAAGCAGCCAGGCTGCTTCCTACATAACACCTTTGAGCCATTTTTACTGTTCCAAAGCCATGTAAAGATATAACAAGTCCGGTTCCATAACAAGCAGAGCTTTGAGCTGCATCCAGTGATGAGAGATAAGTCATTGCTCCTGTTCTGAGATAAAGCAACAAATACAGAACACACTCCAAGCAGTTCTTAAAACACAGCAAACTGCAGAACAGGCTCAGATCTAGAATAGAAAGCTAAAACTAGAACCATGAAGCCTGCAGTGTGATGGGCCTTCTGGTCACAATTCTAAAAGGGAAAATAAAAAAATCTTATCTGCAAAATGTAGTGAGTGAAACCATGCGATCCATGGTGCCCCCATTGAATATCTGGTAGGACGCCTTGTGTTGTGGCATGCCCCAACTCCTTGCTGAAGCAGCTGAAGCACAAAATCAAAACCAGTCATTTACAAGGCTCTAAATTGGTTTTTGAGTCATGTCCTGTGTGAGCCAAATTGAGCAGCTGTAGCAACGGGACACATCAATACACTGAGAAGGGCATTACAACAGAGATGTGATGGAATCAGCACAATAGAAAGGTGATATAAAAGAAGGAGAGAAGATTGAAGAAGATTGGTCACCTGCATGAGAAGAATCCAGGTTCTCAGGAGAAAGCTTCACCAAGCAGGGATCTCCAGAAAGAGATCCTTCCCCAGCGACAGTCAGACCTCAAATGGGGTCTAGCAGAGGTGCAGCCAGGCTCCACCCCTGCCAGACAACTCAATTGCCTTCACCTGTGCTCCCAGGGCTGACCGGGTCCTTTCCCCAGGTGCTCCATCAGTGGATCAGGCCATGATTCAGCAGTTCCAATGCAGCAGCACAAGTACCATTAAGTCACTGAAAACTCATATGTGCTCAGGCCTATAGAGAAAATAAAATGGCTTTGTGTTTTCTTTCAAAAGGAGAAACCAAGATTAATATTTTTGAATGGGTAGTAGCAACTGATAAATCCGAAGTGCCTTCTTTCACACACTTGATTCCTATATACTTGCTTTCAAAATCTGGAATTTGAGTTATTGTGTGACAATGCTATAAAAAAAGTAGCACATGGACCTAAAAAATAAAAATTGAGTCTTCTTAAAAATGAACATTCAAATTTTCACTTGTGTTGCCACACATGCTAAAAGCACAAGAGACAGGTGAAAAACCACAAAAAGACATAACTCAGTATGAACAGACTTCCACTGTGTGTGACACATAAATGATGTTTCTCAGAAGACAACACGTTAACTTATTTCCACCCTGTAATAGCACTAACTGAAATTACCTCTCTTCCAGTACAGAAGATGGAGCTCTGCAGAAACATAAGGGCTGTTTTTCAGTGTTACTCACAATGGCACACGGTTTTCTCTTTCATCATCTCTCTTACTGTTATCAAAACCATAAAATGCTGGTCTGAAAGCCAAGCTCAAGAGAGAGCGCGCATATTTAGACCTGAAACAGCTCAAAGAGCCATGTCTGTATTCCACTGTCAACATCAGTCTTCAAACATGCTGACACTTTGCTATAACAATTTACTAGTAAACTGCATGGCCTGCTTGCTTTCCCAGGAGGTGCTGTATGATTCAGGGTTTGAGTTTGCTATATCTTGTTTATATCACATATATCTCAATCCACCTTCATGGAACTAAGTGCAGCTAGGAATGCTTGACTTGAACTGACTAATTCAGGTATAGCTGTGATTTGTTTGCTTGATTAGGACTCAATCCCACCTGTGAAGTACAGCTGGCATTCATTAAAATTAAAAAAACAAACACCTTTCCTTCAGCACATAATCCCATCTCCCTGTAGCCTACTGTATTTGAGCAGCTGTCTAGATGAGACCTTTGTGTCTAAAAATGCCAAGTACATCAGAAAGAAAAATAACTATTTATTGACAGTTACTGCCTCTTCTGCTATACAAGCTATCAAACTACTTACCAGGAACTGTGGATGTTACTCTGAAAAAATCCTTCCATGGGATTCTGTACTATGCATCATCTCAAGCACAGTATAAAGTGAAAAATCACATGAAAAGGATTAGTTAGAGCTTCGTTAGATAACATAGAACAACCAGATCTCAAAAAAGCCAAATACATGCCTTGAAAGCAGGTACCGAGGCAGTGCCAATACTGGAGGCAGATGATGTCAAGACTTCATGAAAAAAAAATGCAAGAGAAACGCGGGCAATGAGAACGAAAATATGCAGAGATGCATGTGTGGATTTCACACTGGTCCTGTTCAGGACTAAATGAGGAACACAGAGCTCTGACACACACCTGGGAGAGGGATACATCATCCGGATAACATCTCCAAAATAGTTCTTCAAATCAATCAGCGAGAAAGTGAAAATGGCAAAACAATTCCATATGGTGCTGTTCACAAAGAAAACAGGAAATGTAGTCCACTGGGGGAAATACAGAAGACTACTAAAGCAGGCAGCCTGCTGTGAACGTAAGCAAGAATTTAAAGGAGATGAAGAAAGGATTTCAAATTCCCCCACACTATTGCTTACAAACCACTAAGCGCAGCAAACCACCTAGAGAAAGTAAGCAACAAAGCCAATTAAATCCTTGGCATTACACCTCATTCTACATCCAAATGGTACAGACAGCAACAGTTCAAAAACAAATTCGCAATAAGGAAAAAAATAAAGTTAGAGGGGCATCATCCTCATAAAGCAGCACAGAACCTAAAGAAAAACAAGTATTTGTGCTCACAAATGTGGCTAGATTAGTGCTTTTGAATGGACAGAAATTTTACACATAAGGCCTCAAATCATCCACTGTACAAATCCGATTGCAATCTGAACACATTGCTCTCATGAGAAAGCACTGACTGTGGCTAAAATGAAAAAACAAAGGGCTTACATGACAGATTCTATTGTTTATTTCGGTTGTCAATCTGTTAGCTGAAAGAATAATTTCTCATTTAATTTCTGATACTATTTCTCCTATAAGGTGGTATCCAAGCAAGTACAACACCGAAATTTTGGAGAAAGTTTAACATTTAAATGACTTTTAACAGAGATCAGCAGAAAACAACATCCAGTCCTGCTCCAAAAAATCTGAGTTTCCTCTTTACTTGAAACTCACATTACTAACAACCTTTGGTTCCCTTCCTCTATTTCTGCTATTATAACTTGAGTTTTTGCTAGGAGCATCTATTAAATGACTTAGGGAAATCTCTGGGACAACGTAAGGACTAAATTTCATCCAGCTGCCCCTGCCTGAAACCCACATGCTTCAGTGAAACAAAAGCAAGAAGCTGCAAAATGCAGGAGACCCTGAGCTGTGCCCAAGGACACGGTACTGGAAGAAAACTGACTGGGAGAGACACGCTGATATATATAGCCTTCATTGCAGAGAAAGATAATGAACATTATCAATTTGGCATTCAGAAGAAATCTCCTCTCTATATATACTATATGTATATAAATACACTATAACCCAGAACATGTGAGAATGGCTTACCAGAAACAATCTAGTTTTTTTAGTTGTTTTTGTTTTTTCCCCCCCCCCCTCAGAAGTCTGCAATATCAGCAGCAGAAAAACCACTTTTCCTTCCCTAACCCTTGGTGTTTAGGAAAGAATAGAAAACAAGCAAACAAAAAAAGATCATTGTAATGTGAAAGATAACAAAAAAACTCACCCTCCCTTCAAACAGAAATCACGATACCAAAGGTTTTATTATAAATACTGTTTTAATGCAGAGCTCTCTGTTGAGACAAAGATGAAGGCTGACATTAATTTATTTTTTAATTTAAAATATCTCCCATTAATTTGCTTCTGAAACTGCACTACTGTGTTAAGTTCTAAGCATATCCCCTGTGTTTGGAACTCAAGCCACAGTGAGTTCACCATCCTTACAAGTACTAGTACAAATGTTTTACTTTCCTCTGAGATCAAGAGCTGGAACGTGATAGCAGGAGTGCAACCACACAGCTTAATTTTCTCAGTGCTGGGTTGCACCACGCTTGAATGACAGCAGCAGGAATTACATCTTTTGTAAGTACTTCTCAGCAGAAGTCCAATGGAAATACTAAACCTTGCCAACAAACGCTGCACGCTACACCCAGAGGATTAGTGAGTTCTTACGGGCTTCTAAGGCAGAAGCTGTGGGAGCAAAAAGTAAGAAAAAGGCTTTAAAAAAAAAAAAAACAAAAACAAAAAAAAAAACATTTTGTTCTACCTATGAAAATACCTGCTACCTCAGAAAACAACTGGCTTAACGCTAATGACAAAAGCATAGGGAACAGGCTATCAGATCAGAAGGTTCTGCTACAGGGGCTTTAGCCTCATGTGGAGACAGAAGTTGCGCCAATAGTAGTTAAAAAGCACGAAGTGCCTCCCTGAGCTCATTGCAGATTTTAACGTATGTACTTGGAACATAAAGGAAATCAAATTTCAAACAGCTACCAATTGAAGACAGACCACCTTATGACTCAGTTTCCATCCTGAACCAGCAAGCAATGATTAAAAGTTCACTTGTTCAGTAATCAATGCCTTGCATGACATCAGTTATGGGCTACACAAATCTACTTCCATTAGCTTGTTCTTCATCTCATATTGCAGTTCCTCAACTCTCTTTTTTTCCCAAAGATAAATAAAAATCCCAAATCATTACTCATATTCATCCATTCTCAATTTATAAAACCATTTAAAAAGAAAAAGAACATCACAAGTACTGACCTGGCTGTACTGTAGGTAGGAGGATAGGAGATCCCAAACCAGCATAACATCAGGGAGCACAAACTACCACACTAAGACCCAGAGGCTTTAATGATACCCACATACTCAAATTGCACCACTGAAGAAGCTTCAGGTCTCCAGACTGAGCAGCTGGTACTTAAGTTACGGATGTTGCTCTTGCCAAGAGGTTTCAAAAGATTCAAAAGAGGGATTATTGAGGTATTCCTTCTTTTCCCCCCTCAACCTTTTTTGTTTCTGATTTCTAAGGATGTGCAATTTCCTAATTAAAGTAAGGCAGAGACAGCCTGCAGCTGCTCTGATTCACTGTAACTTTACCTGGGCAGTTTCCCAAACATACTGTGAAACCTCTGCAACCTTACATTTGAATTTCAGTCCCTATTCTGGAAACTCAAATAGTTCCTTCATGCACAAATCACAGTACAAGAAAAGCTTATTGTGTGAAAAGTTACTGTCAAATTTAACATATAATGTAGACAAACACTGAAGTCAACACTTGACTCCTACACATACTACATCTCGCCCTTGAGGCAAAGGGCTACATCCTTGCTGAAACACCTCCAGGTGCAATGGTTAGCAGATCAGAGACAGAAAACTTCCAACACCAAAACAGCACATTTGTCCACATGAACAAACGTGACCTGACAGCCTGACACCTCTGTGATCTGACCTTGCTTACATGTGTACTTTGCTTGCTTGTCCTGGTCACATCACTCAGTTCCTGAACACTATGAAACAAAACTCATTATGAAGAGACCTGTTCTGTGACAGTAGAGGAGGGAGAAAATGGCACAAGAGGGAAACTACAACTAATTTTAACTCTACGGGAATCACTCCAAAGGCAGCAAAAAAGCTACACTCCACCCTTCCCATTAGAGCTCATGACAATCCTCCCACCAACTTCAATAGGAGCTTACTATGGAAAAGCTTATGTCATTTAATTCAGATTGAATATGTTTAAGAGACACAGTTGAGGAGTGTTTTCAACAGTGCTACAGATGCACAGTGACTTACTCAACATCCCTGTATGGCAGGATTCTAAGACAAATGAAAGAACAGCACATTCACATTGGAATAAGTGAAAGACAAGGAAGTACATCCCTACAACACATTGTGGGCAGTCCTCATTCTGAAACTCCATTTAGGCCAGCTGCTTTTCCCTTAGATGAATAAAAGCACAGCTAAACAGGCAATGCTCAATCTTCTAACTGCTAAATGCTTCTTCCTGTGCTTGGTGCAGTGCCTCTAAGCCAAGGCTTTAGATGCACACATAAAAGAGGAATGAAAAAACACTCCTCCAGCACATGCATGTATCTCAGCCCATGCAAGCCAGAGACATGATGTGAACACAGCCTACAACGAAAGGCACCCAGCTGCAGTCAGTGTGGCTGGAGCACATAGGACAGAAAACAAGATTAACCACAACACAACTGAAGGTAAACACTGAACTTACTCCCTTTCAAAGGACAAACAATTGATTTTTACATCAGAACAATTCTGAAGCAATTAGACTTGAAAATAACCAAGTATAACCTCAAATAAAGGTAAAGTTGCACTTGAACATGCCTTACAGACTGAAGAAAGCTGAATGCAGACTCCAAATTAATCAGGACAACCCTGGGAAAACAATCACAATCAACATGATAAACAGACTTTAAAACGTGAATACAAAACTAAGGTTTGCTGCATTAGATACTAAGGTGCCTGAATGAATTCACCCCTATAGCTCATCTTTCACGCTGTGAAATCACCACTTTCAAAAAGGTTGGCACTTCACAGAGATGACGCTATGGCTGACTCCGGATGAAAGCCACTAAGAACATCAAGACTAATGTTCTTAAATCTAAATGACTTAAACAGCACTGGAATGGGAATAAGCACCTCTGCCATTTCATCCTTTATCCTGCTTACATTCATTAACGTTTGCCACTCCCCAGCTGTGTAACCAGGGCCACCTACTGGTGAGTGAGATGTGGGCTTTGTCGGCCAGAGCTAATTAACAACTCAACAAAACTTAAATGGATACATGAACCGAAAGTGCACCAAGCAGCTGTTTACAGTCAAGCAACGACAGTAACAGGAAACACGTCCACAGTTTCTGATGAACGTCTAGTCTTTCCAAAGCCCATATGAACCTAAAGAAGCACGGTTTTACACAGGCAGAAGGCTGTGGTATTTTACATCTCAAAGTTCAGTTCTAGTCCAGACACCTTGTAACCTCAGTGCTCTGTGTAAAATTAATCAGTAATATCAGCCTGGCTAACAGGTACGGATTTTACCCTACAACTCACTAAAAAAGCCAAGTAACATTGTTTTCAACCATTACTACAGCCTGCGTGAAAAAGTCTGCAAATATTATAGATTTGCATGCATAGGATGCATAGACTGTAAAGCGCAACTACAATTATCCGTGACTCGCAGTAGCAAAAGTGGAAGTCAGAAAAGGTGATAGAAGGCAAATAAGGCACACACAAATCCAAGCGTATTTTTAAAGTGAAGTCTAAGACAAAACAGCAAGAGAATTTAGGAGCAGGAACACATGCTGTGACACAGAACCCCATACTGTTCCAGTGGTCCCTCTCAGCGATTCTGGGGCAGTACATTCATTCAATGTACATTTATCCTCAAAAACTAACCCCGGATTTACTTTTTTTTCCCCCTTTATTTTTGGCAGGAAGCATAGCAAAACCCCACACAGAACAGTACATGTTCTTCTTTAGAATGTCTATTCCATATTAGTAAATCAGGAAAACATCTCTAACAAAGCACCTTCCTTAGCTCCTTTTAAAGTTCTGTAACACAAATAATCTGTATGAATTTTGGATAAGGCGTTTAAGTGGCATCATTAGAAATCATTGAAGGATAGTATTCTTCTCCAACTTAACCTGCAAGTATTGGATCAAAATTACATAAAACAACCCCATATGTTTTTAGCCATGAGAACTCAGGACAATCTTTATAGTACCTACCAATGTATTCACAAGGAGTTAGCATGAACACACTAAATCCATTTTGTACTTTAGAGTGTTTGGAGCAGCTACATTTGGCTAGCAATGTAAAATCGGGTGGGTGTTTTTGTTTGTTTGTTTTTTAACCTCTAACAGGAAAGAGAAGTATTCCTGCACCACCCAATGAGTTATACTAGTTTAAGTCTTGCAATTAACATGCTCTTACTGGAGATTTTCAGACAAGGAGGAATAACTTATAAGATAATTGCAGTATTGGAAACCAATATATTCAAAATGACTAGAGATAACATTCAAGCATATTCCAAAGGCAGCTATAGTTAAAAGAATGGAAAAATCCCCATAGACAACTGAAAGAATTGAAGAGCTCAAACTCACAGACCACTGGCATTCTCCCTGTCACATAACCACAAATCTCTAACCCAGTTCTGATTAGAAAGAAATGTAAAAACTTGGTATAGACATAATATTCACTGATACCTGTTCCAGGCAGAATGAACATTCTTAACATATAACTCATACAAGTCATTTTAACTCAAGCAATAATAAACATTGAAAGTCCAGAGAAGTGTTTGCACTTTTCAGCAGAGTACTATGGTGGCAAGTAAGTCTTATCATTGTAGTTCTAACATTGATTACATCACTCTTCTGTAATTATTTTTTTTTTTAACTTTGAAACAAAAGCAATAGAACAGAATAGAATGAAACAAAAGAATACAACAACATAACTTGCATTACAAATACATCTAACATCAGTTTGATTCATTCTGTAAGAAATACTCATCTTGCTTGACCTTAGTTGTGATCTATGAGAAAAGCACATTCATCAAATCTTCTTTGAACTTCTTCAGAGGTGGCCAGCACTGAAACACAGCTCCCCTCCTCACCTGTGCTGTGCTTATGCCTACTACTATCTAACAACTAAACAAGAAACTTAAAAGGGATTTCAAATCTTCTGTGTCTTATATATAATGATTTGCCCATTTCTTTTACAATCAGTTCCAAAGGTTCATTTAGCTCCATTATCAGGTCCACTTAAATTCAAGTTTTAGATTGATGATTCTAACACAAACTTCTGAACTTGGAATTATCTGTGAGTTACTGTATTGAAAGGAGCACTGTTTTGTTATTTAAAAAAATAAGTCTACAAACCATTTTCCCAGTGTGATATTAGAGATTTTTTTTTTTTATTCCAATCTCACACCAACCACTATTAATGGCTCTAAGTTTCCTAATCTCAAATGCATTCAATAATGACATTACCCCCAAACTGAACTGTTGGAACTAGACAATCTATTAAGTCCTTTTACCCCTATTTCATCTCACATATGATTCAGTTACACACTGTACAGTCCCTGGGGGAAAAAAAACAAACAAACATATGAAGGTAATTTAGAAGGGTCAGCAGCTATGAAAGTGTTGAAGTACCATTTCTTCTCAGAATACAAGAAGTCAGCATCCCCATTATACCGGCCTTAGTGAAAATGTTCCATTTAAATACCTTGAATGAGCACCAGTACCAATTAAATCTGTACCAGTCTGCTCCATTGAAATGGCTTTATTGCAAAGTTTCAGCATAGTGTAAACTTCAGAAATAATTTTAGGTGAATCAAATATACAAAGTTCTTCCTTGCTTTTAGAAAAGAGGGAAAAAATAGACAAAAATATAGACTCATATTTGTAACAAGAGGGCATTTTTAATGTAAAGATTCTGCAGAAGGCATTTATTCTAATAGCTTTGGATGTTCAATCCGTGTAATTGTCCAGTCTGGTTTTGCTCCTTCTGTAAATTCCCTTTGGAACCTGGGAAAAAACAAAGAAATACTTCTGTATTATTCCTGTGAAAGCTCATAGGATGATGCTTATGCACTAAAGAGAAAGATACATATTCATTGTCTACATTCTTTAAATACTTAATACATATTCTGCACTGATACAACACATACATTTTCATTTCCAAACTAGTTTTCACACCGCTAGCCCATGGACATACAAGGGGTGAAAAAACTTACTCGTAATTTGCTGTTAAAATATGTCTTTTTTCCTTAGTGTTTTCGTCTCCAAACACAATCTGGAAGACTTTGGTTTCACCTGGTACTTCATCGGGTAGGTTAGCACCATTCAGATACCAGAAACGCATCAGGATACTAACAAACTTTCTTCCTGTCAGAAATAAAGCATTATATAGACGTCACGTTTCTCAATTGTCAAATGCTCTTCATCCACTATTTAGCTCAGTACCTACTGAGACCCACGAAAGATAGTTGAATTCAGCCAGAAAAAGTACAACAGAATAATTAATAATAGAGCTGTTTAGCAGCATTCACATTGTTAAGCGGTAACAAAAACACCATCAAGAGAAAGGTATGTAACCTATGAGCTCTACCTCATACCTCATGAGAATGTATACAACCTAACTGTATAAACATTATATATAAATATATATGTATGTTGGTTACCACATAGTCAAAACCCAACTATTCATGCTACAAAAGAAGGCAGAGGAATTAAATCTCAGAAGTGAATGAGGGAAAAAAAAAACAAACCTCCAATAGCAGGAAAAAAGCTCACTAGGTTTGAGAATATGAAATTCTGATTCCAAGACTGAGGTCAACTTTGACAGAAGACAGCATTCAACATTAGTACTTAAAAGAAAACTTGTTTGAACTTAACGCTAGCTTAAAATAATAACCAGTGTTCTGTCACTATATCTCATGTAAGAAAAATATTAGTGAAGACAGTAAAACGTCTTTCATTATCCAGGTTTAATTATTATCCCTGGAAGGTACGCATCTTCATATTGCTAAATCAATCACCCTTCCACATATAGAACAGTCACTGCTTGAGTGGTTTGAGATTAAGGACTAACAACAGAGAGTTAAAATTGTAAAAGAGGAATGGACAAAACCTACACAAATCAAAACAGTACCATAATTTCCTAACAGTAACGGGTTCTGGTTTAAAAGGAAATTAGGGAACTTAAATGCAGATGAAGTGCAAGCAAAAGAACAAGGAATAAAAAGAAAAAAACATCAAAAAATCCACTTGTACAAAGAAAAAAGCTGGAAAAAAGACCACCCATTGCAGAAATGTTTTAGAATTCTAACATACCATCATCATCGTAGTAAATGCGAACATCTCCTTCTGTTGTGTACATGATTGCATCCATGTCAGCTGCTAAAGCATCCCTGTGGTTCTCAGAGAGTGAAGAAATCTTTTCCTTCAACATCTGAAGTACCTAGGTTCAGAAAAAAAACTTGTGCTTAGTTCTTCATTAAGAAGCTGAAGTAGCAGCCTTATCTGTAACAGTTAATAAAGTGGGCTCTATTGCTATAACATTTGTTTAACACTGTAAAACATACAGCAAGTGTGAGCAAAGCACCGGGTACTCCCAAGCCCTAGCTAACCAAACCAAACAAGAGCCATTTAATATTCTAGTCAATTAAAATGTTTAGAAAATGCACTGTCAAAGCAGAAGTTGAATAGCAATACATGTAAGTCCAGAGAATACCACTTCAGTTTGTTTCCACCATCCTACTTACACTCTGCCTTCACACTGCTAACTTTGCTATATGCTTATTCTTTACATTTCAATTCAATCATTCCTCAGTTCTCACCAATTTCTCTGCAAATCAGTTCCACTACCACTAAGTTTAACTTTGCAATTTCAGGACCCACACCCCCACTAGAAAATGTTTAGACATTTGCTAATCAGTAAAGAGTGGAAAACCATTCCCCTACGACTTAACTTACAGATTACACTCACAGTCGTAGCTTTAGAGCATTCTAAGCATTGGCCCCTTCACACTCTGACCACAAGCTACCCCAATCACCTGAAGAATTAAAAATGACCAGAGGAAAAGGAGATGCTTTTTCAAAACATTTATAAGAAAAAAAATAAAAATAAAAAAATTTAAAAAAAGAAAATATATATATATATATATACACATATAGATAAATCACAGTCTACTGCTAACTCTGCTCAGAGAGGAGGTGAGATTGTCCAGCAGGGAAGCACTGTGCCAAAAAATCTGTAACAGAGGCATTGGTGGCAATAGAACAAACCAAGCTGAAATCCAGGAACAAGGCAGATACAGCCCTGAAGCACGTCCTCCTCTTGACTGATGCATATGATACCTCTGTCCCCAGGCCAACACAACTTCAGCAATTTGGAATTCATAAATGACAGGTACACCAGAAAACCTTTTGGCAACCGATCTCTATGCTTAGTGGCAAGAACATTTTCTTTTCTATCATAATTTTAATTCATAATAGAAAACAACAGCTGGCAGAAGTAGAGACGGAAGCATTTACCTCTGCTGAAACCAAGCCATCCAGCAGGTCAAGTTTTCGCTGAGACAGCAGCTGTGAAACAACAGAAAAGGCCTACAGAAATAAAAGAGAAATACACAAATAAACAATTTTGGGTTTGCAGACTCTTCAGGCAAATGCATTGTTATAGGGTGAGCTGTGTAAACATTACGATTTAAGACTTCAATGTTTGCAATGTATATCACCATTGGAACAGAACACCAGCTGATGATCCCCTCCCTGACTGACCCCTGCCCAGCCCCTTCCCAAGCCACCTCCCAGTCAAAACAGATGCTCGACGCTGAAAATATTTGGTATCAAACCCACTGTAGTCCCTAAAGCTGGGAGGCTCCCAGCTTCCCATCTCCCTGAGTTTTGTAGGCAGCGTCACACGCAGTAGCACATCGATGTATCCAAACAGTGCACACGCGAAATGCTGACGGCGTGCTTTGGGCTGTACCGCACGTAAAAATTAACGGGAAAAGCAAAGCAAACAGCGTTCTGCACACATCGCAAACCGCGTGCCGTGCTTCTGCCCGGCTGCACCTCGGGTTCCCAGGCACTTTAACACCTCTATTTAACACCTCTACTCTCCGCTGCTGTGTAATGAACCCCAGAGCCCCCAGCCGCCGCCGGGCCTCACCTGCTTGGCGCCGCGCGTGAACTCCTCAATGCTGAACTCCGGGTCGAAGTAGAGGCGGATGAGCAGGTAGTAGAAGCGGGTGCGAAGCCACGCCAGGGGATTCGTGATGCGCACCACCACCACCCGCCGCTGCGGCCCCTCTCCCTGCGGCCCGCTGCTGGCGAAGCGTGCAGCGGAGAGTGTGGGGAGCAAACCGGGCAGCGGCGGGGCCGGGACGCGCCTTATGAGCGGGGCCGCCCGGGCCGCCCCCGGCACCAGGAGCGCGCGCGCCAGCCACCGGGCACGCCGGGGAGCTGCGCGCAACGCCATCATGGCGGCGGTGCGCCCCGCCCCGGTACGTCCGTCCGGACGCCGCTCCGCCGGAAACGCAGCCTGCGCCTCTGGTTCCGCCCTGCCGCGGAGGGCTGCGGAGCCGAAGCGCCGGGCCGCACCGGCTCGTCGTGCCGTCCGTCACCTCCACGCGCAGCCGACCTCCAGGAGCGGGAAAGAGAGCCCCGTCTCACGGCCCTCGTCCGGCGGCAGGAGTTGGGAAACGCTTCTGCTCGCTTCTCCGTTCCCGGCGGACCGACGGACAACGGCCGAGGGGGGGCTGTGGGGCGGCGGACATGGAGCGGCGCGAGCAGCCCGTGGTGCAGGTGCCGAGTCTGGACGGCGTGACAAGGGAGCTCTTCCTGCGGGCCGTCTACCCACGGGTACGAGCACGGACACGAACACGGACGCGGCGGGAGCGGGGTGCCGGGGCTGCGGCAGGGCTTCCAGCCATGCCTCTTTAGCCAGCAGGCGGAATGAGTGCGGCTGTCCTTCAGCTCAGCTCGATGATCCCTCCGTGATCCGAGGACACACCGCCTGCTTATGCTGTTGTTGCCTCTCCGTAACCTTCCTTATCCAGCTGGGAAGTGGAAACAGTGACTACAGAAGCGGTCCCGCGATCTCCCCCGTTTTGCTGAACGTTCGTTTGTCAGGTTGTGCTGCAGGTCCCGATACAGCTGTTCACGTGTCTGACGCCACGTTGGACTAAGACAGTTTCCTTAGATTTCAGATGACAATTCGAAGTAATAATTCTGTACCCCCGCATCACCACTGGATACAAATGGCATTCTCTGCTGTTGTTTTTCTCCCTCCTTAGAGAGAGCCAGTTGTGCTGAAAGGAATGGAGCTGGGCCCTTGCACAACCAAATGGACAGTAGATTACCTGAGCCAAGCCGCGGGATCTAAGGAAGTAAAGATCCACGTTTCTGCAGTACCACAGATGGATTTCCTCAGTAAGAACTTTGTGTATAGGTACTTCTATCCCAAATCTCTTGTATTTAGAGGCAGATGTTTGTCACTTTTAGAAGCAATTGCGAAAACTTGAAATGATGTAGAACTAAATAAGTGGGATTAAAACAAAATAAGTAGAACTAAAAAAACCAAACGCTTTAGTCTTAATGTGAAGTTCCACGATTTAAAATTGATGTGAGTGTTGCTGCAGTCCCATCGTAAGCTTCATGCTGCTGCCTTGTCTTTGTATTGATTTTGGTATTGGCATTGGCTTCAGTGGCTGTTGGATTTGCTTGCTAGGGTGTGTACTGAAGACAGTTTAGCAAAGTAGAGAAGTTTGTAAGATATGGTGAGTAAGCTTATGATTTTAAGCCTTGCATTTAGATCACGTTATGTTCGTTGCCTGTATGAATTTCCATGTTTGCATTTCAGAACCCTGCCTTTTGATGTGTTTGTACAGAGGGCAGCTGAAGTCAAACACAAAGAATACTTTCTTTCTGAGGTAACTTCCTTGGTGACACAGCTTCTTTTCCCAGTTTTGTATTTGGAGGGGAAAAAATAATTGTAAAGTCTTAGACCACTAAAACACTGGATTTTAGAGTTAATTATTTTGTGTGATTTGGAGCCAAGAGAAAAATGTGAGGGCAAAGAATTCTTCCCGTGGAAATTGTTGTGTGTGTGTACAGTATGGTTAACTTCCTGCTCCTGCTATTGAAACCTAACTGACATCAGCAAAAGCTCCAGCAAGAAATTGAGCGATCTAACCTTGCTTTAAAATACTTGGGTACTTCAGGTGTTTTATAAGAAAACATTGTGAAGATATGAGTTTGATTACATCTCTCTCAGCTAAGGTAGCTTCCCACGTCAGAGTTCTGAAGAATAGGAGTTATAATCTGCATTTCCCTTGAATTCAATCAAAGCAATGCTGAAAGAGCTGACAAGTCTTCCCCTTCACTCCTCGCTTAACTTACATTTCCCATTTGTTGAGATGAACAGCAGGGAGCAGTCAAGTATAACAAAGTAGCTGAATTTCTGCATCTGTTTGTATAACATTTTAATGCAGCTCTACATTAGATTAATGAAAAAGATGTAGGCACTTAAGTGTATTTCTAACTCATACTAAAACCAGAACAATTATTTTTGTGTATTATCTACAGGATGAGAAGTACTATTTGCGATCAGTGGGTGAAGATGCTAGGAAGGTGAGTTACTTGAGACTGCAGTTGTAATATTGTGAAGCAGCAATTTTTATTGTCATCTGACTGTGTGGTATTGGTATAAAACTTGTTTATGGTCACTTACTCTAGGAATCTGAGTGGATTTATGTCAGAATATTTAAACCTAGGTGTTCAAAATAGTTGCTGTTACAAGAACTTGGCTGATCATTGAAGAGTACATCCTTTATATTCTATTCTCTAGCCACTGCTGTAATCTAATATAAAAGGATTTCTGATGATCACTTCCTCAGTTTGATTTCTAGCAGTCATGGTTCACAGCAACTCTGTCTATTTTTGCTACCGCTGGTGACCAAGTCTGAGCTGAAAGAATGACAAGTGAAAAGCATTGTTTTCTGAAGTCATTTGCTAATGCTGAATGAAATTCTGGCCCTGTGTTCCTTGTGATAGGAAACGATACTAAGGTGCCTCCTTATTTTAGCACACGTAAATGGTTCACTGACAGTTTTGTCCTCTTTTGTCCAGGATATTGCAGATATCAGAAAACAGTTTCCTGTTTTGGCAGAAGATGTTCAGATTCCAGAGTATTTTGAGAAGGAACAGTTTTTCTCTAGTGTCTTCCGCATCAGCTCAGCAGGATTACAGCTATGGACACATTATGATGTAGGTAATGATATGGTTAGCATCAAATGTTGCAGATGGCATTGTGGGGTTGGGATATTAAGTTACAAATCTCTGTTGGCAAGGTTCTGTAAATGACAAACTTCTCATAGGTAATTGGATGATGGTTTTAGCAGTCTGTTGCTGCAGTGTGGTACGTTCCAAATAAGATGGTCTTCTGACATGCAGCGCAATTGCAAATAAATGGATTTGTAAGAAAAACAGCTTTTTGCAATGTAAACGAGATCTAAAAAAATCAGTAGAAACTCAGCAAAATGTGGTAGAGGTAATACTGAAGAAGAACTCAAAATGTATTTTGCATTGTATTTTGCTGTTTTATGTATCTAAAGAGCGGTGTACCTTGTGTTTTAAGATGAAAGAACTTGATTCCTGTACAAAGGAAAAAAGCAAAGTTGCATGAAAGCGGTGTTATTTTTTTCAAACACAGTATTTTTAAAGAATCTGCAGCTAAGGGCTAAGATTGCTCACATTCTTAAGTTTTTTTTTAGCTAGTTCTTAATATATGAGGGATTTAACGCTTTTTATTCTTAACTTCTGGCTGACATCACTTACTGTGCTCATTTCAGGTAATGGATAACTTCTTAATCCAGGTAACGGGTAGAAAGCGAGTTGTTCTGTATAGTCCTCGAGATGTACCATATTTATATTTGTCAGGTATGTACGCCACACACAACTCATTTAGAGCTTGGGGATCATAGTTACCCCTCCAGTTCATAAGTGTTGTGCTGTAGAAAAACAATCTGTAACTGATAACCGTAATTGTAAGAAGTGATTTGGTCCCTCTGATGCAGTTTGCTTTGATCAAAGCCAACAATTTTAGTGATGCAAATTAGGAAATCTGCAGATGAGCCCTGCAACTTTGCTTGGTTCTGTCTTCAACACTTAACTGTGGAGCACCGTGCTCTGTCCAGTTTTGAAATGATGCTGTATATGTCAGTGGAACTATCATTTAGCGTTAATAAGGTTGTGGTTGCAGGAGAAATATAGACAAGAAGAGAATATTCATCTTCAGTAAATGAGGAGCGCCAACAGATTTGCCTGGCTTTTAGATGAGTTACAGAACAATAACCAATACTAAACTGTGCTCAAAAACTGCCGTTTCCAGCAGCGTATTAATGCTTTGTTTCTGTTTATTCTGAAAATGTCCCTAGGTACTAAATCAGAGGTGCTAGATGTTGATAACCCAGACTTCGAGAAATACCCACTTTTTGTGAAAGCCAAGCGCTATCAATGTTATCTGGAAGCAGGAGATGTGCTATTTATTCCAGGTATGTAACAAATAGATCCTGGTTGTAATACAGTAAGTACAGTAATGGAGGCTTTTCCTCAGATAGAATTAGCTTGGGTGATTCTGACACTTATCATGAGTCACAGGGAAGTTTTAGATCGCAATTTTCATTTTAGACGCTTTTCTTTCACAGCTATGTGGTTCCACAATGTCATTTCTGAGGAATTTGGAGTGGCACTGAATGTCTTCTGGAAACACCTCCCTGCTGAGTGCTATGATAAGAGTGACACTTACGGAAATAAAGATCCCACAGCAGCCTCTAGGGCTATACAGATCTTGGACAGGGCCTTGAAAACACTTGAAGAACTACCTGAAGAATACAGGGATTTCTACGCTCGAAGAATGGTGTTACGGATCCAAGAAAAAGCCTATAGAAATGATTATGGGTAAAATAACACATTGTAAGTCACAGTGTTCTGTGGAACCAGAGAACTATGTGTTAATAGAGGAACTGTGCATGTGCACACAACTACGCTTTCTGTAAGGATAAAAAGCAATGTTAATAAATTTTGTTATACATAACTGTTGGCCTTGTAGGATGTTTTGTTTTTCCTTATGTGATGTGTCCAGTCCTTTTTCTACAACGAAACTCCTATCTGCTGTGCCTGCACTTGTAAACCTACATTTCTGAAATAATTTATGTACATTTTTGCAAAAGGAAGTTTTGGTATCTGGACAGATCTTAGCAGAGTGTACACTTAGAAATCACTGCACGTCTTCCTGAATGCCTCCTTCTTTAGACTACAGTTTAGGAAAGCTGTAGAAATTTCTATGGGGTTCAATAGAGCCGTTGGTGGTAACGATGATGGTTTCTTTCTCAGTCAGCCTGTGTGGGGAGCTTTTGCTCCCTCTTGTGGTGAAACTCCAGAACACAGTTTAAGGCTGAGCTGCGAATAGTGCAGCAGCTTGACCACCAGGTAGATGATGTATCCCTTTCCAAGCTGAATGAGGCGTTATGCAGGAAACTGTTGCAACCAGTTCCTGCCTCAGTGCACTTAGGCAGCACTTTGGCTTCTGCAGCTGTAAAATACGTGCAATTAACTTTCCCACAAATTCAAAATACAGCAGGAAAACCAGAACTGAAGATCATCATGCCGGAGGCGATATAGGATCTGTTGGGAGCAGTATCTGGAATGCATTATGTTACCATCTGAAAGGAGGCTGCAATGTATCATTTGCAGGTGATATTTTTGGCAACCAAAAATATCTGTGCTTACAGAAGCCATGTAGAATGAGGGTGGGCATGTCACAGGAAGGGTTTTATACTGCCTCTTTGAAATCTCTGTTACATGAGTAGTTTGGGAGATGCAGTATTTATCTGACATCCAGGCCAGTACGTGACTTCCAGCAGTGGGGCTATTTTCTGGAGAATGGTATATTTTAAAAACCTTTTAGACTAGATATGTAGGGCTAATAAAGTGCTGGAAAAAAAACTCTTCAGAGTAGCAGAGGCTTGCTACACTGTGCCCATTATTTCTCTAAACCTATTCTTCTTGTCAGTTTAGCGCAGCAAAAATAGCTTGCTGCCATGTGAACGGGCACCCAACCATCGGAATGAATAGACATGAATTGACTCAGTCAAGCGACTCTGATGGGCATCATTGTGCACTTTGTGGGTAGAATTAAGATCTAGGATCACAAACCGGTCTGTCAAATTTTTTTCTGCATCTGAAGGATTGCTTGTGCAATACTGCTTAGATGGAACCTGTGCCTGTCTGACGGGGAAAGCCTCTTGGCTTTGGTGAAGTTGTAATGTCAAGAGCAACACATGAATTGTTTTTGTACGTTAGAAGTAAATGGAAAGGCTCAAAGAGCCTGCAGGATACAGAAAGCTGGTCCAGCATTGTGCCTATGCAGCTCTGTTAACTCTAACTGGCAGCAGCTTCTCATTACACTAGTACAGAGGAAGTACTGTGCTGATCCCTCACTCTACCACTTCTTAATTCTGTTGCCAAAAGAGAGGCACAAACTAGCCTGATGTTCTCAGGCCCTCTCAACACTCAGGAATAAATAAGGAAACTGTTCTTTAGATGTAGTTAATCAGTGTGGAGATAGCCCAGCAGAAAAGCTGCAACAATTCGCTTGTTGGGCTAGTGTGAAGTTTGAATTGGAAAACAGGTATCTGGCTGGGCAGAGACGATCATGAATTAAACATCAGCCAAGAGCTATAGGAAGTGCAGCTACTTCTGCTTCATATTTCCAACTTTTATATGACAGCAGATGAGGTCATCTCACTGTGACCATCAGCTGGTGGTCACCTAGCCCTGCTCATGCTTCTCTTCCATTGTATTATGAGAAATGTGGGTGAGCAAAGCTTTTTCCCTCGTCAGTGAATCCCTAGTGGTGTAAGCACATATTTGAGAAAGATGAACAAATAGTATTCCATGCAGATCACTGAGAAGGTCAGCACAGCAGTTATTTTGTTAGCATCATACATTTTTTTCCCTTGGAACCGGTTTCTTGAGTTTCTTAAACAATTCATATAAAACGCATTGCTCTGAAATGCTGTTAAATTAGAAACCAAGCAGTTTAAAAGTGTACTCTCTTAATCTGAGCATATACAAATACTGAAGTTAGCGTTCAGAAATAAAATATTAAAAAACAAAAAAACCCTTGGTGCTTTCTAACCACTGTGGTAGATGTTGTGAGGTAAGCAGTAGTGATGGGGGAATGGTGTAAGTATTACAGAAATAAGCTCCAGCTAACACAGTGAGAGAATACATGTAGCCACGCTGAAAACCAATGACTAAAATAACAGAATCACAGAATCCCAGAATTGTAGGGGTTGGAAGGGACCTCTAGAGATCATCAAGTCCAACCCCCCTGCCAAAGCAGGCTCCCTACACCACGTCGCACAGGTAGGCGTCCAGGCGGGTCTTGAATATCTCCAGAGAAGGAGACTCCACCACCTCCCTGGGCAGCCTGTTCCAGTGCTCCGTCACCCTCACCGTAAAGAAGTTCTTGCGCACATTCGTGCAGAACTTCCTATGCTGAAGTTTCAGCCCATTGCCCCTAGTCCTGTCCCCATGCAGTAACATATTAGAGCCGCTAATGTCCTGTTGAAATCTGTCCTTTAGGGAGCTACAACCAAATGGGATCATTCCGCAGTAAAACACATGAAGTTGTATAACTGCTGACCATTTTAGACATTTGAAACAGTCCCTCCTAGCAGTCCATGTAACAGGCTAGTTAGCTGATACAGGCTGCTCTGGACAAAGTACTTACAGTATCGGCAGTTGGTAGTAACCATATGTATAGGGTAAAGTTTGAACAAGTGGTTTTAGAATGTAATCAAGTTCACAGCAGCAAAACAGCTGGAAAAAATGCTTATCCTTGATTGTATGAAGTATCAAGGATGACGCACAACTTCAAGCATTTTTCTTAATGTTTCTGGTAGTAAGAATCAAATGCCTACACTGATGTCAAAATATTCTTTTAGCATCAAGATTCTGCCCATCCCATGCATGCTAAAGGTTTGATGCACCTCTGTTGACAACATAGTTCTCTCCAGGTGTGATATAGAGTCTACATTAAATACCTAATTTAAAAAGACTGGGCTTGATCACAAAACATCAGAAATATTTGCAATTGCATTCAAACATTCAGGATGAATATATTTGCTTCATTCACATAGTCTCACAATTAGTCTATTAAGAGGCGAAGATGATCTTACCACAGTACAGGTTATATTATGTATGTATTACATATATATATATATGTATTACTTTACAGCTTTAAAAGATTCTTTTCTTCACTAGCCAAAACGTCTCTTTACATGCCTTGGACACTTAGATGTTTCTACATCTATGCAGACAATATAGGTGTTGACTATGGACACTCAGAGGTAGTAACTTCTATCATAAATTCTCTAACATTTAATGTCACTCAAGAACCAAAGACTAGTGTAACTAAAAGAATTGTTACATGTTTATTTTTGACATTTAAAAAATATACATTTTATTTGGGCTTGAGTCAGACTGTAGCACCAGGGACTGATTCTGATCTCTGTAGGTATGAAATTCTGAGATCAATTATCTCTTATTTGGTGACTGCTGTGAGAACCAAGAGCAAATGGAAAAGACTAAAAGAACTGCTCAACCATGTAAAATGAGCAGCTCCACATGTGATGCTGTGTTTGGCCAAAAATGCTCAGAACCTTCTGCTTGTGGTAGGTCACAGCAATGCACAATTTTTGCTGAGAAAGCACTTATATTTCAGTCAAACAGTACACGAATTGCCTAAAACTTCCATCACAAAACTCAATTTGTCTGAAGAAGACAAATGAGAAAGAAGAACTACACGGATGTTCTGCAAGGGATGCAAGTTTCAACTGACCTCAGGCTGGAGTATTCTTGAGTAGCTGAAGGCTGTTTTGGGACAGGTGAAGAGCCCCATTTTGCACTTCAACACTGGTACCTTTTGTGACAGTCTTTCTATCTTGCAGCAGGACTTTCACTAGGAACAACTCAGCTCTGAAGTGCCAAGTCTACCAGAGGAAACAAACAACCCTGACAAAAAGTGCACTTTGAAAGCCTACTGAAAAGAGAATAAATTATAGAAGTTTATAAGAAAATTGGAGTAATAGCATCATGCTGTTTTTTAAATCCACTGGATGCTTATACATATTTAGAAAAATATATTTTCCCCCTTTTTTCTAGCAGATGCTTTTTTCTGATCATTTGCTTAAAAATAATCTGGTACTTCCTGAGTCACATAAGAAAAAAGCATAAAGAACCCCTCAGGATAGGGAACTAGTATAGAGACATCACTATTTTAAAACCCAAAGTACTCTCAGCAAAATGCCTGCCTTAATGTTTTTCCATGGTGAATTGTAGTGATGTGGAGCAGACAGTACTGCGTAAATCTTGGTGGGATTTTTTTCTTTTCTTTTTGTCAGTGGGAGGAGTGCAATATGTTATGCTAATACTGCTAAAATCAGTTCAGTCAGGAGTGTCTGTCTGGCACTGGGAAAAGCAGTATGTGTCTCTTCCACATGGGTGTTATATGACCTTACACGACTTGCTTACTTTATATGATTTTATTGGAGTTGAGAACAGACATCTTGGACCCTAACATAGTTAAGAGATCAGTAAGATCAATGGACTAACCTTAGCCTCAAGTTTATCATCAGCAATATTTATATGTGCCTAACTATCTGTCAAGTTATGAATATTGTAAGTTATATGTTGTTTTTTTTTCCTCCTTCAGTCTACCTTCTTTACAAAAATGAAATTAGATTTCAATACAAGATTGCAAAGATTTTGAAGTAACACAAACCGTGATTTGAAGAGGCTATCTCCTGCAGATTGCAGTCTAGGACACAAGCCTTTGCCTTTTGTTTTGTACAGGGACACCCTGCACCAAATTTACATTTGTAAATCCTGCCAGGCAATACCTAAAAATATGGCGCAAAAGAGAGCACAGATTAGCAGCTATATTGCTACAAGAAGGGTTGTGAGGCTCTTGTACAAGAAATCCAAAGCACTGCTCAATGTGGGTATTATGCTAAAGCAATTATATATCCTGTATTAAAACACACCTGGCACTATTGATTATTTCAGTGTTATCAAGAAACAGTGCAACAAACACCTCAAGCAACATGATTAATGATTAATACATGGTTACATTAATACATGTTTAATATATAATACAGTTACGCCAGTACCATATATAAACTCTGTAAAAACAATACAAAACCAGTTGAGACAGCCATAATTTTTCATGAAACATCTTCCTCCTTTCCATTATTTTTTTTAATCATTGATATTGCAGAGTCACATTTGCAAAACAGTTTAAGTTACCCAGGCAGAGAATATTATGCAAATCCAAAATATTCTTATAACTTAATGAATTATTTGAAAGAGACCAGACAGGAGAGGATTATCCTCAAAAGTACAAAATTCAAGACCAATAAGATCACCTGACAGGGTTGAGATGGACATCAACAAAGGCAAGAAGAAGAAAAGTAATCAACTTCTGATGAAGCTTAATGATATCTTGGAGGGTTTGATTTTACCCGCATCTTTCCTGCTGTGTTTCCATGGGATACCAAATAAGTAAATGCAGTCTGTTTTTTTAAACAAACCATCAGTTATTTTGTTTCTTTGATAAGATACCTGCTTTGAAACCCTAGAAGCAGATCTCAAGAAACAGTAAATATAAACCATTCCACTGTTGCACTGAGCATATATGAAATATAATACCCTAGAATAATTTAAGATATGCACTAGAAGTCAATTGATAGATATGGTATAAACTCAGTACTTCAACTTACAGTCTCTAAGAATAAATGCCTTCACTCCACACAGATAACAAAGTAACTTCAGCTGAGAAAGGACAACATTGATAGAAGCACGGCAAGAGGGAGAAGTAAAAAAAAAAAAAAAAAAAAAAAAAAAAAAAAAAAAAAAAGTGACTTTTCTTTCTTCAAATAACTCAGAAAGGCTCTTCTAGGAAAACTTAAGTGCACGGTCAGATACAATCCCATTTATCAATGAATATCCAGACTTCCTAATCTTTAAGTGACTTAGCAATATTTCCTATGACTATTTAAATACATGTCACTCCTAAAAGTTATCTCTATAACAGCAATAATGTGAATTTAGCAAGCTAGAACAGCTTGCTATGAAGTGCTAGTGCTAACTTACATATGGAGGCAGAAAAACATTATCACTGGGAGAACAGAAGATTTCAGTAAGCTTTTAAGACTTGGACCCTCAACCACCTCTCAAACTTTGGGTCCAATTTATTACAGAAGCATCTATAGAAAAGTGACTACATTACCCCCTAGTAGGAAAATAGTTAGCTAAGTTTCTGGTATTTAAGACGCAGTCAAAATGGAATAATTTATGTTAAGTGTAATTTGGACAATTTCACAGAACTGAGCACTGTCTTAAAGGGATTTTTAACAGCTGTGGCTTAAAACATATTAGCTTTCCTCAAAATCTGAATAATCTCTTTCCTATTGTCCAAGCAAGTAGCATGAAGGATACCAGCTATTATATACCTGGTTGCACTACAGATGGTGTAACGTTCCTTACTTCACACAAAAATATAAGTGTAAGCAAGCATGGAAACCACTCAGCTTTAGGCATTTACATCTAAGCATATTAAAAATCTGCCTTTACAGTTATCCTCAAGAAACAAGCAAGTACAAACTATGACCCATGTCATCCTAACATAGAAACATTCACACCCTTGGGTACTTTACAACAGCTTTCCTATGTATGCAAGTTTCCAGGAAGCTCTTTTAGAATTATGGATGCCAACTGTGCTAATACAAAGCCTACTCTGAAAAAAAAAAGGTGCTTTCAAATAAAAACATTTTTTAAACTAGGTCAGCACAAACGCCTGACAAAGCACAGCAAGCGGAACTCAACTGCTTATTTAATCATTTTACACTCACGCTGAAGTGTTTTCACCCATTATAGATAGTTTATTTTCTATAGTTTTTTGCATATCATTTTTAGCATGCATTGTAATAAATAAAGAGTACTACAACTGTTAGACAATGAAAAAAAAAAAACAGGCGGTTTTCCCTCCACAACATTAGGTCTCACAGTAAGATTAGCTTTATAACTAAGTGCTTATTCTTCAAACTAATACAGCAATGCTTGAGCTGATTTTGCTTAACAAATTATTGTAAGCTACCTCCACCAAACAAGTTAGTGTCATTTTCAAAGGACAGCTGCTCAGGAGCTTCTGAAGATGATATCAACATTTTAATAGTTGATCACAAAAGCTTGTACCAACACACTCTTGCTGTTTTGGCTGGCACTCAGTTGGTTAGAAATTGATCTATGATCTGGTAATTAATATATGCATCAATATTGCAAGAGATGTCAGAATACTGTCTCCAGTGAAACCCGTATATTCAAAATATCCCAGAAGAGGATATTCTTAAAGGTCTTTCCTTACGCAGTTTAAGAGTAACAGAAAGCAAGAAACAGAGGGAAGGGTACGCTAAGAAATCCAACATGGGAACAATGTTGAACAAAAAACTTTTTTTCAGAACTGAGCCGTATTTGTTTCTACAATTTTCACTAACTTGCTTTTGTATTTCTATCCTGCAGGAAATCCAAAGCCATTTAAAGCCACAGGTTCATTGTTAAAGGCTGCACTTGTCTTTAAGGATTCCCTAAGATTTATTTGTAGATGAATAGAAAATGTTTACAACAATTAAAAACAAACAAACAAACCAACCCACACAACTGCATGATGTCCATTTTTCATGTTGAAAAATACTCAGGTTTGAGGCAAGAGCAACATTTGTCTGGCTTTGTTGTTAGTTAGAACTGAGTGTTGGTTTTGTTTTGTTTTTCCTTTTATTTTCCTGCCTAGAACATTAAGCTCTGAATACAGATTTCTGGACAGCTCTACAAGCAGCTACTGCAATATATGGAAAGGAGAATAGTTCTGTAAACAGAAGAGCTACAAAATGGCTACAGGCAGCAGACTGAAATTTTTAATGCAACTTCTCATACATCACATACCTTACAGCTTGATCTAGATGAACGCTAATACAACAGTTTGTAAGAAAAATTTCACCAGTCCAAGATCAGAAGGGCTAAAGTTAGCCCTCGAGTTGAAAATGCAGATATTACTGCTGGTCCTTACAGAAGTTAGTCAAAACAAAAGCAAGGTATGTCGAAACAGCAATAAACTACATCCTTACAAACATTCTTGGTCACTCAATGCAGCTAAGTCTAAATTCTCAAACTCGATGCAAAATGGCTGTTCACAAGCAGATGCTGCGCAATGAGTTAAGGA
This sequence comes from Excalfactoria chinensis, assembly GCF_039878825.1. NCBI lineage: Eukaryota > Metazoa > Chordata > Aves > Galliformes > Phasianidae > Excalfactoria > Excalfactoria chinensis. The sequence continues at coordinate 24,836,601 of NC_092831.1, forward strand.
AACTCTAGCTACAGAAAAGGCAAGGTGCTCACAAAGAAGAAAAACAGATTGACACTATTGTTCCAAAGGGAAATACTCATGACTTTTTCAATTAGGAGAAATATTACAAAACTGGAAGATTTGGTTAACTGAAGGAAACAACTTTCAACAAAATAAAGAACTAAGATTGCTCTAGCAATCATTGCCTTCCACCAAAAAACTAATGTGTCTGCCATGGACAGAGACCAAAGTTTTTAGCCCTGGAAGCTACCAAACTGACATATCCAGACATGTGAAAGTCTTGACTACTTAAAACTCTCATAGAAGGCAGCATATGACGTTAGATAACCAGGACTAAACATTCTGCCAGTAATTTGACAAGAAATGCTGACACAACACAAAACATTTATAGAATAACTCTTCGTAACAGTTTTGGGGTTTTTTTTCTTTTCAGGAACCGAACGATGACGTCTTGCAGATGTCCTCCTTTAGAAGCTACTGGAACCGTGTATATGGCAGCTATTAGCAACTCAGGACTGATTTCATATTCTTTTCAGAAAGCATCTGCTCAAAGCTGTAAATCTAGATAACAGGCTTTACCACGTCAAAAGTGCTTTTACGATGAATACGCTATTTCGATACAGTCTCAAAATACTTCATGTACTCTGAAATGGTTATCTAAGGAAGGAAGTTCATTGGCAAAATGTAGTTGATCATTTATTTCAACACCAAATTCTTCAAGTATCTGTACAAATTTCTCATGCTCTCTCCCAATCCATGACCTCATTGTGTCAAACACTTGATATGGCGTAACATGAGAATGAACTTCAATTCCTGTCTGTGCAAGTTCTTTCAGCACTTCAGGATAAGTAACCCAAGTATTGCTTCCTCCTGAGTGACCACCATCCAACCAGTACATGGCTTTTATGTTTTTTAGGAAGGCATCCGTGTTCTTGTCTTTCTTAGCTTCTTTCAGCTCATAAAGCAGCTGGTTCAAAACCACACAACCTTTACTGAAGCCAATCAAAGTAAATGACGCTGCACCTACAGCAGACGGTATAACAAAGTTCACGGCGGAATTATTAGAGCATTCACAGTCTTTCTCTCTTCCTGTGGATGAGCAGCCATTGGCTGTAGGAACAGACTGCGGCTCTGATTTACGAGCAGATACTTTTGCATCTTTGCTGAAACCATGCACGGTTTTCTGGGACTGCAGAATATTCTGAGAGAGTCTGAATGCATTAACTAGCAACGCGTGGAGATGCTTGAAAGCTCCAAAGTCAGTGCTGTGCTCTGGTGCTCCAAACATGTTGCTAGTCACAAAGTTGTCATAACAACTGAATTTGTGCAAGTGCATTCGAGAACATTTTACAACCCAAATAAAGCTATTAGGGAACCGGTGAGCAAGTATGGTAGCAACATTTTCGAAACTCCAGTGCTCCCACTGAAAGTTTTCTGGGTGGCAAGACATGATGTCATGATAGTTCTGAAAAATTAGAAAATAGAGAAGACGCATTACTACATTGAAAAAACAGCTCAGCTCCAGCCAGCACATTCACAAGGAGGGATCGTGACCGAGAGAACTGTTTGGCACTACAAAAATGCTCTCTTGCTAGGCTCTAAGAACAAGAGACACCTAATGCTAAAGACACCACTCCATTTAAATTCACCTATTCTACTTCAACATTTTTATCACCCATTTTTATATCCCAAAACCAACATAATAAAAGTATCTCGAAGTACACATCATTTCTGTAGTATTCACACTCCAAAAGGAAACTGAAGTATTACTCATTTTAATATGACACAGAATCATAGAATTGCTTACATTGGAAGGAATTTTAAAGTCCATCCAGATCCAACCCCCTGCCACGGGCAGGGTTGACAACCACTAAATCAGTCTGCCCAGGACCCCATCCAACTAGGCCTTCAGTGCCTGCAGAGACGGGGCATCCACAGCTTCCCTGAGCAGCCTGTGACAATGCCTCACCACTTTCTGAGTCAAGATTTCTTCTTTATATCTAATCTAAAACTCTTTTCTTTTAGTTTAAGACCATTCCCCCTTGTCCTATCACTATCAGACCACGTAAAAAGTCAGTCCCCCTCCTGCTTGTAAGCTCTCTCTGAGTACTCGAAGGTCGCTGGAGACTTCTTTTCTCCAAGCTAAACAAACCCATCTCCTTTAACTTTTAATCATAGGAAAGGTGCTCAAAAACACACAATTATAACATATTTTTTCCATTTGCAGAAATACTGTTTCTCTTATTAACAAAAAATACACCTAATCCTTCAGGAATAGGTTTTCTCATGCATGATCCTCACCCCTGAATCCCTAAAAGCAGAGAACACGGATCTGTTACATGTACTGAGGGCAACACGAGCACCGGACAGGGCACAAGCAGCAGTGGCAGCCCAAAGGGTATTCTTAGCCCATGCTCACCATTGAAATGGAAGTTACACACTACCTGATGCGTGCAGTCACCGCGTGCACTGCAGGGTCCTTTTGACGTCTGTCACCGCAGAGACAACGTGTGTCTCTTTACAGGCACGGTCTTAAACACCTAGAAAGCAGCCAGGTGACCGTGCCAGCCACAAATCTGCTCTGGAAAGCTCCCGTTTTCTAAACCCCCCATCTCTCCCAAGTCACGCTTTGACGCAGCTCCAGACGCTGCCCTCGCCGCCAAAAATGACGCCCCTTGCACTATTTACAGACGCTTTCCCCCAGACGCGCTCTGCCCAGCCCCACGCGGCAGGCAGGGCCGGCTCCCTCAACCGCACGAATCCCTCCCCCCGACCCCGCATCCCGCCCCGTACCTGCACGTCTCCTGGGAAGTACACGACGTGATGCTGAGGCGGTGCCGGGCCGCGCGGGGCCGGGGGCAGCAACAGCAGCAGTTCGTTGGCCCGCTGCGGCTCCGCGCCCGACACCTCCGGCAGCCGCAGCCACGGCGGGCTCAGCCGCGCCGTGAAGCCGCCGCCGCTCGCGGGCCCCGCGGCACAAGCGGCCGGCGTCCCGCAGAGGCTCATGCTCCCGCCCAGGCCGAGGGCGGCGGGGCCGATTAGCCCCCACAGCAGCGACGCTGCGCCCGTCCGACAGCGCCCGCTCATGGGGCAGCCACTCACCGCCCGCAGCTCAGCCCACTGCGCGCCTGCGCGCTCTACCCACACGGCCCGCCCATCGGTGCCACCAGCCCGGGGAAAGCCCCAAGGGGGCGGTGCACGTGCTCTTATGGCCGCCCGCCTCAGCTGTGACGTCACAGGACCTTGAAAAAGAGCGGGAAGGGGCGCCAGTAACGGCTGTGCGTAAATGGCGCCGAGGTGCGTTGGCGGGACGATCGGTAGCTACCTGCCAGTAGGGCTCTGAAGTGGCTATTTGCTGAGATACTGCCCCGAGGATCCTTTGGCCTCGTGCTGTGTTTGTTAAGTGGTGCTGAGATGGCAGCCTCTGGCTTATGTTCAGCACGGCCTTGCTTGAGAATTTTGCTAGGCTAAAAAATGTTGAGGAAAAATCAGGCTGTAGTTGTCTCTGTATTTGCGGCTGTGACCAAGAAGGCCCTTAGGTGTGCTGCTGTGGGGCACGATCAGCACTGTGGGGTATCCTTGGCTCTGGGTAGAGCAGTTCATTTTGAAAGAGGTATGTGGGCCCTTACCTTTCCTGAAAGTACTACTGTATTTTTCAGAGCATCTGTATGGGAAATTGGTAATCACAGCCTAGGCCTCTGATTAATCATCTGAGCCAGGTGTTGGGTCAGCTGTGGGAGTACAGGTGGGAGTAATTTAGCTGTGCTCCCAGAAGGGGTGGAGCTTGACTCCATTTCTGCTAGACTTCATTTAAGAGCTGACCACCACCAAGGCAGCATCTTTTTGAGATCACTTCTCTGTGGAGATTGCCTCAGCGTTTTCCAGCCAGACTGAAGGGATCCATATTGGTGAGTTTTTCCTGTAGCTAGCCCTTTGGATATTTATTACTATCACTATCCTTTTTGTGTTATTTTTACTTTACAGCACTTTAAGTGCTCCTTAGGTCTATTTGTTTCAATTTAGTTATATTAGCTTGAATATGTGAGGACATACATTGAAGGAAATGTTTTCTGTGCGTTTTGCGTTATTCACTGCAGATAAGGAAAAGAGCCTTTCCACCCTTCTGTTTTCGTGTGTTTATTTGCTTTGGTACTTCTACTTTGAGCAATATGTTTTTGTTTTTTTTTAATAAACTGAATTTAGAAACAAGGTTGGAGACAGGACAAGGAGTAACAGCCAGAAACTGGAGTGTAAGAAGTTCTACACAAATGTTTACAAGAACTTCTTTATGGTGAGAGTGACAGAGCACTAGAACAGGTTGTCCAGGGGAGTTGTGGAGTCTCCTTCTTTGGGGCTATTCATGACCTGCCTGGATGCCTACCTTTGTGTTCTGCTGTAGGGATCCTGCTTTGGCAGGGAAGTTGGACTCGATGATCTCCAGAGGTCCCTTCCAACTCCTATGATTCTGTGATTGGTCCTTCATCAAAGGCTTGAGTTATTTTAAAGATATTCTTTCTACTTCATATTACCAGGAGAAACTGGGATTTTTAATCTTTTTCTTGTGATTTATGTGACTTGTAGATTTTTATATTTAAAACAATTGTCTTAAAATTCATTTCTACTATTTCTCACATGGAATTTACATTTGATACAGTTTTCTTAGATCTGGAATGAAAAAAATTTGCACCCTTTCGTGTTCACCACGAGAGGGCGGTATGCAATGCAAAAACCAGTACTGGAGCACCCTTTGCTTATAACTGTAGCCCTGATTTGGGGGCTTGATGTTGGAGGTGTGTTTCAGTAGAGCTAGTAGTCAGTTCCAGAGACTACCTTTAGAGCTGGAGTCCGTCTGAAAACTCAAGTAATGCACCCTGACTATGATCCCAAGAGTTTAAAGCTCTGAGCAACTTAGAGCTGTGGAGTGGTTATGATTGGAAGACAACTGTGCAGGTTGTTGGTCCAACCCACCTGCTTGAAGCACAGTCAGTAAGAGCATTCAGGATTTCAGAGTCTACACAACCTCACTGGACAATGTGTATTAGTGTTTGATTATGCTCTCAAGATATAAAGTTGTTGTAGTGGTAAAACAGAATTTCCTCTTTCAACATGTGCCCACTTTATTTTTTAAAGGAATAGTTATGGAATGTTTTTTTATTTTTCTCTGTAAGTATGTCGCAAGGCTAGAAGCTTAAAATGGAACCTTTCAGAACCTCTGCTAGTGAAGCAAAATTATGAAGGGGAAAAAACCCTCTAGCTCTCATTGTATAGATGCTTATTCTAGTTCATACAGACAGTTTTTCTAATCCAATCTGAGCAGTTCTGGTCTGCACTGGCATAAAGATTTTTAATTGATGGTGCTAATAAAATGTTGTCACTTCTATGTTTTATTAGGTACCAATTTATTAGATACCAAGTGGTTTGGTTTTTCTCATGGATGCGTTTGCAAGATTGACCAGTTGCCTGAATAGCAACAAAACCACTCCTGTACTTCAAAGTCTGGTTATTTGGACTTTGGTAGCGAAGTTTGGTTTACACAAGGAGAGCTCTGTTATGACTACTGAAATTCCACTAAGTAGTAAGAATCCACCTAAGAGAACAGGCTAGGAAAATGGGAGCCTCCCTTTTAGTAAATACTTCTAAGTGGTGTGACAGATTATTGTCAGTAGCATGAAAAATCTGTGATCTTGGCTACATCTTGCCTATGTTGTTTCCTCCTGATGGGTGTTAGCTTTTCCAAATCTCTTCACAGATACCAACATTTTAACGAATGTTTTAAAGGTTTAAAGTTAATATATGAGGTAGTATACAGGGCATTCATCTTCATGCCAAATGCTACATGAAGTTCATAGAAGATTGTGAACGCTAGTCCATATATTAGGCAGAGATCAGGTGTACAAAAGCACCAAAATGATGAAATGGGCTCCTTTATTTATAGCAAATGATGGTCCATATAACATATTTGTACTTAAAATTGAAAGCACCAATCTAGTCCTAATTTTAAGTAGATGAAAGCAATTACACTTCCATGGCATAAGAGATTTTAGTGGGAGTGATTTCTCTGAGTTTACTTTGCATGTTTGTGATGTGGCTTTTGCAGTACACAGGTATCTTCAATGAATCCCAATATCACTGCTCAGTGTGAAGCTCAGAGATGGTGATTTATGCAGCTTTGGTTTCTTAGTTGCTACATTTATTAAATGTATATGGATTAAAAAATTGAAAATAGGAGCAAATGTGACACTAGAAGGTGATTTTTTTTTTTATTTTAGAGTGCAAATGTTTTTGTAAGGACTTGATTTTTGGCTTGATGTGTTTATGAAGTATTTCAGAAGCCAGAAAAAACATGCTGAGTAAATGTGATAATAATGCTAAGGATATTAGACTATTAAGTGACAACACGTCAGTACGGTGTTAAATAGAATATGGGCTCTTTTGTTTCATAGGCAGGTTAGCATAATTGTTTTTTCTGTAGATGCTCTTTGCAGTTGTTTTTGCTTCTTTCTCCCTCTCATTTCCTTTCTAATTCCTCCCAGTACACTATTTCTGTGGAATTATTCAAGCTTACCACAGTACTTATTATATCTTAGAAGATGCACATTATGCATGTGGTCATCTTTGTATTATAATTTATATTTTATTTTCGGACTGTGTTCAGATTTCTAATTAGCAGGTTGATAGAGGACTGGAAGAGCTGTAAAAATACCTGTTAAAAACTGATAGGAAACTCATTTTAGGTAGCATGCAGCTGTGTGTTTCATTGTTAAGAAAATGTGCCAGGCACAGCTAATCATTCCTTTCAGGTGTAGTAACACTTAGAAGGTAGAGTTATGCTTCTCTGTGGTGAAACATGCACAGAGGAATTCCCAGCAGCTACACACTGATGGGTGGTGAGGTCTTGACTTAGATTTCTTACTGCATTAGTGGCAATAGTTCAAATGAAATTACCTCTGTTTTGCTCCATTGCAAGCACTGAACAATTCTGCTGGAATTTCTACTGATAACTATGCTTGCCAGCAGCCATCTTTTGTGTAATGATATTCAGGAGAGCATTAGGGGGAAATAATTATGTTCTCAACAATGTATTGGGCTGTGTGAAAGTGGGAGTAAAACCTTTTCAGGGTGCAAAATAAATCCCTGTTCTTTTTCTGTTCTTCTTCTATTGGGAACCTACTGAAATAGCAGGGTGTGTGATCTCATTTCCTTTTTTTTCCCACTGTTGAGAAAAAAAAATAGGGAGTATAAAGAATTAAAAACTACTGATGCTTTTCTCTTGAGCTATTTTTCTCAGGCAGGTTGTTTTCTTTAATCGGTCTGTCTGCACTACAGTTTCTCTACCTAATCTATCAGTTTTTTTCCCAATGGCCCTCTTTGACCACTTTCAGCGAAGAATAACAGTTTTAGAGCAAATAACCTGCGAGTATTGGGGAAACTGCTAAATGAATAGATGAGGATGATTCAAATTAATGCCTTCACTGAAGGAAAGTGGGGAAGAAAGTTGGCCTTTGTACTTCCCGTTTGGAAGCAATTGTCTGAAAATTATGCTTGTGCAGGCTTCACATGTGCTATCTGTCCTCTGATCTGGTTCTTAGAGGATGCAGTGCATAGAAAGGACTGGAATTATTTAATAGGGAAGTTTAGGACAGAGGTCGTGAGTCTATTTAAAACCAAAACTTTAAAACTTTGGTACTTCTGCTATTCATGGAATGCATAATTAAATAAAAAGCAAAGAGCTTGTGTTGCAATTTGTCTAAGAACATGGGAACAGCTTGTGGCTTAAAGAAACTGCAAACTGTCTGGCATAAATCAATATAAATTGGAAGTCTGGTCAGGATATAAATGAGCACGCGGTGGCCCTAGAATTGGAAGGAGGTTTTTATTGTTTAAAAAGAAAAAGTGGGCCAAAGCTCAGCCCCTAACCATTCCTGTGGTCTGAGATACATCTGGCATTGAAATTAAGAAAATCTGGCTTGTTTTTGTCTGCCTCTCAATTTCAATTCTCTCACTCATAGCTTAGCTACTGCAAGTACCTACCTTTATGGATTGAATTTTAACATATCGATGATAGCCTTAATTTATTTTTATCTATCCTGGATACCTTTGGGTTTGCTCATTGTTCTGCAGAGCTGACTAGAGTTGTCCTGAAAAAATCAGGAGTTAGAAGTCCACCCTTTGATTATTTTCTAAGTTTTAAAGATGTGAGTTTTAGTGAGAGTAGATATTATTGAATGATGACATGAAATCTGATGGAAGATGTTTGAGCAGCGAGATTTGAACTTCCAGCAGAAAGCAGCTAATTCATACACAGTGCTTGAATGCTACCAGTGAGCTGTTAAGGTAGTCGTCTTACTGAAAGACGCTTATTGGGTGATGTTAGTTCACCAAACATTTATCCTGATTAATGGGAATAACTAAGTATAAGAATGCTGACCTCTTACTATGGTTGTCTGATACTGTCATAAAGCTAGAAATCAAATTTCCTAATAGCTGTTCTAGTCTAGATATTTATTTAAATATTCAGTAGTCAGATGTTTCAGCACAGTCATTAGACTACTGATATCTGAGCATCTGTTCAAAAAGTAAAATTGTCTGGTTGTCACATTGAGATGTTTAGCTACATGGAATATGCATTTACAGTGATGTAAATGTGGTTTCAGATGCACAGTTCATTTGTTAGATGAGATATAGAACTGGTGCAAAGATAAGTGGAAATAAAGAGAGGTTATTTTTGTAGCAAGTACTTTGTAAAAAATAAAAATTGTGGAGAAAATGTAAAACATTTTTCCCTTACTATTAATTTCTTGTTAAAATACTTGAGTTGAGCAAAGAATATAACTGCATTTTTGTTGTGTACCAACTCTCACTGTTGATAGAGAAATAAGATTTGTCTTTGTTTTCCCCATTAAATGACACTGTTACTGTTGTAACATGCGTAGTTAGTGGCACTGATATTTATGCAATATGTGAATGCCACAAACGATCAAATAGTACCATTCAGTGTCCAGAAGGGGTCGTTACTGAGCTTTGCTCAACACCAAAAACAGCAGCACAAAATGTTAATTTTATCACAGGTTCTGTTGTTGTATTAATTTTAAAAGTGCTTCCTGTCTCCTAGGAAGTACTTTACAACATCTGTGTTTTCCCACTCTTACTTTTTTGTGTAGCAACTGGACCTTCAGTTCAAACGGAGTTACAAACTTACAGGACTTATTACCCAAATATCGTAAGCTAAGAGAACCTTTTTTCAAATCAGTGGCTTCAAATGAGTTAAAAATGAGTTTAGTAGGTCAGCTCCTTGGGGCTCCTTTGGGGACCTTGAATCCTTCTTGAGGAAAAAAAGCATTGAGAAGATTTTATAAGTATTTCAATTATTCTTCTCATAGCTTGGTACAAATATGCAGAGAATTCTGGCTAAACCACCACTCGTGATTTTGTTTTCATTTAAAATTTCTCTGCTATTCTGTTAATTCCATATTTTTGTTCTGAATGCTTAGTGGAAACGATGGATATGCTTTCCCTCAAATAGGCTAAATGTCTGTGTTACAACACACTGCATTTAGAAATTGCAGAGGGTTTGTTCTTTTTATTATCATTATGGAACACTAAGCAGACTTCTAAACATAACAAGTTAGATTCAGATTTTATTTTGCCATCAAATCAGATGACAGAACTTCATAAAGTAGATTTTGTTTAGAATTCCTATAAGTTGATTATAACTGAAGATTGGTGATGAGCAAAGATGGAAATCATCCTTCTGTTAAGGTCCTCTTTAAACATGAGTTACAGCTTAACTGTGAGTTAAGTTCTATTGGTGTGGCTTAGTACCAAAGTAAACTCCACAGGACAGCGGTGCATTTTGATAGCCATGTTATCTGCCTGCATTGCAGCTGATACTATTTAACCTGCCAATACAGGATTTTCAGTCCTAGCTATGAATTTTCCATAATCCATTTATAAGAAACAGGTGTTATAAACTTTTTCACTCTTAACCTCTTTCAATATCATACTTGCAAATGGACTACTGATAACAGTCCTTTAAACTGGCTTTGAAAGCATGAGATGAAAATAATGCTTGAAGGTGGATAACATTATGACATCATTTTAGAAATATATACAATTAACTAAGCTGGTCAAGATATAGTTGCCAGTCTTGGCTAGCCTGGCTTGTTAAGATAGTCTAGCAAGGTGTCAGCTGTTAAGTTTTTTGAGTCACTGTTCCTCTTATATCATTATTTTCCAGATCAGACTCCAGAATGGTGCTCTCACCTGTGACTGAGATGGTAAACAGAGCTGAGATATTGTGGATACGTTTTTCCTGCAAAGAGCTTTCTTCTTCCAGGTAACATACTTATGTGGGATTTTTGTTTAGAGTTTTTGAGAGGAGAGGAAGAAGAAATGAATTGAAGGAGGTAAATGGTGAGGAAGGAATTAAGAGTTAAGTCTGTAAGGAGACTTTGACTATTTCTTTATAATACTTATGGCTGAGAAGGAGGTCATCATTACCACAATTAAAAAATGAAACCCTATATAAGGAGACAGTTATTATTATTCCAAAATTAATCTGCCACAATTAACAGTAACTCTTGTAAGAGGCTGAAATTGTTCTGAAGTAAAACTTAAGAATCCAAAATTTGAGATTTTAATCTGTGTTTCATAGCTTTCAATTGCCAGACAAGCTAACACTGATGAACAAAAGCTGTTGGTTTTTGTTTTTGTTTTTTTTTTTCCTTCGACAGCTTTGGCTGAAGCAAATGAAAAGCAGCATAATTCATCTGAACATTTTACAGAGAGACTTCAAGTGTTTCACGGTTCTTACAAACAGCTGATCTTAAGACTTGTATTATCCAACTTTAAGGATTTGTTGCTTTTTATCAGATCAGTCCTCATTCTGGAAATAACATGCATGTTAGTGGGGTTCTTCTCAGAAGATGTGAAATTAAAGAGGAAAGAAATGGGAGCTTCTTCTACATGAACGTTTGTAGTGCTTGCCTCTTAATGTCTAATCCAATACAATTTCTTTAAGTGCCAATCCTTTCTGAAAGTGCTGGATTAGAAATTATCTCATTTGTAGATCATCTTAATATTGGTCATCTTTCAGTTTAATAGTTGCAGCATTACTATCTGCAGTTGCTGTTAACTTTTTCTTCTAAATAAACCATCATGATTGAGGATGTAATTACTGTAATGTCCTGAACACACGAGCTCTTCTGCCGTTTCAGAAGAGAAGCAGTTTGTGGCTTTTACTCTCTTGTTCTCCATCGTAACCAGATACACAAGGGAAATGAACAGAGTGAGCTGTTACATGCACCTGAAGTGTATGCTGCTAAGCACTCCAGTACTTTCCCAGCACCCTTTCAAGCTGCATTGCTAGAGGACGAGTCACCAAAAATTCCTTGTGCTTTTGCAGTTTACACTGCACAATATGGTTCCATACAGCTCATGCCTGTGTTTCTATTTAGTGTTACACTTTCCTGACATAGTTTCTGGCTTTTGTTTGATAGTGCCCTGAGTTTATTTGCCCAGGACTAGTCACTTCTCTGTTTCCAGTGTGCTTCTCCATTAAAGCAGAATGTGAGTGCACTGCTTGGAATGGAGCGTATGGGTCTGCTGCAACTGTAGTTGGGTTTGAATTGATATGGGACCTTTCTCTTGAGGATATGCTAAATGTATGACCATAAGAGAAGCTATTTCCTTTCTGTTACAAAGCGGTGTGACTCAAACTTTACAAGTGTTATAGCAGCATATTTCTAACTCACTGAAAAGGACTCCAAAATAAATTTAGTCAGCAATTAAGACTTTCCAAATTCTGTTGAATGAAAAGTAAAAAGAACAGCATGCATGATATGCAGATGGCAAAGATGCAATTTGGAGCAAGCAGTTCAGATTTTCCTTCTCTTTCCACTGAGAACAATTTCTTTTTTTTCCTCTCTAGCTTACTCATTATTCAGATAACTGTGGGCATTTGTTCGTGGTATATTTTGCAGCCAAGTGACTGACTGCATATATTTGACAACCCAAATTCTGATATAATACTCTTAATTGGATGTTTAGGTTATACAATGTGTTTCCGTTCTCTGACTTAATGACCTTTACTTCAATTAAGGCTTCCCAAATAAATGTTTAGTTTTTAAATTAGCAGCAAATAATTGCTTGTACTTGTACAGTTCCCTGTCCTCATCATTTCTGTTGGGAGCTTTGGTTACTGTAGTATCTGCAGACAATGGCTGTGACCTGAGACTGAAGTAAAAGTTCTGTCCCCAAAATATTCACTTGAAACATGAAACCATTTTCCAGTTCTATTTCTATCTGAATTTGAGGGTTAATGTTGATCACTGAGGGTGGAGCACGGTGTCATATGTGTGCCATTCTAGAATATCCTTTCTAGCTGTTTAAAAAAAAAGTTGATCATTTTACGTTTAGACAGATATTTGTACTTTTAAATCTAACTGTATCTTGAAGAGAGGACCACTTTCTTTACTTATAGAACATGTTGCAGTTTTCCTGTCCATGAAATACTTAAGCTAGAATAACTTCATCTGAATATATAATACCAAAATATCTCTGCAGGATGTGGTTCAAATGTTAGTTACACAGCCTTTTAAGTGTATCATGTCTATACTTCTCACACCTGCCCAGGTAGAGTTCTCTGCAAAAATATCAAGCTCAGATATGAGAAGTAAGGAATATCACCAGTTCTTGACTTCAACTGGAAGTAAATGCACTCATGCTTTTTTTTAGAGTGCTGGAGAATGGAAGTGCCTTGCAAATCATCTTTCTATGGCTAGTTGAAAGTTGTTACTGCTTCACTGACTTTATAGGCTTTGAAGTCTTGAAATTTCAGTGAAGTATGGGACAATCATGTTTTGTCTTTTAAAAAACAACCAACTTGGTTCATATAGAGCTTTATGTGATAGGTCAGTGGGATAAATAGGCTTTTATATAAGTGTCAAAGTGAGTTGCTTGAGAATATGGTGAAGTGCTAGATATTCTTATTTTCTATCATACTTACAAGAACAAACACTCATTTTGATATGGTACTTGATTTTGCTTTAAATGTTACTGCACTTCAATACTGAACTGTTCACTTTGATATTTCTGGTGGAAAGGTGAACATTTTGAACTAGAAAAGCTTAGCAAAAAATTGATATTTCTTAACCTTAAACTTTTGAGCTTTTTATCACTTCTGTTTCCTTTTACCTCTCCTTGTCTCTCATTCATATTAATTAATTGACTTGAATTCCTACTCTGGCATCTCTGTACAAATGAATGTTTACCTATGGATTATTTTTAAGTATGTCAGACTTTGCTGAGGTCACGGAAATTGGACTCTGCTGCTTTTCATTTTGATCAGTCTTTACTGTTTCCTCTCTAGCACTAAGCAACGCTGTCACTGGTGTGGAGTTTTAGCTTTCCAGAATCTGTTGATTTTTCGGTGCTACGTTAGAGGGCAGCAGTAGGCTAATAATGCGGGTATCTCACAGCGTTCTTTTGCTGTCATCTTGCCACCTGGTGGCAAAATGTGGAAGGCTGTAGCATGTGAAAAGTAAAGACCTGCTTTCAGAAAGGGACCTTCTTCTGCTTATGTTCGCACAGTGGACTAACTTCGGACCGTTTTCCCACAAATCTGGGTTCTTTGTATTCAAGTAAATATTTTTTTTTAAAAAAAATAACCACAATTTTCACACAAAACCGGAGTTGAACACTCTGCTTATAAAGAGGGAGAAGAAAAAGACTTTCATAGTTCCTTTCCTCAATACCAGCTTAAAATGCTTGTACTCTGCCTTAAAAGTTCAAGCTTAATTTTGCTTTTGTTAAAGTAATCAGTACAACTTTTACTGACTTAAGCTTTTGTGCATGTTGTGTATATTAGAAGTATATATAATTTGTTTAGTTGTAGTTAATTTCTTCAGTGTTGTTTCAAAGTGATCATATTCAGTCTTCTCTGTTTTTTAAACAGTTACCACCCAGTAGCAGCTGAAACACTCTTGGGACGGTTTATCCAAATTGAAGGAGACAACAGCTCTGGTGTGTTGAGCAGCACATGGTGAGTTTGTGAGCTTGCTTTTTTTAAAGGTTGCCACTGTGGTTACTTTACTATGATACTTTTATATTACTATAACTGTTTCTAAAACACAACGTTCAGTTACTTAAGATACAGTATTGAATGGGTCTCTTCAAAATTGACAAATAAAAGCTAATGCAGAGTTGATGACAAGAATTCTTGAAGTCTAGGGCTCTCCCAGGTACTCCTGTGACTTTTATTAAAAAACAAAAAAAAGGCATCCCCAAAGAGACCCTTAATGTTTGCAGTGTCTTGTTTGTTAGCTTTTTAAAAGATTACTATTATAAGATCCTATTTTTATGTAATTTTCATTTGTTACTTAACCAGAAAAATGTGTGTATATATGGAGAGAGAGATCTCCCCTCAGTTTTAAACAGATTTTTTAAGGCATTACTATTTGATTAACAGCAAGTCTTATCCCCTCCCTGTGGGCACCATTACTAAGTCAGTTGTCTTAAAAGTGGTAAAGATTTAGAAGTATATATAAAGTATATTCTTATCTATTAACACTTTGAAGTAGACATGGGTAGGTTTCTTTCCAATATTTTCATAGGTAATGTAGTATTCTTCAAAAGTGTCCTGCAATGAAATACTTCATAAAATGGTTGTTGGGCTTTTATTTTCATGTATAAATATAAAGCATACGGATATGCGTGCATATATTCAAACATGCATTCTTCAGAGAAAATGATTATTTCACCATATGCTCAAAAATGCTGCTTTCAGTTAATGCTGTTTTGCTGTTGGTTCTGTCATAATGCTTAATTTTTAATGAAATTAAAATGTAGTTCTTCCCTGATTCTTGGACTGATTCACATTCAATTCCTTAAGGAACGGTGCAAGGGCAACACTGGGTTTGCATTAGTGTTATTTTTCAGATCATGCACATTTTGCAGTCATTGAGGGTTCAAAGCCCATGACAGTTTAAATAAGGTGGCTATTTAAATTGTAGACCTGAGAGGTTTTCAATTTTTAATGTTTGTTCTCTGAATAAGGCGATGCTGGTATAATTTAGGGTACTATATTGAATGGAACACAGTGACCTGTTCATGATGAAGTAGGCTCACTGAGGTAACCTTGGCAGTGGTTTAATGCTGCACCTTTCTGATGTTGGTATGGTAAGTCAGTGCCCATGCATTAGGCTCTGCCACCTAAGTGATCTAATTACTCCTCACTATCAAAATACATTATTTCTTGGCCTTTCCAATGAACAAAAGCAAATATGAGTTCTTTTTCTTATTTCTTTAAGGAGTATGTATGTACATAGGTCACTCTGAAAGTAATATATCCTATTTATTTCTGTGGAGATTACAGTAGATAGGAAGAAAACAATAACACTATTCAATAGAGCAAATTCTGAGGTACTAGACACTTTTTCAACATGGTCACAGCCATTATGTATGAATTTTTGCCAGCAATGATCAAGAGGCTGCATACTGTACTTGTAAGAAATCTCATCCAGTAGAGACTGTTGCCATTGCTATAATGCATAACCCACCAGCTCACTGTGTTCACATCCACTGTTTGGTCTCTGTAAATATTGAACAACTGTCAATTAATGTCAATCGGTGCCATGTTTTCCATGTGAAGGAATTCAGTGACACACCTCTGCTGCATCTGCACTTCCATGTCAGACACATTTTTGTCCGACTTCCCCACAGCTGGCATCTGTTGCACGGCGGTAACTCGTAATGGAATATTGGTAGGAAGGTTCAACCTTTGCTGCCATACCACCATCAGCTTCATCTGACAGTGTGAGCAAACAAGATAAAATAGAAAGAAATACTTTAGAGTAGCCCTTGTGTATGGGAATGGTGGAGTCATGAGTTCACAGTTTTCTATGCTATTATTTGACAATCCCATTCTTGCGAAATTGTGTATGTAATGTGTATATACCTATATGTATATATTTGTATGTGTATGTATATATACTGAAACATTATTCACTGCTTGTTTAGCCTAGCAAAGTGAAAGCAGAATGTGATGGTTTTCAATACTGAGGAATTAGAGGTGGAATAAATCCAGAAGCAGGAAAAGCTGTTTAAACGGAAGGACAATATAGACAAAGATGTAAAAAATCATAATACCGTTAAGTGTGTTCCTGTAGGATCTTAGTAGAAGGATTCAAACCATCACTATTGATAGTTTAGAATTGTGTTCTGTTAGATTAGTGGGAACAAGAAAGTCTCTCTAGTTTTAATTCAGATCCTGACAAATTTGAGTGGAATTTAAAATTGTATCAGTCAGACTGGATCTGTAACCTAATGTGTTCCCCCCCCATGCTGTATTGCTAAATGAGAAATTTCGAGTGCTACACTACGACACAAATGTAATATAAAATTAAAATTAAATGCAATGACACTCTTAAATGTGTTAATACAACATGTTAAATGACCAATTCTTTGAATTTTAGTGTTTAACATATTTGTTTTGATAGTACATAAGGGAACTGCTAGAATCACTACATAAAGCAGTTTTACAAGTTGCCATAGTGATTACATTGTAGAGTTCAACAGTGTTCTTTCTCGTTTCTTATTTCTCTTGTATAATTTTGAAAAATCAAGCAGATATTTCACTTTGTCTCTATCTAATGGGAAATCCAAATAGATCCAAACTGTTTTGAATTTTGATTTGTGCTCCTTGCCCTGACTGTGCTTAAATAGCACCTGCTTAAATTTTCCTGTGATTTGGGTTCTTTCTGCCTGCTTATCTTGCTTGTGCAGGATGCAGACCATACAGGGTAAAGTCAATAATTTCAGAAGATCTCTGATGAATCTGTATTCAGTAACCATGCTATAGTGACTAAGGTGAAGAACTTTTTCCCAGTTCGAACTATCTTCTGCACTAGTTGCTGCATCCTTACCAATGGAGGTGTGTTGTTGTGAAGAGAGTGACTGTGGTATGAGTGGGGCGTAAGTTGTTTTAACGAAATATCTTCTCTGAGAGAAGAGAAAGTTCTGCCTAAGCTTTATTTCTTTAACGATCTTATATGCCTGAAGAACATAGACAACATTTAACAGCTAAGTACTATTTTACATGTAGAACATACAGAATGTCTATACATATCAGGGAGATCATCCCCCTGTACTCAGCTCTGGTGAGCCCAAACTTTGAGTACTGTGTTCAGATTTGGGCCTTGCTTCAAAGAAAGATGTTCTTAGAAATATCTTTCTTGAAAATTTCTTCTCAGAGTGGTTAGGGACTGGAGCAGGTTGCCTGAGGAAGTGGGGGAGTCATCGTCCCTGGAGAAGTTTAAAGAAAGTGTGGATGTAGTGCTTAGGTATGTGGTTTAGTAGGCAGTATTGGTGGTATGTAGACAATTGGACTAGCTGAGCTTAGTGGTCTTTTCCAATCTTAATGCTTCCATGACTCTATATATTTATATACTTATGTGCTTATACTTATATACTTATGTGCATCTATACATGTATGCATACTCATGATGACATAAATAATGTGTATGTATTCATGAATCTTCTCAATCTGCTTTTCCAGGCTTTTACTGGGAAGGAATGGAAACTGGGTATGATTCTGAGACTTGGCTTGGGGAGGCCATCTGTTGGCTCAGATCCAGTTTGTAAACTCTTTTGTATTGTTTCTCTGCCAAATGTAAAGCATGTGTTAAAGTGACAATCAATGAGTTTGCAGTAAGAACATCCTTATTCATAAATGCTTAATGTTTAATTTTGAAGCAAACACATTGTATCTATGGCTATCACATATCCTTTCATTAATTCAGATCAGTAACCTTATGTGTCGTTATTTATGAGAACTATGAAAGTTCAGTTGATGCTACAGTACAAAGTGGTGGAGCTGAGACATGTTTTACTGGTTGAAGATCATATCATGATCTCAGAACAGTTCAATGTCATGCCAAATGCTTGAGAAATTTGCTCACAATATAATTTTTATGCATACTTTCAAATTCATTAACTATTTTAGACATAATAATGTAACTGTTCTGAGAGTTTTTAAATGACTGGCAAACATCTAGAAGTACTTAACAGCTTATTTTATTTGTATTCAAATTACAGCTTACAGAGGGAGTTGGGTATAATATGCCACTTCCTCTCCTTCCAGCACAGTGCAGAAAACATCAATGGTCAGAGCCTTGGAAATGACAATGACTGTTTAATCGCTCCTAGAAAGCACTTCCATTGACAAAGCAGAGAACAAAAATACTCTGGAAAGTGCAGAACAAAAAACGTTGCTGTATTATTCTCTTCCAAGGTGCATGCAAGTCCTGCTTTTCAGAGCAAATGTATTGGCAAATAACAGGAAACATTTTCCTAGCTCAAACCCTTCTTCAGGTACTGCTTGAAGACTTATTTTTTTTCTTTCAGGTTTGTGAAACTAGTGATTTTTTTTGAGACTGCACCTTGGAATTTTCTCTTCCTTCCTTGGGGCTTTCCTTATCGCACACCTATATTTGCAATTGGAATGGCACTGACTGTTGCTGGATGCAGGCAGTAATTTTGCTGACCAGGATCTGGTGTTGATTTAACAGTGGACTCTTATCAATTTTTCTATTCCACAGTGACTTTAGTTCTATTATTCATTGCTGTTCTTTCTCATTACCTTGCATACCTGAAGAAAAAAATGAAAACTTCAGATTTATGTTCTTTCTAGTTGCTTATTAATTCATTTTAATGCCACCTCTGACAGCCTTACAGGGTGTTTTCCTGAGGCTGCTCCCGGCATTGAGCATGCTGGAGAATAGGCAGTGATATACTACTGCAGGCAATGCTGCTGTCAGGACAGCATGCCGCTGAAATGCCTGCTCATTAGACTGGAACTGTCATCTCTATCAAATAGCTGTTTAACTGTGATTAACATCCACTATTTGAGATATGCTATTCGACTGAACCCTATTAAACTCGTCTTTCTATATTGGATGAGCAAATCTACAGCAAAGTTGTCATGGCAGATTTAGTAATTTTTCTCCCAGTGAGACCTGTGCTGTTTCAGTGTCTAATGATGTGGAATCTAGGAATGAGTGATGAATTTGAGGCAAGTGACCTTGTATCTCCTAAACACTCTGGGCTGTACAGTCTACCTACCCTGTGCAAAAGCTGGTGTGTGGTGCTGTGCTCTAAAAAACAGGTTCATAGACGCACTCACAACTGGCTTCAACAATGACTGAAGCAACATCAAATGTGACAGTTATCTCGAAGTGAGGAAACAACCGGTTGTTTTGCTGCTTGAGCCTAAGAATATCTCATTTTGTTATTCTGTAAGAGGAAAAAATGTCCCAGTGACAGTTATGTTTGTTGTTGTTTTGTTGGTTTTTTTTTTTAGAGGGATTTATGCAGTATTATTAAAGCCTGGATGAGCTAATCAGATGATGTAGTTACAGTCCTAAGTGCAATAATTGAAGTTACTAAATATAAATGACATTCTTTTTAAAGGCTATTATTTTCAAAGCTGCTGTTTCTCAGTTCAGGTATTCCCATCCACAGCTCCCGAAAAGACCCGCCTAATAATTTTTCATTACGGTACTTTGGCAATTCTGTGAAGCTAAAAACTTTCAATATAAACAATTCCTTTTCTGTGAAATCAGGAAAGGGACTGACAATATATAGCTTACTGTTTGTGTGATTCAAGGAGATTTCCAAAGCTGACCAGCATGGGGCAGGAACACTGTAGGAAACCCATCTATATTGTCTGGTGTAATAACATTCAGGCCTGGCCCCTCCTAGAGGCTTACCTCCCCAGTGAATATTTGTTTGCTTTTTCACTTGCAAATTTAGCTTGTGACCTGCATCTTTTCCATTATTTTGCATTACAAGTAGCAAAACTTCAGCAGACTGGATCCTTACACAATTTATGCTGTCATGGTGGAATTCTAAATGAGTTTATGAAACGTAACTTAGTAAATAATGAAGAAAGCTGGACTGTCCAACTATTTTTATGAATTTGGATTATGTCAGGATGAAGTGTGTTGAGGAGCAGCATAACTTTTTTTTGACACATGAATAAAGCATCGGCATCTAAGCACTCTTTGGATAAAAGTTGCTTCGGACTTGTTGGGTGCAAGTCCCTAAATAAATAAATAAAAAGTCACTTTGATATGTTTATTCACTTTGTTATATTATAAACAATCAAATTTCATGTCCATCTGGACTGTAGGTTTTTGCTGGCACCTACCACCAGCTGCAAAATTCACTGACAACAAGCTATACAGTTGCCTTATAAAGTCAATGCCAAGATTGAGCATACTGCTAATGCGCCTTCAAGTGCTTGGGCTGGTATATGTACGGGAAACTTCAAGAAAGACAGGAATATTTGTTTTAAGAAAGTCACTTGGAGAAAACATTAAACTGAATCACCTTTGCTTAGGTTGTCACTAGCCCTCAGGACTTGTGTTATCTTGTCTTCTAGTACATTGTAATGCAAGCTGCAGTTTTTAAGATGACATATAGTAGTAAGAACAATATAACTGCATAAAATCTCTGCATATGTATGATTTTGATGTCTACATCTGAATGCTACAGTTTCTCACTTCTCTCTGGCTTATCTGCATTATCTTATTAAGAATCTTATTCTTATCTCAATAAAACTGTAGACTTTATTTAGTGAGATCTCACAAGTGATGTTTCCTGGATATTTTTTCCACTATGGTTTTGGATCTGCTTGTTAGTCTTTAAATATTGGTGATCTTCATTTCTTTAGGCAGCCAATCTACTTCATTTCTCATTCAGGATTTTGTTGCGTTTCCAACTGCTTTCTTGGAAATGAGTGTCCTGAAGACCTGAGGATGCTGTTGAGGAGCCTAGGGCTAATACTTGGTAAACTTAAACTGAGAGCTCAGAGCAAAGGCAATTGAAACTTGTGATGGAGGTAAATACAAGGCTTAAACTGGAGATGGATATAAGTTTATTGCAAATTTTTTCATTAGGAGGGTGTTCTTTACCATCAGGGAGAGATCCATGTGTTTTTTGTTTTTTTTTTTGGCCATTTATAATATTTTAAATTAGCTAATATATTTAGATGTCTCTTAGCATAAAGCCAGTGCTTTGGGCATGCACTTGTGTACATTAGCTATATAAAGCAGTGCTCATTTATAAAGGAATATTACTTTCTAACAAGGACTTCAGCGGGACAAACTTAAACCGAAGGTGTCAAATATTCAGTCATGTCCTCCAGCAGCAGATTTCAAGTTGTTAAGAATCAGTGTCAGCATTTTGACTGTGTTGGGTGCTATGTAGGTTAACACAAGCTGATAAGCCAGATATTACTTTGTCTTGGCATGTGCATGTCTGGCTGATTATGCTATTCTGTTCATGTTTGCCAATGTTAGAACAGCACTTTAAGAAGCATCAAGATTTTTTTGTTGTCTCTCATACTGTAGTGGATAATGTGGTGAGAATTAGTTTTCTCTACTGCAAAGAATGGTATCATTGCACTTTAGTGAAAAGGCATACACAGACGTTTATATTTAACAGTTCTGAAATGTAACTTGCTTTGTCAGCAATAAATATTTTAGAAGTCCTGCTCTGGGGGGATTGGCACGTTGTTGGTAAGTAATTCAGATTTTATTTAATGTCAGTCGCACTGCATGAAAATAGCATATCACCTTTCATGTAATAAAGGAGCAAAATAAATAATTTCCACCACCCTCATATCCAAAGAAAGACTCTGATCTGATTGTGTTATCAGCTGTGACAGCATGACTGTCCTTGAGTTTAATGTTTGGGATGTGCTTCCCTGCTATGCTGAATGAGTCCTATGGTTCTGTCATGCAATTCTGACTTCAGTGTATTGGCTGTTTATGTGGGCTCAGTAAGGAGATGTTACAAGGTATCAGCTGGATAATACCAAACATGTCAAAATAGAAACCACCAGACACAAGTAGAAAACATCTCTTGACATTTAAAACAGTGGGATATAGGGGCATAAAGACTCAGAGTAATTGACCTCTGACAGTCTCCTGCTTAAAACCTTACTGAGAGCAGGGTCAAATTTGAATACGAAATCACCTGTGGTGTCCTATCAGGTAGGTCTGGGTCAGTGTCCTTCAAGTTCTGAGGAACCCCTAAACTGAAGATGCTACAGCCTCTCCTGGCTAGCATAAAGGCAGCCATTGGGTTCTTGCCTGTAAGAGATGTCTGCAGTGAGACTTGCTTTTTTATTTCTTAGTGTAAAAGTATTTGACGGTATATTTTGAGAAATGCAATCCTGTTAGCTTCTATTCATGGTTACTGCTATGTGTCTCCAGGCAATGCTAAATACTTACAGGTAATACATAGGAACTCACTGTATCAGAGATTAGAAACCTTTGTCAAGCACAATATCTTTACAAGAATTTCAGTTTTGGGAATCGGTTCCTTGAAGTTGATGGTATGTCTGTGTTCCAGCTCATGTTAGAAGAAACACCTAAGTACTTCCTAATCTTATTCCAAAATTAGGAGCTTTCCTAATGAAGAGAAGGATAAAAGGCTTGGGAACTTAGTCTCCTATGCGTTTATTAAGCAAGCCCTGTCAAGCACTGCGATGAAGTTTGCCTTTCCTTATTCCCCAGGTTAGCACATCTGGGGTTGCTCTGCTGTGCTCAGACTGTCCTGAAAATGGACATACTGGGAAGTGTGGAAATAAATATGGTAGGAAGCAATTAGAGATGCAAATCAATGGAAAGGCTTTTCAGATCTTTGAGTATGTACATGTCTGACACTTTCTTTCTAGTCCTTGCTCTGCCCTCTTAGTCTAATTGCACTTGAGGCTGGTTTTTGAGGTGCCCTATTTAAGGGTGTTAGATTCACTCTAAAAATGCTGTGATGACCAAATTGGTATTCAGTAGGAAAGGAAGCTGTTAATGTGTATTCTGCCTTCCAGACATTGGCTCCTGTAGAAATGTACTGAAATTGGCAGAATTATTTCAAAACAGAACTCAGCCTGGGAATGTATTTATCTGAGGTCCTGGATTCTAGAGCTACCTACTTTTAAATTAAAGCTCAGAACTTCAGCTACCTCCAGTTTTCTGGCTTTCCTGTTTAGCTTTCCAATGTTTATGTGGAATGAGTTGTGCTTTGGGATGGTCATTCTAGTAGCTTGTTTACTCCAGCGTCAAAACTAGTAACCCTGGCATCTGTTCACAGTGAGATCATATAAAACCTTCATGTCTTTAGGGTGGACTCAACCAACTCCCAAAAACTGGACTTACCCCGGACACATTCAGCTTGGCCCCACTTCTATGAAAATCTATTTTTATGGTAGCAGGGTGCTACTATCAGCTTATTTTCAGGTAAAACTGGACTGGACACATCTGTCATGATGACAACAGGGTGGGTGTTGATGTCTAATAATGATTTTGATGTTTGGTGGACTGCTTACTGCCAAAATGTGGTACAGTAAGTGTCCTGAAAGACTTTCTGCCAGTATTAAAGTATGAGTCACAAATATGAAGCATTTCTAAGAATTTACAATTAGTAAAAGATTGCTTTTGAAGAATATATGGCAGTATAAAGCAGCTAATTGAGCAATATATGCCATAAACACCTTAAATGAGCTCTTAAATAAAGACAATTTGAAAGCTGAGTTTAGAAATTCACCATCAGATAAAAGAGCTGATATGACAGACTTGAGCAGCTATAGAGAACTGCTGAGATACTGCCAGTATAATTGTACCTGTATAGTGGAATTAATAATAAGTCCCAGTTAAGTTCCCTTTGGAGGCAACAGAAGTTTCAGATGAGCCCCAAATAAGACTAGAGTGGGGCTGAAACTTCAAATGCTACTCAAAGAATTTGGTAATTCAGACACCACTGAAATGAATAGAAGCTAAACGTAAACACTGTAGGTGGTTTGCAAACAAGTCTTGAATTTTAACAGTGATCTCTTTTAAATCTTACTGAGACATCTAGTAGGGGATAGAATAAACAGGAGCTCTGACCTGAGTCTGGCCTCTTTGTAAAGTCAGTTTGCCAGAATGCATGCAAATTTGCAGACACATTCACATATACAGGCTAATGGGTCAGACTGTTTGCATTCCAGTGCTGTACTGTCTTCATTACAAAATTACTGACTGGGCAAGTATCTTTAATATGTTAATATTGATGTCTTAGGCCAGGTGGTTTTTATGATGGCATATTTTGTGGTCCTACATTTAAATCCATGAATATAGCAGATAAGAAAATACTGCTATACTCATTTATTTTTCATATCACACAGCAGAACATGTTTTTTTCAGATTTTTTTTTTTTTTTTTTTTGCTAAGCAATTCCATTTTGTATTGTTTCAACGAATAAAATTTTAACCATCTGTGGCCAGAAACATCTTAACTTTTTGCATATGGATGATTCCAATGTTATCAAAAGTGATTGTGATCATTCTTTCTTTATTTTCTTTTGTTTTTTGTTTGTTTGTTTTTTTAACTCAATGTAACAAGTCCCTCACAAGCAGCTCAGCACTGTTTGAATTTTGGTGCCTGTTAAGAGTAGAATGGATTTTAAGTTTGGCATCAATTATCACTGTATATATCATGATGGGTTTGTATTTTGAAAAAAGCAGGTAGTGTCTCATTTTAAAGTAATACTTTATTGGAAAAACTATGAAGCAACACAGGAAGTGGTGCTTCATTGTTACAATAATACAGGAGAACTGATCTGTTTCATTACATTCCTGAAGAACTACTTGTGTGCTGTTGTGTCAAACAAAGGACATTAAAACATTTAACATACTACCTACTTTTGTCTTAGTAAAATCAGACTTGCAGGAGAAGCTCATTTTAATTTGTGAGAAGAGTCTAGTTCTCAAGGTAAACCAATTAAATCCTTTAAGTTCACACAACGCTCAGATGAATAAAACATTTATTATTTTTATGAAACTCTTGACTTGGGTGTTGAGGCTTAGAATCCCTAATTTTGGTGCGGGCAGTGCAGTGCTCCCTGCTGGTTTGTATTTTTCTTGAGCCGTGCACATACCATTAATTCATGCCAGACCCTGGAAGAAAAGATCAGTTCACCGGTAGATAGAAAACTGAGATAAAGGCTAAACAATTTGCTGAATGTTGTTGCCCAGATGATGGAAGCAGAATTTAGTGCCCTGCTCAGAATTTTGGTTGTTCTGGGTTCAAAATAACTTGTTTCTTAGCAGTAAGAACTTTCCCTTTCCTCTTTTTCACCTGATTTTCAGTACTTGAATATGTCTGCCTGCTCTTCTAAGTATGTTATGCTTTCCCTCCCTTATGATATAAGTCCTTTGGAGTATCCCTTAGCCTAAAAACAATCCCAGTATTCTTAAGCACAAGGAGGTATTTACAGTTCTCAAAACATGTTTAAAGTCATTAAAGTCTCTGAAGCCTTCTTTCTGGTGACTTCATCTGAATTTGTGAATTGACACAAAAGCAGCTCTTAAAAATTGAGCTCATTTGCATACGTAAGTATATGCTTAGTTACCTAATGTTATTGAAAATGTTCACCTTCACTGTCTGGATGAAAATATTACAATGTCCACAGAAGCCTTTTGTACTCCATGGGGTACAAGAGCTAGCCAACACAGCCATTTCCTTTTCAACAGAGAAGATAACAAGTGCTCTTAAAACTGCTCTGTTTAGTTAGAAATTCTGTTCATTTCTTTACAAAGAAAACCATACTTGAGGCATGTGCTTGCCCACCTCTTCTAGTACTGCTTCAGATGCATACAGAGAAGCGTTCTTTCGGGGACTATGGTAAGTTCTGGACCTCTGTACCTAGTCTAAACTCTCTTTGTTCCAGATAAACTCAGAACTCACTACTGCCCATGATACCCAACTATAAAGATAGATTTATATATTAATAAAGACTGAATTGTGTATTAAAAGGTATTTAGTATCCTTGTAGCACAACAACTTATTTTCAGATAATCATAATTATTGGTTTAATTAAAATGCATTTCACATCTTTATGTTGTCCCTTTACTGTGATTACTGATCAAGTTAATTACAAAAACTACAGTCTTCTAGTGCTGGCAGTTGAGAGGTGTGTTCTGTATGTGCTCATTATGAAGCAATTGTTAGATCAGAATAGGTTAGTAAGCATCTGAACTGGGTGGGACTGGTCAGGATGATCCCACCAAAAAGGAAACCTTTGCGTACTTTAGGAATAGCTCCAGTGCTAATATGACCCAATGCACAATAAACCTGGTGGTTTGGGTGGATTATCAGTTCATTTGTATGTGAAGCTCAAAGCAGACCTTAGGGGGTGTGAACGGAGGACAGAGTAGCAAGATAACTGAAACTCACTTTTTCTACTGTTTTCAACTGAAAGTGGAATCACAGAATTGTAGCGGTTGGAAGGGACTTCTAGCGATCATCAAGTCCAACCCCCCTGCCAAAGCTGGTTCCCTCCACCACGTCACACAGGTAGGCGTCCAGGCGGGTCTTGAATATCTCCAGAGAAGGAGACTCCACCACCTCCCTGGGCAGCCTGTTCCAGTGCTCCGTCACCCTCACCATAAAGAAGTTCTTGTGCACATTCGTGTGAAACTTCCTATGCTGAAATTTCAGCCCATTTCCCCTAGTCCTGTCCCCACGCACTACTGAAAAGAGACCAGCCTCACCACTGTGGCCCCCACACCTCAGGTATTTATAAACCTGGATCACATCCCCTCTCAGCCTTCTTTTCTCAAGGCTAAACAGACCCAGTTCACTTAGTCTCTCCTCATAGGGGAGATGCTCCAGGCACTTCACCATCTTTGTCGCCCTCCGCTGGACTCTTTCCAAGAGATCCCTGTCTTTTTTGTACTGGGGAGCCCAGAACTGGACACAATATTCCAGCTGAGGCCTCACCAGGGCAGAGTAGAGGGGGAGGATCACCTCCCTTGACCTGCTGGCCACGCTCTTTTTTATGCACCCCAGTATGCCATTGGCCTTTTTGGCTACAAGGGTACATTACTGGCTCATGGCCAACCTGTTGTCCACGAGGACGCCCAGGTCCCTCTCAGCAGAGCTCCTCTAGCAGGTCTTCCCCCAGCCTGTACTGGTGTATGCAATTATTTCTTCCTAGGTGCAAGACTCTACACTTGCTTTTGTTAAACCTCATCCGGTTTCTTACTGCCCAGCTCTCCAGCCTGTCCAGTTCTTGCTGAATGGCACCACAGCCTTCAGGCGTGTCAGCCAATCCTCCCAACTTTGTGTCATCAGCAAACTTGCTGAGGGCGGCCACTATCCCCTCATCAAGGTCGCTGATGAAGATGTTGAAGAAGACCGGACCCAGCACAGACCCATGGGGTACGCTGCTAGTTACAGGCCTCCAGCTGGACACTGCACCACCACTGTCAACCCTCTGCACTCTGACAGTCAGCCAGTTCTCAACCCACTTCACTGTCCACTCATCTATCCCATACTTCCTCAGCTTTGTTATAAGGATGTCATGGGGGACACTACCAAAAGCCTTTCTGAAATCGAAGTAGACTTGATAGAATGTTATCATACCCTCTTCTTTCTTTGCTGTTCTTATTTATTTATTTATTTCCATTTTATAATTTAAAATATTTATAAATATTTATAAGTCTTCAAACATCCTTAGGACCAGATTACAAACTCTAGCGGAGATGGATGTATATTAGTCATATGAGGAATCAATTACCCTAACCAGGTGAGCCCATAATCGACCACAGAAGCATAACAATTAAATTATTAAAGATATTAATCTGTGACTGGAGTTATTTCTTTTTGGTACAAGTCTAATAAATGCATTATAACAATGAAGGACCTCTAAGTGCTGATTACAGTCAGAAAAAAAAAAAAAAAAAGGAGACTCCCTGCTCCGAGTGGCATATAGTCAGTGTATAAACAGCAGCACATGGGCAGAAAAGCACACAGTAAAGTACTGAACACAGGTATTGCAGTAGAGAGTATGAGGTGATGTGGAAGAGAACAGTGCAATAGTTTTACAGTTTTCTCATTTGCAAAAGGCTACGTGAGACAAAGATGGCTTCTCTGGAACTATAAGAAGCACATAATGAATACTGGTATTACTTGCAGAACGGGGAGCAAAAATCTGTCATGACAAAATACGAAAGAAATATGAAAGAATATGAAAATATGAAAAGAAATATGAAAATATGAAAAAAATAAGAAAAATATATGAAAAGAAATATGAAAGTATGAAAAAATAAGAAAAAAAAGAAATATGAAAAGAAATATGAAAGAATATGAAAATATGAAAGAAGTAGAGCAAGATTAGTCCTTGCTGCCTTTGAAATAAACATGTCTTACTCAAATTCTTTCTAATAAAACCGTGTAAAAGTTGAAGAGCTATGTGAGATAAAGAAAAGATTCGTTCTTCTTTTTTGTTGATTATTCTATGAACTAATTGACCTTCTGAGCGTCCTGAAGCACTCGTGAAGTGACTGTCATAATACAATGCGCCAGAAGATGGCAGCATCAGACCGAATAAGTGGGGAGAGCAAATTCTGAGGTTTTCAGTCCAGCTGGGAGAGATTACAAAATGTAGCACAAACGCAATTGTTAAGTTTGTTAAGACCAGAACCAAGGTCCGTATTCTAACGTTTAAACAAATTAAATCCAAAATCCAAAGTTACAGGACTATAAGAATATCTCTGTTGTGACACAGTAGCATTTTGTTATCCTGCAATAGTAATACATTCCTAAGAGTACTGGTTACAGGACCTTCTGGCTGTGATACCTAGTCCTCTAACTGTGGGCCTTTTGAAGTCTAAAAACTGAGACAACATGAGAAAAGAACCAAATCCTATGCATTCAATGATGAAATGCTACTGAAGTCATAGCCAAGGTAAAGTAAACTAGGAATCAATACAGGTAGCAGTACTTATACTTGTCCACAAGAGAGCAGTATAGGACTACAGTTTGGCTTGGGATCAGGAGTTGAATTAGATGATTTTGGACTAAAGAAGCCAAATTTTCATGTAATTATGTTACAGCTTTAGTCTTAAAATATGAAAAGAAATATGAAAATATGAAAAAAATAAGAAGAGTATGAAAAGAAATATGAAAATATGAAAAAATAAGGAAAAAAGAAATATGAAAAGAAATATGAAAGTATGAAAAAATAAGAAAAAAAAGAAATATGAAAAGAAATATGAAAGAATATGAAAATATGAAAGAAGTAGAGCAAGATTAGTCCTTGCTGCCTTTGAAATAAACATGTCTTACTCAAATTCTTTCTAATAAAACCGTGTAAAAGTTGAAGAGCTATGTGAGATTGAAAAGAAACGATTCGTTCTTCTTTTTTGTTGATTATTCTATGAACTAATTGACGTTCTGAGCGTCCTAAAGCACTCGTGAAGTGACTGTCATAATACAATGCGCCAGAAGATGGCAGCATCAGACCGAATAAGTGGGGAGAGCAAATTCTGGGGTTTTCAGTCCAGCTGGGAGAGATTACAAAATGTAGCACAAACGCAATTGTTAAGTTTGTTAAGACCAGAACCAAGGTCCGTATTCTAACGTTTAAACAAATTAAATTCAAAATCCAAAGTTACAGGACTATAAGAATATCTCTGTTGTGACACAGTAGCATTTTGTTATCCTGCAATAGTAATACATTCCTAAGAGTACTGGTTACAGGACCTTCTGGCTGTGATACCTAGTCCTCTAACTGTGGGCCTTTTGAAGTCTAGAAACTAAGACAACATGAGAAAAGAACCAAATCCTATGCATTCAGTGATGAAATGCTACTGAAGTCTTAGCCAAGGTAAAGTAAACTAGGAATCAATACAGGTAGCAGTACTTATACTTGTCCACAAGAGAGCAGTATAGGACTACAGTTTGGCTTGGGATCAGGAGTTGAATTAGATGATTTTGGACTAAAGAAGCCAAATTTTCATGTAATTATGTTACAGCTTTAGTCTTAAAATATGAAAAGAAATATGAAAATATGAAAAAAATAAGAAAAGTATGAAAAGAAATATGAAAATATGAAAAAATAAGGAAAAAAGAAATATGAAAAGAAATATGAAAGTATGAAAAAATGAGAAAAAAAAGAAATATGAAAAGAAATATGAAAGAATATGAAAATATGAAAGAAGTAGAGCAAGATTACTCCTTGCTGCCTTTGAAATAAACGTCTTACTCAAATTCTTTCTAATAAAACCGTGTAAAAGTTGAAGAGCTATGTGAGATTGAAAAGAAAAGATTCGTTCTTTTTTGTTGATTATTCTATGAACTAATTGACGTTCTGAGCGTCCTAAAGCACTCGTGAAGTGACTGTCATAATACAATGCGCCAGAAGATGGCAGCATCAGACCGAATAAGCGGGGAGAGCAAATTCTGGGGTTTTCAGTCCAGCTGGGAGAGATTACAAAATGTAGCACAAACGCAATTGTTAAGTTTGTTAAGACCAGAACCAAGGTCCGTATTCTAACGTTTAAACAAATTAAATCCAAAATCCAAAGTTACAGGACTATAAGAATATCTCTGTTGTGACACAGTAGCATTTTGTTATCCTGCAATAGTAGTACATTCCTAAGAGTACTGGTTTCAGGACCTTCTGGCTGTGATACCTAGTCCTCTAGCTGTGGGCCTTTTGAAGTCTAGAAACTAAGACAACATGAGAAAAGAACCAAATCCTATGCATTCAATGATGAAATGCTACTGAAGTCATAGCCAAGGTAAAGTAAACTAGGAATCAATACAGGTAGCAGTACTTATACTTGTCCACAAGAGAGCAGTATAGGACTACAGTTTGGCTTGGGATCAGGAGTTGAATTAGATGATTTTGGACTAAAGAAGCCAAATTTTCATGTAATTATGTTACAGCTTTAGTCTTAAGTGAACTTATTAGAAATTTTTACTGAACAAGTACTGGACTGAATCCAGTCTTACTGGGTTAGCCATTCTCTTCTAGCTTCTGATGACAAATAATGCTTAATGCGATGGATTCAAATCTGTTCCTATTTGAAGAGCCAGTATAAGAGGAAAAAATTTTACTTTAAGAAAGTAGCTAGAAATATGGTGAAGTCATATGGTGATGTCAATAACGATTACATGTATGTGGAAGTGCTTTTAAGAGTGCTTTTAAAACAAATTCCAGGTCCTTAGGTCATTAGTATAGCTAGACTGTCAACCTGCATAGTGGCAGTAGGTGACTTGGGGAAAAGTGTGGAAGTTTTTGTTGCAAGAGCTGTCTAACTGCATTCTTAATCAGGATAAAGGGAGATTATAGTGTACACTGTGAATTCCTGCTGGCTTTGATTTTGAAGCATTTGAGTAATTACAGATATTTTGCTGAATGTACTTAGGGTTCTCTGGCTGAGGAAGATGTGTTATGTTTCACTTGATTCCATTCTTATAAGCCAAAAGAACTGGAATGTGTAAGCTGTTCTATTTTCCCAATCTTAAGATAGGTTATTTAACCTTGTGTTATGAGTCAAAATCCTGTTTCAGTAAAGACTGCATGTTTATGCACTTAATGAACAAGGCCCTAGAGGTTTGTAAAGCACCTAAGTTTATATGTTCCATTAAATATGATCGTCACAGGCTAATTAGTTAGAAATTTCACCCTTGCTTATAGTATACATTGTTTTATGGTCAATAACACTAAAATCTGTGTAAACCATGTTCTTTATTAATAAACATTATATGCTTCTGGCTTTCAAATAAGGAAATGGATTACTTGTTTTTCTCTTGTGTCTGAACTGCTGGCACTGTGAAATTCAAAGAATCAGAATGATAGATTGACCCCTTCATGTGACATATGAAAGCTGTACAGATAACTTAGTTTTATAAAAGCAAGAATCTAGCAAGGACACTAGTACAGTAAACTTACATCAGCAGGATCCAATCTGGCATGCTTCTGGAAGGGCATGAAGTCTATGGGGATCAGTACAAAATAGCTTGATTGTCTTTTCTGTACTACAGGTTTGGATTCAACCGAGATTAGTACTTGCTAAAATTGATTATTAGCTACTACTTTTAGATAACTTCTGTTCAGTTCCTACCATATAATGCATATAATTAAAAACCTTCTCCATATATGGCACTTTTGGCTTTCTAACTGGAAATGGGATGATTGTGGATGTGTACCACCCTCCCTATACCTGCAGATGTCGCTGTAGGATAGCATTTGAAACAAAATGATGACAAAAAGGTTCTCTATGGAGCTGCACACTTATGTGATAAACTTCTGTTCTGCCAAGGCATACAGACATGGTCATTCTTCCGGTCCAAGGGAGCTCCAGATGATATGTACTTGGGGATATATATAAACAATAAACTAATTTTAGCTTGTCAACTGATAGGGTTTCCAGTTTCTGACAGCAGAAAATACCAGCAACCCTAATGTTTTCACCCCTTACTTCCCCAAAAAGAGAAATTATTGAAACAAAATGGCCACTTATCCTAGAGTGGCCGATTTGCTATGTACAGTTAGCCATGTATGCATATATGAAGACCTGAAATGCATGGCAGTCCAAATGTATTTATTAAGTACCTCTTGCAGTAGCAGTCTCTTCTTTAGCCACAATTTATAAACAGATGCTGCAAATATTTTAATGATTTAATTAGAGAAATCAACCTAGTAGTTACCGTGGCAATGAATAAAAATGTAAATTGCCTTTGTATTTTGCAAACGTGGTTGTTTAGCAGCAAAGACAGACTTTGGACCAAGTGAAGATCAATTCCTTTTTGTATTGTATTAGTCCTGTCTGAAGTAAACAATTCATCTGATTATGAATATGATTTTGTTTAAAGCACCAATGCTACCACATACTGCATCTGCCCTGTCCCTCCAAGGATGTTTCCTAAACAACTAACATAGTTCTGAGATGCATGGAGAAGCATGCGAGCCAGTATCCAGTGGAGAACTACTCACTTCTACAAAAGTAGTTCTTAGATACCGAATGTAGACTTTCTTTCATCTTATACATTCCATTTTTTCATTTCCTTTTTTCCCAAGTGCGAAGTCTGTTTAGAAGGACATCATTTAGAAGATGTTTCCAAAGGTAAATCCCTTTTTCTCTAGGGATAGAGAGGGTGGTGTTCAAATCACAGAGCTGAACTTCCATCTACTACAAACATTGTCTCAGTGTGCTAAAAAAAAAAAAAAAAAAAAAAAGTAGGGGGTCTGTGGGCCTGAGCTGATGCTTTTCTTGCTGCACGTGAAAGCAACATTATATTCCTAGTTGGTTGATGGAATTCCCTTAGTAGGCAGCCATGATCTTATTTACAAGGAAATCTCAACCATTAGTGTGTATGCAAACTGCTTATGGTAGGCTAGTTGGCTTTTAGCAGATATGATACAAAGAGACAATGAGACATCTATTGAGTTGAAGTAAGCAGTCTGTGTTACCACATCCATATTACTGACTTATGTTTAATTGCTCAGCATTTATGAGGTTCATAGTTTATTGTCTTTCTTGCACACAATAGTCTGAGCAAGTTTAAAAAGCTCCAAGTTTCAAAGGCTGGAGTTTGGGTGTCTGCCAGCACAGATCTGTTTAACAAACAGGCAGCAGGGTGCTTATTAGTAGGTTGTGGTTTGCAAACTGTGAAGCCTTTGGGGCCACAAGCACTGATCAAATACTGGATCTATAGATCACTAAACCCATTAGATGAAAAAGGGGATTACCACTGCGTATAAATATATTTTTCATAGGCTTCAATTAGGCCAGCATAAATGACTCTTGTAACTCTTTCTGTTGACCCAGCAGTCCAAATACTAAACATTACTATAAGCAACATTTGTTCCAAATTGCTTCTCTTAGAATATCCCAGTGACTTATAATTGTATAGTACTTGGTACTAAAAGAACAAGTGCCAAATTCCTCCTATTATTTGTTTATTTCAGTGTAACAAATAGCGCCTACATACAACTTGAGGTACTTATATATTATTCATAAAAGCATAACAAAAATTGGCAGTAAATCAACCACTGCAACCACCAGGTGATTAGCTGGCTGCAGTCAGCACGGTTCTGTGAAAGTCAGCATGAGTTTGAGTTCCCTAAAGTCACCGAGGCTATGAAAATTTCTAGTTGCTCAGTATCCAACCAAAGGACTCTACAAATGACATTTCACCCCTCTAATTTTGAGCTTCAGTTCTAGCTGCACTAATGGCTGTAGCTGTCAGTGGCTGCAAGTAGCAGCTTCAGCCATGAAGTTTCTGAGTGTAGGTTTTACTGAGTTAATTAATTTAACTTCTCTGGCGTTTTTTTTTTTTCTTTTTTTCTTTTTTTTTTTTTTTTTTTCCCCCCCAATTGTTTCAGCCCATGAATCACTTGTGAATTATTTGTGACAGCAACTGCTACAATAGTTGTTCATGTTGTACCTCTGTAAGGGAAATGGCTGATCACAACCTGAACATCTGATTAACCATCTGAGGAAAGCAATGAGTCACAGAATCACAGAATTGTAGGGGTTGGAAGGGACCTCTAGAGATCATCGAGTCCAACCCCCCTGCCAAGCAGGTTCCCTACACCATGTCGCACAGGTAGGCGTCCAGGCGGGTCTTGAATATCTCCAGAGAAGGAGTCAGCTGCAGGAGCACAGGTAAAGGTAATTCCACTGTGCTCCTGGAAGTGGTGGAGCTTGACTCCACCTCTCCCGGATCCCACTCAAGGACTGACCACCACTAAGGTAGTGTTCTCTCTGGAGATTGCAAACTTTGTGGAGTTCTTGCAGTGAGCCTTCATGTTGGCTAGCACCTATCTTAAAGGCCTCAGAGTTGTTGAGTGCTTTTTCTAAGTTATCCTCTGGTTATTCATTTCCATCTATATTTGTGCTATTCCAACTGTACAAATACCATACTTGTATTATTTCCACCATACAACATCATTACTTCAGTCAGGTGGCAAGATTCCTTCCCTTTTTCCTGATTGTGTACCTGCTGGGCCCATGGCACTTGTGACTTAAGCATTTCCAGTCCTGCTCCTTTCCATAATTGTTTTGGTGGACATATTTTTACTGTAATTAGTGTTTGCAAAGAGAAAGTGAAAGAGGTTGTAATGTTGCTAAAACCATCAGTATTTTAATGCAAAAATTAATGAATCTTTTCTGTAATATATGCTTGATTATAGTTTCAGTTTTTCTCAAGGAAGGACTGGTGTAAAAATAAATAAATAAAATCTATAAGAGTATTCTGAGGGTTCATCCAGATTTATTTAGATAACAAAGAAGAAAAATACATTACATTCTGCAGCTGAGAATCTTCTGTTGGAAACACTCAGAATAAAAACAAAGAACTCTTCTCCCATCCTCTTTCTTCTCTGTTGTCAGCATCTCTTTTTTGTCTCAGGGCTGCCCCCAGTTTTGAGGGGAAAAAAATACCACAAAAGAAAACATGTTGGCAGCTTTCTTTCTGTGGTTGTCTCCAACTTTGCATGGTTGATGGGAATTAATGCATTTAGAAGGTACAAGTTGTTGGTAAGAAAAAAACAAAACATATCTTTCTACTACGTCTAACACGAGTCATGTATTGCACCAGTTTGTAAGGAACATGTTGCAAACAGTACTATCAGAAAGACATTTAGTATCAGGTCTCTACAGGCTACCGGAGAAACATATATTCACGTAGTGTAAAAAATGATCAAAAACTAACTCACCTAACCTTATGGGCATGCAGCTTTATTTTAGGTCTCATTTTATCAAGATACTTAAGTATGTACCAAGTGTTACATATGTCAGCAGTTCCATACTGACATGCTATGGATGTTTGTGTGTTTATAAGTCAGTGTCTTTATGTTGCTTAGGCTAGTGTAAAATGGGGCTTCACCAGTTCTCATGTCATCGTTTCAGAGGAATTAAAATACATACATATAATCAGGGTGGCATTTTTTAATGTGTGCTTTACTCGGATGTCTTTAACTTTTCAGTTAGAAGTCTAAATCAGATAATTTAAATGCTATCTTAGCTCTATCAGGTAGGAAACCAGAGTCTATTGCTCTGAGACTAAATTAGGACTAGAGGCCAGATTAATAAATAATATGATTCACATTCCAGAATTCTTAAATGTCACTCTGCAAGTATACATATCAGAGGTTTATTAGCCTCATTATTCCTGTGCAGAACTGACATCTAAGAGCATAAACAGGAACAAAGACTAACTGAAAAAGAGCCTAATGCTAATGCAGAATACCTACATACCATTGTATATAGGGCAACCTAAAACCCAGCAATTTATCTTATCCAGCATATTTATTTTTCAAGTTCTAGAACTCTTACTACAAGGGAAATGTAATTACTTTGTGACCTTTGTGTTAAGCTGATCCTTAAATTAAGATGTTTTGGTTCCTGGTTTGTCTTTGGGGCCAACAGCTATGACTCGGCCAAGGCAACTACTTGCTCTCCCATGCGTGTGAGGACTGATAACACTTTCCCCCAGTCCAGTTAACAATACATCTGTTTTTGAAGCCTATGATGTTTCAGGTGTGTTGCATGGGAGAAGGGTAGGAGCCAGCAGGCCCTGCTGTGTTATCATCTTTTTTTCTGTAGTATTCCCTATGGCTGGAGAAACTTTTGTCTCTTTGTACAGCTAGAGCAATATGGAATCCTTAGCAAAGTAGCTGTGCAGGAGTTAATGCTTTCCAGTACTGATTTGGGCCACTAGAAGGGATCCTAAATAAAAAGCAGTAGTTGTTTATTCCTGCTAGATTGTCAGAATAAACAAAGCAACATTACTCCCACACACCTCTCTGTGTTAATCTTAAATCTTCTGTCTGTGGCTAGCATCTGCGGACAGCAATTGGTCTTGTATGGGAAATCCTCTTGCTGGAGCACAGCAGTATTGCTGTAATACACAGGTGCAGTAAGGAAGGAAGTGATGTAGAAATTAGCTTCACCCATCTTTCTCATGTTTCAGCTCTTATTTACATGACATCACAACAGACAAAATGCCAGAACTAGTTGGATTGCTCAGATGGAAAGATTATGCTCTTGCAAAAAATGCTGTATGTTAGCTGAGCCGGGCTAAGCCAAGTTAACTACTTCTATTTAAAATGCAAATTGATAAAGGCACCTTGAATTTCAATTGTGATGGTACTTGCCATGAACTCCAGATTTCTCAGTTATCTGTTACTTCAGCCAATAATTTGTTTTAGAACCTTAGTTTTCTTGCTTTTTTTGCAACCTTAGACATCACTCCCCACACCACCTCTTTTCTTTTTTCATAATGCTTGCGCTTATCAATTAAGCCTGTATTACTAAGGGATAGGTTTTACAGCTCCCAAGTATTTTTGTTGTATTGTAAATGCTCTGGAATTCTAAAATCTGCATCTTTTCATTGGAAAAATGAGGAAAAAAAACACTCCAAGAATAACACATGCTATGTGTCTGTAGAGAAACATGGAAACTCTTTTCTTCTAATGGATTATGGATTATGGATAACGCCATGAAACTGGACCAATGTTTTCATGAAAACAAGTCAACCTTTTTGAATTCAGGCCATCTTGCTTTGCTTCAAATTCTCTGTATGGCTGAAGTTCAGCAGGGGCATCAGGAGCTGCTACTAGCTGAGTGCAAAACAAACTCTCACAGCCAAAATTAAGAACAGTGCTGTCTTATGCAGGGTTTTTTGAAACCTAATTAAAGCAAATAGTTGGGAATGATTAAAAGGCATACACCATTTTAAGATAAGTTTATTATAGTTAAAAAAGGAAGCTCTGTAATTTAAAATGGAAAGATTGTGAAGCTTCAAGATAGACTTCAGCAAGGAAAAATAACAGGTTTCAGATGTTCATGCATACGATACGTACGTAACGTATCATGTGTTATCCCCAAATGATTGTTTTATAATACTAGCTTCCTTAGTCCACAGTGGTCAATGTTAGAACACCCGCTCTGCTTAAAGGCACAACACCCCTTGCAGACAGCAGTTAGTCACCTCATACCTGTCCCATACCAAGGCTTCAAGCTTTATGTTTGAAAAGGAGAAGATGACTGTATGTGTATCTCAACTGAATCTGATTTCATCATGTTTGGGGATGCTTTGAGCAAGAGGTTGGGCTTGAGACCTCCTTAGATCTTTTCCAACCTGAATGAACCTACCAGTCTAATAAAACAAGTGAGTGCTAGAACCAAGATACAATAAGATCAAATAACCAGGGGATAGTATGTTTTGCAAGGGTTTTGGTATTTCAAGTAATCTCTTTGTATGAGAGGGAAAGAGAGAGAATATTCAAATGTTATTTAATTGAGAGTAGCTGTTATTTAATCTACAGAGTCAGATTTATTTGGATAGTTACTATAATTAAATTCCAACTGACTATAGAAGTATACTGAAAGTTAACAACTATGTAATAAACTTTCTAAGAAACAATTAAGTGTATTGGGGAGACAAGTCTGCAAATCTTGTAAAGGTGCTTTAAAAAAGGAGGCAAAGTAGTATCTGACAGCAGTGTAGTTAAAAGTATGGCATTACATTAAAAAAAGAAAAAAACAGCCTTTGTTTTGCCATTTTGGGAGCACCTATCTGATAGTGAGCAACAAATTACTGTGCAGTAGACTGGTAATGTAGAACCTGCAGCTCACTCTTAGAGGCTGTCAGTGTTCTGTAATTGAATTCAACCAGAATACGGGAGCTAGAGTCTACTTGCTGTAAGAAAATGAGAAGCTAAGAGAAAAATTCTGCAAGGTGTGCTACTCAGGGTATTCTTGATTCTGAATGTATTCCTTCAGCATGGACCATTCTTGCCAGGCATTCTTATGATTGTGGCAAAGTGCAAAGCCCGTTTTTTCTTTCTTTCCCCTCTCCCCCCTCCTCCTCTCCCACCCTCCAGCTATTATTCTTTTTTTGAATTGTCATTTGCTTTCTAATTAATAATTTCATCATAAAAGTAAAGTAGGCAGAGTAACAAGCACAAGAGATGCAGCAGAACATATCCTGAGCAGTCCATGTGATTGACTGCGTGATTGGCTGAAGATTATTCTGGTTCTAGCTATCTTACTGCTTCTTTGATTTCCTACTAAAACTGTGGATTTTCCCTGCAGGAATAATAATTATTTTGTCCTCATCATGTTCTCAGATGTAGTATTAAGAATGTCAAGAGTTTATATTATATATAATGTAGCATATGTATTTATTATTATATGTAATTAATAATAACAGCAAAATTATTAAATGTTAAGTGAGATATTTTAAAGTTAATTTCAGAAGCACTGTGAGATAGATATTGAATACTTTTTCATAAAATTAGTTGTTGAACTGGAATGGAAAACCAGTAACTGAAAATCCCAAACTAGCTGAATTAGATTAGTCAGTTCTCTTTAAGTGGTTCTTGAAAGCACAAAGAAATACTCAGCTAAGTACACAGTGCCTTCAGTAGGCAGCTGCAGAGTTCCCTTGGAAGCTCATAGGCAAATGTTTAAAACACATAGCTGTTTTGCAGATTATGTGGAAAAGATTGGTGTGATGCTTCATAGTCTAATCATCAAGATTTTAACACTTTAGTCTTGGTCTCACTGAAAAATAATATACATAGGTCATTTCAGAAAACTTGGAAGGGATTTCATGCTACTGCTAGATGCCTGCCCTCCCAAAATGGAAAGCATGTCACACATAGCCATGATGGTGCTTTTGTTAATCAACAAGAACAAGTAGTTCAACACAAATTGAATAACTGGAAATAGTTCTATTTATTCAAATTACAAAATAAAATGCAGAAAAAATAGGAATGCTTCTGATAACTTGCATAAAAGTAATAAAATGTATACTGTATGAGTGAAAACCACCTCTCATCTTGTAGCATACCTGCAGTGCAAATAGGCCTAAACTATTACACTTTCACTAGTGATAAACCATGAAAAGCTTTAATAATATCTTCCAGTAGTAGCCACTTGCTTTGTCTACCTCAACTTTTTTTTCTGTAAGTTAATGGAAATGATTGCACAATTTGTTCTTCTGGCCATATACTGCTGGGATAACGATTGTCTGCTTTGGTAATGCCTTATTTGGAAACAATTGATGTTTCTTTATGGTCTTCTGGTCGCCACACAGTTGTTTATTTTCTTTCCATTTGGAGCTCAGATATGTCCTAAAAAGTTCACTACTTATACTACAGAAAGGTTTTTCAAGAGTGAGCCAACAGGACGGGTGATCCACATCCTGTGGATGTTTCACTTGTATGTCAGACTCATTGTATGCAGGCACAGGATGCCCCTTGAAGAACCTGTCATGAAGAGTCTTATTTCTTTGGGTATTTTGTTTAATATAATTGAGTTGTCAGTTTCATCGATACACGAGGCACAACGTAAAGCTTCGTATGAATGTAAAGGAGTGTGTGAGTTTTCTGTGGGACTTAAATCTTAGATAAATGAAATCTTAGATTTTTCTAAAATCTAAGATGACAGTCATGATTTGTG
Source organism: Excalfactoria chinensis (assembly GCF_039878825.1). Lineage (NCBI taxonomy): Eukaryota > Metazoa > Chordata > Aves > Galliformes > Phasianidae > Excalfactoria > Excalfactoria chinensis. The sequence continues at coordinate 24,876,910 of NC_092831.1, forward strand.
AAGTGATTGACAGCATGACACGCTATTTGCTGGCTGAACTGTTAAGGTCTGTTTGTCTGGAAGAACCTTTAACAGGAACCCGGTAAACCTCACTGATGTTTAAGAGGGCTTGAATTCATACCCTCAGTGGGCAGAGTAGCAACATGTGTAACCTGAGAGCATCAAAATTAAAGCTTTATAAATAAGGAGGTATGGAGCTCTTTTGTATGTTCGATTCTGCCGTGATTAAGCCTGAAAGGATTCGTTGGTGCAGGCAATATCATTTAATTTGTTTAACAGATACAAAGTGAGGGAGTTTCCTTTCTGTCATTGTGGAATATGGTAACCCACCATGCTTAATGTCAGCTTGTGATTCTAGCTCCTTCTCAAAGTTCAGCTTTGTTTAGTTTCCACTTATAATCAGAATTTATCTGTTATGGCAGAACCAGGCATTCATTTGGATCTTCATACACGTGCAATGTTAACATAGGTATGATAAAGAGGAACTTGATCTTGTATTTCTTACTCGGTCAAAACTCCAACTGACTTATTGAATCTGACTTGGAAGTGCTGTTAATTGATTTTTCGATAAAGCTTTTATTGTAGTGCCCTGAGAGCCAATACAGGTTTTTACAAGATTATACAATATGTGGGTTTTGTTCTTGCTTTTGTAAAGAAATACTACTGCTTTTGTGATAATAGAAACAAAGTGCTTCTTAGGACTCGACAGAAGGCCGAGCTCTGTCTCACTGCTCAGTGTATGGATAGGCAAATCTCACACAGTGATTTTAAGTAGGACTTTTTGATGTTTTTTTTCTACACTTTTTTTTCACTCCTTTTCTGTTGCACTTTATTGTTAGTTGCTCTGTTAGTTATGCATAACTTAATACTGTGACTGCTGGTCACCAGATGTTGTGTTTACTGTGGTAAGGAACATCATTGCAGTTGTGAGCATCCATAGGATTTGGCCTTCAACATATGATGTCCTTCTGGTTGCAATGCTGTCATTCCTTTTTTTGCTTCATGTACTGTTTTTACAAGCAATAATCCAAAGCAACTCTGTAGCCGTGGAATTCAATATTATGTTGTCAGCAATTGATTACAGAAACACCCAATATTCAGATAGACCATTTGCATCATTATTAAAATACAGTACAGTAAAACTCTCTTGCTAAAACGATAGTCAAATCTTTACATAAGATAGGTTAAATTACTAGATTCCAATCAAAACAACCTCTTTTCTTTCATTTTCCTATTGTTAAGTTGAAACTTTCATTTGAAAGAGCGTTCGTTCTTCCTTAGAGAATGCCTGAGTTTTAGAATCATCACAGTAGATTCTAGTCATCCATGTTTTAATTTCTGGGCCATAAGAAAAGAGAGGTAATTCTTTACCTGCTAAGCCTTGACTGGTAGTTAGCTCCCTCAGGTTATTTTCTAGCCTGCTCTCTGCATGCCTATTTTGTTTCTTTCTGCGTAGCTGTTCTTAGAAACTTTGCAAACTGCAAATCCACAGTCTTGAAGAAAGAGTATGCACTGTGACAATATGAGCTTCATTTCAGGGTCAAAGCTCAGTCACCAGAAATTTCATATTCAGACTTCTAAATAAATGTATGTAACCCATTTGTGGGTGCACTGTTTTAAGCAGGTAGTAAACTGAAATCCTTAAGCCAGCATATCCTGTCTTACTGTGTCCGACTTCCAAGCAGACTTTATGATCCATATCCCCTCTTTATCAGTCACAGTGAATATTTATTAAATGTAGGTACTGAAATACTCTGTAGCAGAAGGAACTTGCATGATGATGAACCCTGGAGATGCTATGATGCACTTCTCAGCCAGTTCCCTTAATCTGATGAAGTATTAAAGTATAGTCAAACACCAGTATTTCTTGTCTAATAGGGATGGCCAGCTTGAGATTTTTAAGCTAATATGAACTAGATTTTATGATTATCTGTTTAAGTTATCCATCACTGACTTTTGGGAATCTCCAAATTCAAAGAAGTTCCTAATCTCATAAAGCAAACAAACAAGTAGATTATCAGATTCTTTTTAATGCTTTTATGGCTGATTTATTTTACTAATTGTTCTTCATTGTTTTTTTCTTAAATTTGACAACTATTTGATCTTAGGATGGTGTGCTTTGTCATTGCTAGTATACATAATGGATATGATAATGGTAGAATAAAGGACAGTGCTATGTAAATCAATCTGTATAAACTAGAGGAATAGAAGGATTATCTGCTTTTACTTCGGTTAGGATCGGTTCCTAATCAGTCAGAGAAACCTGGAAACTTCTTGTGTTCTTTTGTTTCATTATTGGCATATCTTAAAAGGTTATGTGTAGTACATGTAAAAATTTCATCCTCTGCTTGCCAAGTGTGTGATAACTTGGCTTCCTATTATCTCTCGGCATAAAGGTGATGCTAGTATCACAATATGAATATTCTTGTCAGAAGAAATGACACCGAGGGTCCTTTTAAGAATACATATTTTCTATGACTATCTGCAATTAAAGAGGTTTCTTTGGGAAACTGCCTGCTTATCACTCAGCTGCATTTCTCAAGAGGGAAAGTTCAAGTAATTTTCACAACCAGAGAAGGCTCCAGTTTGAGGTTGTGCACAAATACTTTCAGATGCTTGCAAGATTAGACACAGCTTGGAAGCAGCATCCTGTCTCTCCCCATATCATTGAAAATGGGGGAAACTGACACAGAAGGACTCTGCACTTCACAGAATGTGTGTCGTATTACTGTTCCAAGATTTCACTGCATTTTTTTGTAGGATTCTTGCTTGAGATGTTCTTGTCCTCGCAAAGTCTTTATATCTTGAAAATCTAAGTGCAAGCATAGAGTCTCTTAGTCTTTATTTCAAGAGTAGCTGCCTAAGAGCTAAGGGGAAAAGTGTGTAGCTAGCCAATCTCTAGTTAGCTTGAGAGCCAGGTCCTTTCTATGGCTGGTGGCATACAGAGTATGTTAGTTGTACAGAGTCATCAGTCTGAAGTTTACAAAAAATGTGAGGAATACAATTTCCTTACACACCGCATTTAGAAAGTGCATAATGATGATCAAAAGTTAGCACAACTTTTGTTGTGTTTCCATTCATTCTTAAATGAGTTTCTGCTTATCTTGTAACTTCTTTGTTTGAAGGTGATGGCACTTCAGCTTTGTCTGCAACTTTTTTTTGTTTAAAGTAGTAATAATAAATAAACCTTTTAAATAAGATACAAATAAATGAACTGGATATGAAATAGCATCAACTTTTGTGATAACATAATTTATTTTAATACTTACTTGAGGTGGACTGCATTGGCTTTTCGGAGCATAACTGTAGCTTTGTTTAGGAATTACCTTTCTGAGTAGTTTTAGATAATTTATGCTAAATTAACTCTCGAAGTGTAATTTTCTCTGCACATAATTTGTTATAATCTGATAATACGCTCAATTGGTACATGAATAACATGTCAAGGGATGCAGTATAAATTTTAAAACACTTCATGACCTGCTGTGAATTAGTGTGTGTCTGAATGGACTGAGAACTGTTGTATTCAATGGATCTCAAAGCATTTTACAGTGCAGCACATTTTTTCAAGTAACTTGATATGAACTGGGAGCAGAACACTCATCAGCAGCCTTCTGAGTACGCAGCTTTATCTGCTTGAGTCGTATACCTCTTGTGTTCATAAGCATAAAGAGGTTTATTGATCTCTTGCTAATGGCTTTTACACAGTTCATGTTATTTGTAGTGATTGCTATATTTGGGATGGACATCACAGTATTTGTCTTATTTTTTTATGCTGATTTCATGATTCCAAACAGAATAATGTAGCTGGAAAGAGACTGCATCAGAGGAAGAGTGTCCAGCTTAGCATATAGTGTTGTGCTACTGACTTTGTTTTAAAGTAGAGCTGATTAACTGACCTTAAAAAACAACTACAAGTTTACAACTGTGAAAGCCTGAGGAGTCTTGTTTATTTTCCTTGTTGGTAACCAATGGTGGCTTATCAGTAATTCTTTCTGTTTCTTGTGAACCTGGAAACTTGTGAAGTTTAAAAAGTGAATAGGCAAGACAGAAGGGTGTTCAGACTATATTTACAGGCAGTATTTGAATGATCTTGGATATGAAGACATAAGAAGACTGGCGTATATTCAAACTTCCGATGAAAGAATTCATGAAACTCACCTACACTTTCTGTATGTTATGGGTGTTTGGGATTTCCACTTGTAAATGTTAATCATTCATTCAAAGGAGTAGTTCTTGACTGTGCTGTTGTTGAATCCAGTGAGGAGTTGTTTTTCTTACTAAGTTCTGGTATGTAACTGCTTATCTGGTTGAAAAGGAAAATCAGTTTAGAGTCTATTTTTTCCTGTTGGAAACACTCAGAAATCCAGGGTCTCAGCTTCTTCAGGCTTACAGGCTACTAATGAACCTGTGCTTGCATGGAAATGTATCTGAGGACACAAATGAAGCAGCAGTCCTTAATATCCTGATCTTGCAGACTTATTTTGCATAATTAAATGCAAGGAGAGCAAGTATATAAGGATTATGGAGCAAACATATAAGGACTGAGTGTTCCCAAGATTGCTTGTCACTTCACATCTTGGAAATAATAGGACAGCTACTCAGTTCCTGTACACTGCTGCTCCATTGAAATAAACTGTGCTTTGACTGTCCTTCTAGCTGTGGCTTTGCTCCACTATCAGCTACATGCTGCTGTCTGTGCATGAGCAGTTTTGATGCTTGTGTTGTGAAATAAGTGCGCTCTCTACATAGTAAGCAGACACAGAAATCTTCAGTAGAAGTGTTGCAGCGTTTGGGAGGGAATATGGAGTGTATTCCTTATTTTCCTTTGCAAATGAAAGATTGCTCTGTAAGCCCAGAAGGTGTTCTATTTCCCTTTGCTGGGTCAAGGTCAGACAGTGTATTTGTAAAGAAAAACATTTTCAGTATCCTCCATGTAAAGTGTCCTCAGGCTTAAGAGGGCAGTGTGATTTGACAGAATGGGCTTGCATTTCTTCTTCGGTGTGTTGCTGGACTGTGCAGTTGCTCCCTCTCTTAGCTGCTGAGTGGGAAAGTCACTGTGGTTTTAAAGCACTTTGAGGCAAATCAGGTTACTTCTACATGATAAGAATTTGCTTACTTCAAAGGTGAGCCAGTGTTAACAGAGGATATTAGCTACAGGTGCAGCCACAAACTGTGTATTTGCAAACTTAGGCAGGTTCAGCCTTATTCGCTCCTGGATCTTTGTGTCAGTAAGGATTTTATTACAGGTCAGTATTTGCACTCCTCAGCCTTTTGTGGACCCTCAGTAGCCTCTAAAATGTGAAGAAATCCTGCACATACACCTTTGCCCCAAGCAAGGAAACACAACCACCAGGAAAGAGAGGTGAAGAGTGAACTCAAGTTTATATTGATTTGTATACTGGGTAACCTGAGACGGAATGACTTGTTTCTCTTTTCTCCCCTGTTCCATAAGCTGGAGTTTGCTGGTATCTAGACAGCCTTGTCTAGCTGTGGATGCTTTGCCAGCAGGATGGTGATTGCAAACAGGTGTTTGTCTCACAGGCCACGCAGAGGATGACCAAGACCATCTTGCTGCTCAGTAGCAGAGCCGCGTTTCCTGTAACTTGCTACCAAAGGGCATGATTTCTCCAAAGAGGATCTGATAGTACTCTGTTTCTTGATATGATTATCACCCACTGGGGCTTTAAACTCTCCGGATATTGGACAGTGTAAGAAATTGTAGCTCACTGCTTGTCTCCATAGACATATGAAATCTACTTTCAGTTGATGCCTTGAACCTTGAGGTGGAGTGGCCATTAAGTGCAGCTCAGCACATGTTGTGCATTTGACTTCTGGTTTCTTAGATGAGGCTGCCAAGGCAAGGAACAGTTAATGCCAATTACAGTTAGTGCCAATTACAGTTGTGGCTATTGTGTGAAGAATACCAGTCCCGTAGCAGCTGTCCTGGGGCCACCATGCTGTTTTACAAAAAATAAAAAATAAAAAAATGGAAATAATTTTCAGTCTTGAAAGTACAACATCTTGCCAAGGTCTGCGGAAAAACTTCTGCAAATGCTTTCTTCATGTCACAGCCAAGGAATTCCTTTCACTGAATTAGTGATGTCTCTACCTTGACTTTTTTTTTTTTTTTTTTTTAAATTTTTATAATCACTTCTGTTTTTTCACAAGTGCTTTAAAATGATCTTCTGCATGTGATTAAGTTCTGTATGTGCTTGAGGCTTTCATGAACAGAACAGATCTTGAACTAACTTTTCCTTTTTACATAAAGTTACATGTAACAGAGAGACTGTGCCAGAACACACTGTGTGAAAGCCTCTGTGCCAGGTAGGTTCCCATTTCACCAGGGTAGCACTGATTTCTTTTCAATCCTTGGTTAACACTTCCATACATCTAAGTATACAAGTCCTGGAGGATTAATTTTACATCTTGTAAAGAAGTTGGCTTTGTTTGTGATAATGCACAGCCTTTGTTACTATTACAGCAAGTCATGAGGAGGGTTCAACTATTTCATTAGCTGGCTGAAAATAACGGAGTCTAGGGTTTCATTAAAATCAGATGTAATTTTCACATTCCAAGAACGTTTGGAAACTAATAGGAATCTAAGCCATAGTATCCCAATGAAGTTTGAGCCATGCTAATCATTTTGAGGGTCATACTTTAGTAATACTACATTATGTAGTATTGCAGTCCCAGACTTTAGGGGTAATCTCCAGGTAGTGTGGAAAGTTAAGGTAAAGTGATGCACACTTTGCTTATGGGAGCATGTTACATGGGACACTTTCCTGCAGACAGGTACTAGGTTGAGAGGGTGACTTGGGTACCTTGTATTTTTCTCTCAGGTTAAGCTGTGACAGATAACTGCTGGAGGGTATGAAAAGTTGTCTGAAGAGGCACCAGCAGTATGTAGGGTCCTTAGTTTGGATGCTTTGCAAAGCTTATGTAGGGATTCCTTCTCAGATTAGGATGAGCTCCAGTTTCCTCTTCTCCATAGTCCACACAGTAAGTTCTTGTCATTCTTTCTTCTCCATTTCAGATGGTTTGACCTGTGCTGGGTGCTCTCTCCCATGTGGATCACCGCTAGGTATAAGCACTGGTGTTCTGACCAAAATCCTTCCTCTTTAGGCTGGAAATGAGAAGCATTCTGGAGATGAAGTAGCAGCATAAGTGTCAACACCTTTTTCTCATTATAGCCAGGTCGCTTTTATGGCTGCTCCTGTCAAAGAGAAAGACATATAGCTGTCTCCCTCCATGTTTCTTAGCTTATTCCCTGCACAACACTATTCCCACCCATTTTCCAAAATCTAGATTTTCTTCTGCAAAACTCTCTACTCTGAATTTTGTAAGCAGGATCCAAATGTCCACTGTTTCTTTCAGAGGTCCTTCCTGGGGGATAGGGCTTTGGCCTTGTCTTCAAAAACAAACAGACAAGAATAGCCAAACAACACCTGGACAGCTGATGACAGCCTCACTCTATTCATACACAGAAGTGGCAGTTTTCAGGAGAGCAGCTAACCACTGGATCTGGCAAGCTGGACCCTTATCGAGTGTTTAGGAAATACCACATCTTAACCAGCTCCAGAAAGATGTGGAGAAATACTGAAAATGTCTTCTGAAGTCTAAATGTTATTAGTGTGACCAAATACCCCAGGGACTGTGACTGAACTACCTCAAAAGATGTCCCTTCTAACCTACATCATTCTATGATTTCATGGTCCTGTGTTTTGTTTGAATATATTTAACTTCAGTAGTTAACATAGAGAAGGACAGAAGCCTTTGTTAGAAAGCAAAAAGTGTCTGTAAAGTGAAACTGTAAAAGTTCTCATTGTATGTGTTCTGAGGAAATTTAAGGAAACAAGGAAGTTAGTTCACCACGACGTGTTTATAATCAAAGGGCATTTTGATAGAAAACACCTGCAGCAACAGCAAAACACTTCTGTTAGAAATATAACAAAAATCAAGATGCTTTTGACCAGTTCTCAGTGCTCACTCTTTAAAAGAGGTGTAAAGACTGGAAAAGTTAGTCTTACTATCTGTTTTTTGTCAGTAAGCCTCTAATGCTGAAGCAGTGGAGGTTTATAAATTACCAGTCCATTATCTTTAGAAACAGATGGAGAGCTCGGTGGAAAGCTTACTGAAATAAAGAGGAAGAGTTTCCCACAAACTGCAATGGGATTGAATAAGGTAAATGTCTCTTTGGAGTCCTTTGTCCCAAGACTTCAGAGCTGGAAACCTTGTCTTTAATTTCCATGAGGAAAATACCAGTGGTGAGATGGAATTAAATACAATAGAGCAAATTGTGTCTGAACTTTAGCTGGGCAATGCATATGCCTTTGGATAAATGCAAAATAGGCTGTAAATGAAGAAGAGATAGTGAAGTCAAAAGCAGTTTTTCCATTGATAGTAATTTGTTTGCAGTGCAAGAAGAGGAGGAGGAGCTGGGGAGCTTGAGACTCTCATCTGCATAGCAACAATGTCTTTTATGAGTTACTAAACAGGTTTCTTAACCTGCAGAATTCTAAGGGAATCCCAAGGAAATGCTAATGGAAAAGTGATTTTTTTAGAAAATGTGCCTGTAATAACGACAACCACATAGTGAAGGAGGCCTGACTGGGTTGAAAGAGAGCTGGGAATGTGAAAGTGATACAGTATAGCCCAGCCAGTATTTTTATTTACTAACACTCTCATGGAATGAGCTGGAGTAATTAAATTTCACATAGTATTACAGCCTTACTTGTGTCTTGTCTTCATCACAAAATTATTTCAGCCCAGAAATAAAACGTTAAATCAGAGAATGTGAAATGAAAACTAAGTGGAATACATTATTTTGAGTAGGTTAACTGGCTGTAAAAACAGGGGGGAAGATGTTGATATGTTGATGTTTACAATTATCAAAACTCTCTTTGCTTTTTTTTTTTTTTTTTTTTTTTTTTTTTTTTTTTTTGCAGCACTTTCTCAGCCACAAATATGTGTCCCCACGTAAGACAGTAGCAGTGTTTCTTTCTAGAGGTATCATTAAGTACAGCAGAATTCCTAGTGAATATCAAAGCTTTGAATGCAAACTGTTAGTTTTTTCTTTCCTTCCTTCCTATGGAAAAGAAAATTAGAGGTTTACTTGAATTATATGCTTTTATCACATTCAGATTACAAAATAATATATTCTACACACGTTGCTGAGAATTTCTGTCAGTAAGATTTTTCTGAAAGATCTCTTCTTTTACATGGAGTGTATATTTGAAACCTCCAGAAAGTTAGAGTATGTTTTCAGTATGGGAACAGTGATCTTGCTCTAATTTCTCTTTGCCTGACTGATCTGATTGAACTTTCTTACTCACCAGAAGTGGCAGGAACATGCACAAAAGCATACTAACTCACAGGGATGAGGCAATGATAGTTGATTGAGAACAAATATTGCATATGAGGTGTGTTTCAGTCTTTGCATTTTTGAAGGTCTATTAAGTTCTTTGTTCATAATTAGATAGTTACAGGCAGCATGGTGGATGAAATGAAAACATCACAACTCCATGTAGGACTGAGGTTACATTACAAGAAAAGTTAGTTATGTCTACATGGCACAATGCAGCACTGTGTAGCTGTACCAAGCTAGCGCTGAGGACCAGAAGTATAACCTTGTGAGCTGCAAATATGGTATGCAACAGAGGAAGCTTAGTAATGCAGGCTGGTGGCAAAGTAGTCACAGGCAGGCACACTGAGAATTTGCGTAGCCATGACTTCCCTCCTGCTCCTCAAATCACACTTCATTGCCTGTAACCATAGAAGATAGTAGATGTGCATATGTTCTTTCCATGCTGCTTGTAGACTCCAGTGCTGGAATTGTACAGGAGTGCTTCAGAAATGTTATGTTTTATGGTGCTCAGGAAGAGCATTCTCTGGATTCATGAACCGTGTTCCTCAAAGTTATAGTGCATGGCCCTAGCCTCTATGAACAGGCCTGCCAATTGCTCTTGCTTACCCTTTTCAACCAGCTGCAAAGTTCAGCAAAGTACTGTTTGTTTCAAACAGTGTCTGCTTCTGCTTTATCATTAGGATACACATCCAGACAGATTTAAATCTTTATCCTTTTTTGCTGTAATAATCTACTGATGCTGATAAGGAAAGAAGAGGATGGACTCTGTAGCAGGGTCTGTGGTGGTAGAGCAAGGGGAGATGGCTTCAAGCTCAAAGAGGGTAGACTTAGCTTAGATATAAGGAAAAAATCTATTACAGTGAGAGGGGTGAGGCTCTGGGACGGGTTGCTTAGAGATGTGGTTGATGCCCCATGTCTTCCATTTCAGGAAGCATGGATTCTTTTGCAGAGGTTCTGAGAGAAGATAAGACCATTTGGCAGCAGTCAAAATCTTGCTTTGTCAGTTTTGTGTTGCTTGCAAGGAGAGCAAAGGGAACAACACAGATTGAGCACTGGAGTGAAGTATATTATGTAATTGCAAAAATAGGTATAAAGTAAGAAAATTAGCATTTCCATTTGGGAGTAGAACAAGCAGAACATGTTGAAATGTCCCAGATACCTTTCGTCTCACTGACTGGGCAGCAGAGAACTTTGTTTCTCCCACTACTCTGAGGATGTGATGAGGAAAAACACACCAGAAGCGTTGAAACAATCTCCTACTGCTGAAATTCTCAACTTGAGGTGGCACACGTTGCTGAAATGTGCTGAGATACTCCTTATGCTGTTAAGCACACTGCAAGCCACTGAGAGCTCTCAGAGAGCAAATGTTTGAGCAAGAGAAAGTCGAGAAGCTTCTAAGAGTAAAGCTGGACAACAGTTTCATATCAAAAGATTTTTAAAACTAAGATAGACTGTTTCTAAACAAGATCTTTTGTTGTTTCTGTTATGTGCTTCTGCTTTTTTCTGAAGCATTTTTTGGGGGGGAAAAAGAATCCAGGTTTTCTAAAACATTGAGTATGATGTGAAAGCCTTTTCACAAGGGAAAAAAATAAAAATAAAAATAATAAAAACGAGGGCTTTGATTTCTCCTAAAAACTAGCAGCGGAAGTCATGATAAAATTGACTTTAAATATAAGACGAAAAATAATTTCAATATTTGAGCTTTTTCTGTTACTGCGTTCTGAGAGTTAGTCTGAATTTCAACATAAATATAGTGAACAGCACTTGTGCGACAAGGTGCCTTACAAGCATATAAGAAATAGTTTGTATCTCTGGGTAATAGGAATCTTGCAACTTTTTATACATTGCAGGTGCTTCCATTTATACAGTGTAGCTGCTTCCATTTATACAATGTAGCTGCTTCCATTTATACAATGTAGCTGCTTCCGTAGGACCCCAGTAAGACGTCAATAGTTCACTTTCCGTTTCTTAAAGTACTGCTGGGATCTCTGTGTTTTTAGCATTCGTATTATTAAAACTTTGACTCAAAGAAAGTGCCATGTTAAAGTATTTATGTGTGTAGAGTCAAGTGCAAATATTGGCATTCAAACCTAGCATTTTCCACACTGCCAGCCAAATGACTATTTGGGATATCTGGCCACAAACACATCAGTAGATGTTTTTTTCTATTCTTCTGTTGTTGCAGGTTGCTTTCTGTGATGGACTGTGAGCATTACTTTTAAAAAGCTAAATATTTGAAATAATTCCTCTGTTTTATCCAAGTGGGAATTAAAATATCTGAACTAAGTGGCTTCACAACGTGTTGCGTGTGGGAGTAATTCCAGGTGTCACAAAATTTATGTCTCATTTGAGATGTTTGAAGGAACTTAAGCCAACTTAAAATGTTCCAGATAGGCCACCACAAAAGTGAAGAACAATAAAATCATTTCAGAAATTTGCCATGTAAACCTTTGCTTTGTTTTGCTAGATCTTAGTCCAGCTGCAAAAAGATTAATCTGTGCTCTGGGATATTCTATGCAGTAAGTGTGCCAGTCAACCAAATAGCACTTTTCAAACATAAGTGAACTTATTTTGCTCAGAATAATAGTTTTGAAACAGGAACAGTGTGCATATATGCAGGGTTTATAACTTGTAAACTATTCCCTGTGTGTAACAAACACATCAATGAATGAATGAATTGCCACATTATTATCAATTCAAATTCCCTTTTTAAATGTATTTTGCATTCAGGGATGATAGAAATGTCAAAGAATCCAAGCAGATCAAGATCCTAAAATATGATGCACTTCTAGGTCTTCTTTATTGCCCAAAACAGTGCAGTGTGTTATCAGTGGTCATGTTCAATGCAGATTTAAAAGGTTGGATGACTGAGCTCTCAGTCACTTTGTCAGTGTAGGTCAAATAGATTGTGCTGTCCATTTTACAGGATGTTGAGCCCCTTCCCAGTTACTGGGTTAATTTGCACCTGTTGGGTTTGTTGTGACCTTATGAAGGCATTTGCTCTGTTTCTGCCTAAGTCTCTGGGTGGTATTGGCTCTTCATTTCAAGGATCCAGGAGGTAATCACAGAATCATAAAATGACATGTAGAAAAAAAGATAACAACATTTGGAATACCCAGGGATCTCAGCTGAGTATGTGGATGCAAATAGATTGGCAGCATTTTGCTTGCTCACTGAATCTTTTCCAGAGGGATGTACATACTGGTGTTATGATAAGTGTGATATTAATATTATCATAAATAGAAACCAACTTTTAAGAAGAGGATTGTTTATCTTATTAAATGACATGTGATGAACAGAATTCTCAGATGCCTTTATGTAGAACCTTTGTGTGTGGCTTCCTTACTGTGTTAAGAAAAAATCCTTGCATTTCTAAGCACGTCACAGACATAAGCAGGAGGGAGTATTATGCGTCTGCCTAATTGCCTGAAGGATGATGATTACAGCCACTATAAAGAGGTGAGGAAATACCATTGAAATTTTCTCTGCTGCAATAGCAGAAGCATGAGGTTGCTCATTGAATTTCTTCTACAATTGGTCCCTAAGGGAGATGAGTGTGGTCACTTCCCAAATCTGCTAATTCTGACACATATACTTGGAGAGAAGCAAATTAAAATGTCTGCAGGGATTAGAGACTGCTGCTGACAGTGCACATGGCCTGCACGTGAACCTGTGGTCTAGTTGGGATTTCAGAGAATTCTCCACGTGGCACTGAGATGAGCCAGCCAGCCTTCTTTAGGAGGGAGCTGAAAACTTTTGTCAGGCAGTTAAAAGGCAACAAAAAACAGAAACTTCTGTAGATTACAGAATTGTAGGAGTTGGGATCCCTAGAGGTCATTGAGTCCAACTGCCTGCTAAAGCACGCTCCCTACAGCGGGTCTCACAGATAGGTATCCAGGTGGGTCTTGAATATCTCCAGAGAAGTGTCTTCACAGCCTTTCTGGGCAGCCTGTAAAAGTTTTCCTGGAATATTTTCTGCATAGCATCTAGTGGGTTTGACAGACCTCCTGTCTCTGGGAGAAATGGCAACATTCTCCTAGCACACAGTCTGCCTCTGGGTTTGTAAACTTGGGCTACAGCCATTAGCTGAAGATGAGACCTCTAAAAATGAAGGAAAAAATAAAAAAAAAGACATAATAAATAAATTCCATTTGTTGCACATACTGCATCCTCCTGACGGAAAAAATGGGACATCAATTAGGTGATATGAAATGACTTCAACACCTAGAAAACTTCTGTCTTTACCTTGCTGGAAGCTTGTTAACATCAAATTAAATGTTCATGGCAGTTCATCACACATTATTATGTTATTTGCTACCATAAATACATTGCAAAAAGACTCGGTGGTGGCAGAGTAGTATGAATTCATAACATTTGAAAAAAAGAGTCTTTCAAATTAAAGACATGCAAAGATCCTTAGCTTTTAATTATTTCATTCCTGTCTTCCTCTAAAGAGATATATGAAATGAATTAATCCATTGATCCTTCTTGAATCATTTCTCGCAGCTCAGCTGTGGAATTTTAGGATATTAGACTCAATGATGTCAAGAGGTCCCTTCCAACCCCTACAATTCTGTGATTCTGTGATATTAGGAAGTTTGAGACAGAGGTGTCGATTGCCAAGTCAGTGGGAACTTTAGAAGGCTGTGTCAAAACTAAGCTCGTTTGACATGTGGGACCAAAATATTTGAATCTGTATAGTGATGAGAAGACTTGGTTTTGGTTTGGTTATGGTAGGTCTGGAAGAACAGTTGGTGTCCTGTTTTGCAAGACAGATATTAGAGTGCAGTGATGTGGAGAGGAATTATTTCTTGCACTGCAACAGCAGATTGTTTCATGGTGATGGATGAACTGTAATGAAAACTGACTGTTGGGATGGAGGTCTCAGACACACATGCAGATGCACTGCTTTGGCCTGTAGATATCCCACTGCTTGTTATAGTACCTGTGCTTCATGTCTATGGCTCATACATTCCCTTGCCTGTAGAACTATTGTCTGATAGCTGCAAGCTTAGGTATGTACCAGTTCTTCAAATGTATTACCTAGCCCCTATATCTTTAATAATTACTGTGTAAGTCTTTATCGATATGCTAAGACTTAAGGATTATTTTAGACTGACCTGTCACCAGGAAGACTTGAAGCAAGACTGGTGTTGGCATGAGTAACTCCACTCTTGGAAATTTTGACTAATTTGGTTCCATTTTAAAATGCATGCTGCATCTTCAATGTAAACTAATAAGAAATTAGCTATTCTAACTGCTTCTGTCTGTAACAACAATGGAGACCTAATGCTTACTTTAGGTGACTCATCTTCTCAGGGAAAGAGATTCTGGGTGAGGGAAATGAGCAGTGGTTTTTGTTACTCTGTTTTCATTGTTTCAAGAAATGCTATATTTAGAGATGTGTGATTAGTAGGATTGTGCTGCTGTCTCCTGCAGCAACCTCCCTTCCCTCCCACCTCCTAGTGAGAAGTTTTGGTGAGAGACTTATGTGAGAGAATAGACAAATCTATACACAGCATTTGTTCACCTTTGCAGAGATCAGCTGTCAGTCCTGGGAACCCAAAGACTCCTGTGGAGAACCAGTTAGTAGTGATGGGAACAGAGGATCTTGCATACAGTCTTACGTTAGCCACAGGTCCATGGGTTCTCAGAAGGGTGTCCTGTGCTGTTCCAGAAAGGAGTAAATCCCATCACTGTCAGCATCAAACAGTTTAGAAACCTGAAATGTAAGGTGGCAGACAGGTCTCCAGAAGTGGTATTTCAGCCAGCAGAAAATGTATTGTCTTAAATAAGTAGCTGAGAAAGTTTGAATAAAGATTACAGAAGTCTTATTTTAAGCCAGTTTAACTGCTTTCAGTCAGGTAAACAGAAGAAAAGCTTGGGCTCAGAAACCATGTGTTCACTTTGCTCTCCTGCAGAATTCCTATGGGACCTGGACAAATAGTTTAATCTCTGTTTCCATCTTAGAAGATCCAGTTATAAGACTCCTTTAGTCTGTCTTAAGTTTTTAAATTATGAAGTTTGGAAACAAGGATTGCCTTTTCCTATATGATTCCTACACTATTCCTATGGGAGTACAAGGTATTCAGTAGGAGGGAACCTAATTTGAGCTGAGTCTGTTGTTACACTGGTAATAACAGTACCTCTGAAATACAACAATCCAATTATTTAAGATTAAAGGAAGAAGTTACCTATAGGCTCTGAGGTTTTTCAGATTGCCAGGGGATTTCTTAAACCTCCTAGAAATCTGTGTTGTTATGGAACTGGCTGGAGGGAGAAACTGAGAATCTGGAACTGCCCTGAGAGTAAAGGGAGGTCATAGATTCTTACATTAACAGAAAACCTGTCAGTGCCCGTGGGAGAGTAAGGGAACTGCTGTGCACAACAGAGCAGGTGGACTGCTGAATTTGGGCACAACGAGTAAAGTTATGGGTGGGTCACAAGCTGCCTTCCTTCCATGTTCTTGATAGTAAAGGCAGCCATGATTTGAGTGTCGCTGCATGGCTTTTGAATGAGTACAAAGGAGCAGGCAGATGGCTCCACTGGTTTCTGAAATGAGTTGCAATCATATCTGTGAATCAAGCAGTGACAAATCATGGCAATCTGCATTACAATGCATCATACAGCTGCTCTACCAAACTGTAATGCACTGCAAAAGCCCTCCTTGCTGTGTCTGTGTAAGGCTTAGTGCCATCCTGACAGGAAGATACAAAGAGAAACGCTTTTTGCTACAGCAAAGAGCAGTCTTAACAGGAACCAAGTCTCACTAATCCAAGACTGGTATTATTTGTTACCATTTGCATGATTGCATCTCATGGACGGTTTCTACTTTTGTTTTATTTTTTCCCCCCTGAAAATAACGCAGTGTTCTTTAAGTTAGCTGTTTGAATGTGACTTTTCTACAGACTCAGTGAAGTGCATACAGTGTGAAAAGATGCTTTCTTAGAGCTGACACATTCAAAATAAGATCATTGTGTCCTGTATTATTTGCCACTTCTATTTCTGCTTTCCTGAGATGCCATGAGAACAACAGCTTAGTGGATTTTGCCTGATCAGCAGTAGGAATAGGATCAGAAATCCTCTTGCCCCTTCCTCTTCTCAGAGCATTTATTCTTATTCATATAATGAAAGCAGCATCCTAAGGTCCTTTAAGAAAAAAAACACAGCTATCTCAAAAGCTGAGTTAATAACACATGGTCACTGCCCAGCTGGTTCAGAAGTATGTGCTCTTCTTATCACTTCTCATTTCCTTTAAAATCAGGTGGTATGTAAGTATTAGGGCACAGACAGGAGGGAAACAAAATATCCAGGCGATAGCAAAATCTCAAACTCTATGAATAAAATTCAAGTCCTAACAGGTAGACCATCAGTGATAGAAATCTAGAAGAAACCTGTTCCTTTCTTATTTAAAACCACATTTCCTAAAAAGAAAGACAATGGTATGATTGCTTTTTCTCCACACTGAAGAGTGGATGGAGGTTTTTATTTTATTTTATTCTATTTTATTTTAGAATTACAATAGAATTTGAAATTTTTACATGATTAAATTTATTGGAACCTCAGGATTTTTAATTCTCTAGATATTTTACTATCATAGGAAAATAGCCTCAGTGAAGAAGGATTCTTATTCTAAATAGTAGCATGTAGGGGAAATACAAAAATTTTCTAATTAAAACAGCATATGCATTTATTTCTTAGAAATTTTAAATCAAATTCTTTATTGTGAGGTAGCTATAGAATTTCTTGTGTTTGGCTAGGTGGTGTCTAGTTAAAGCAAATGAAACATGGCTAATGAATTTGGAACTGTTCCTTTGGCAAAGAGCATAAAAGATTTGACTGTGAGTAGCAGCCCTTCTGGGCTTGTGTGCTAAGTAAATGGCTAATATTTTTAGAAATACACTTGTCCTCGCTGATAATGATGATAACTGGCTCTTGATCTCTTGCCTTCAAAAACTCCTGTTTAAACAAAAACAGACGTTGCTGTCAAGTCTGGAATCTTTATAGTCTTTAGTCCTAATGCAACAGCTGAATACAGGTTCATTGTCCTGTGCTAGAGCATACTGAGCCCAATGTGGAGAAGCCAAGGCCTTTTGTGTTCTAAGTGCAAATCAAACATATTTCAGTCTAGAGATTAGGAGAGTGTAGATTTCAGTATTACTTCTTCACTACATTAAGAAGTTTCAGGCTAGCTAGCAGTGAAATGTTTTAGAAGCTTTAGGAAGCAGATATTCTGTTTAAATAAAATAGGAAGCAGTCCAAACCTGCAAATAGTTATGAGAGGTCCGAAGGATTGAAGAACACACTTATATGCAGCTCTACATCCACTGTAATTCCCTCAGTTTCTTAAAGGACTTTGTTTCACAGTGAAGTAAAGTATAAGACACCCCAGCAGGGCATAGCCAAGAAATCTGTTTGCTGTCAGCACTCCTGAAGTCATGGGAGAGTAGGAAAGTGGGGAAAAAGCTAGGAAGGACAGGGCAGGAGACCAGAGCTTTTGCACTGGTACATCAGCACCTCCTACTTGTGGGTGAAGAGTTTTACGGGAAAGAGTATGCAATCGGGTTTTAAAGGATATCTGCAGGAGTGGTTGCTTACCCTGAAGCTGAAAAAAAGAGGTCTAAGTGGCTGATTCTAAAAGTGTACGGCCTGAGGACTGGTCTGCTCACTGCCATGTCTGAATAAAACCAGCTTTATGAAGGTACGAGGAATAAGAAGTAAATAAGAAAGACCCGTTCTTGACTGGAATCAAGCACATTAAATGAAGATCATTCAGAAAGGAAGATTTGTGTGACAGATTATAGAAATAGACTCTTTTATAAAGGGTTTTGAAGGCTGTGCCAGAGACTGAGGGAGCCTTTGGCACTAGGATGTTTGCTGAGGATCAGACAACCACACTGTAATTCTCTGGTCAAGTGCATTCCTATTGTTTCTAAATTATTGACTGGGATGAGTACAGGCACCAGTTTTACTACTGTGAAGTTCTTTTTCCTTTCTTCCCTTCTTTCATTTCTTGAAGGTTGACAAGCATTTTTAGGGTGTGCAAGCTGTGCTGTTTTAAGCTGTGGTGAAGACTTGAAGCACTGATCTTGAAAGTAAAAGGAAGGAGTACCAGGCCAGTTTTGCTGGATGAGCTGCAGATACAGGCTCTTCACTTAGGTCAAATGAATAGTCTGTGCCAAAATCCTCCGTCAATCTCTAAAAGTGCTGCGCTAACCTCTGGTAGGAAAACAGAAAGTAGACGGTGAGAGATGACAGCGTGTTACTTTATGGTCCTTGATATCTAGTAAGACAGCATTGCAAGCTTGTATGCAGTTGTGTCAGACTGTTGCGATTCCTGTTCCATTTTGTCACAGAGCGTGCAGTGCTGTAGATGTTTGAATAGCATCCTAGCATAGAGTAGCTGTCAGCTGACAAGGGTGCACACTTCTACCACTGAGTATTTTTGTGTAACAAAGCAAACTACTGTTTATTTTTTATCTCTTTTTTTTTTTTTTTTTTTATCTGTTTAACTACACAATGCAAATGCCTCTTGCCCAGAGCGTGTCTTCTCAGTTTAAATATGTGTTAATTGAATAACAGACAATATTTGTCACAAGGGAGCAATACATCTCAAGGATGTCTGCCACTGGATCCTGACAAACTTTGCAAAGCAGTATTTTTTTAAGCAGCACATCCTTGCTGCATCATGTGGGTTCTGCTGTGGCTATCGTTCCAGACAGAACTGGCCATAACCTCTGGAATAGATCAGCAGTGTGAGCTTTGTTTTGTTATTGTGGTAACCCTTGTAACTTGAGAAGTCAATAGCTGGCTTCTTTCATTTAACTTATCTTATAATACAGAAATGGCAGTGTGCTTCTGGTATGGAAACCCAATTCTGTTTGCTTTTTTTCCAATTCATAAAGAAACATTGTGTTCACCAAGTCTTACTGGTTCAATCATTATGAGACTGCAGTCTTGAGATTTTGCCCCTGAAAACTCCTAGGAAGGATTTTTCTGTCTAAATGTTCTCGGGAGCCAAGATAATTATTGTATGTTTTAAGTGCTCGTCTTCATCTAGGATATCAGGTCACTCATCTTAAAGACCTTTTGGAATCAGATTGTAAGACCATCCTGAGATCTATTAAACAAGTTTGCCACTCAGAGGATGGATACTCTAACTTACTAAAATCAGCCCCTTTCAATAGATCAAATCCGATACTCAAAATCACTAGTCAGTTTTAAATGCTAGAAATCATTATTTAGTGCTTTCCAATGATGTATCATGCTGACATATGAACTCATAAACACGACATCTAGAATTATATGAAGAAGTTAGGAATGAGATTAGAATCAGACTACTCCCCTTTCAGGGATACATTTTAAAAAACATTGTATCAAATGTGTATCAGCAATGGCTCTGTTGATTTTGATGTTAACGCTTTATGTACTGTCTAAGAATGCTAAGATGAATCCACACTAAAATACACAATTTTTAGCCTTGGTAGCAAATGACTCACAAGGCAGTAGACTGCTGAAACAAATAGGACACACAGATACAATTCTTAGTCTCCACAAAGATGGGGAAAGCAAAATGACAGTTATACAGGCTTTCTCTACTGCAGGAATTTCTTGCTCAAATTTACCAACTACTGTCACTGCATCACTCATGAGAAAGCTTGTGATGGAGAGTCCTTGTTATTTGAATTGCCTTAATAATTGCTGCAGGGATGCGTTATTTCACCTTGAAAAATGTTTGATAATAGTAACATCAAAATAGAATCACATTCCTGTAGACAAGGTTGCACTTTGGTGGTTATGATTGCAGATGTAAGTCTTAGAAAACCATACTTGCATATATGCAACAGTATCCTCTGATTTGTATCCACCTGCTCTGAATGATTCCCCCTTTAGCTTAAATTAATTCACCACTTGCACTGTAATGTGACTTTTAAGTGAGAATATCTTGAAGTAGAGCTGTAATTACAGTTACAGCTTCAGTATTAACTTTTTCACAATTCAATCTAGTGAGAATATTTGCATAGGAATTGGGAACTGTAGGGCTTTGGGGGAAGGTCATTTTTCCAGAACACACTAAAATAATTTTTTCAAACCCTGATTTTATCCAAGGATACAAGCATTGGAAACAGTGTTATACTATTGTTTTATTGCAAGCATAGTTAGCCCGGAAAGTGTGCCATTCTTTCTTCAAAGCTGACTACAGGAGGAGATGGAACAGGTGGGAGCTGAAAGGTGTAAAAGCTGAATTCTACAAATTCTTGTGCTGTGTACATATGAAGGGAAGAACACTGTGAAGTAGCTTGTAACATTGTCAGTGAGATGAAGTTCAACAATAACAAGTGCCAGGTCCTGCACTTTGGTTACAGCAATCCCATGCAGTGTGACAGGCTTGGGGCAGAATGGCTGGAAGACTGTGCAGAGGGAAAGGACCTGGAGGTGTTGATCAGCATTTGGCAGAACATAAGCCAGCTGTGTGCCCAGGAGGCCAAGAGGGTCAGTGGCATTCTGGTTTGTAATAGAAATAGTGTAGCCAGCAGAAGCAGGGAAGTGATTATCCCCCTGTACTCAGCTCTGGTGAGGCCACATATTGAGTACTGTGCTCAGTTTTGGGCCCCTCACTACCAGAAAGACATCAAGGCCGTAGAGCATGTTTAGAGAAGGGTAACAAATCTGGTGAGGGATCCGGAGCACAAGCCTTATGAGGATTAGCTGAGGGAACCAGGTTTGTTTAGTAGTTTATTATGGAGAAAGGGTGGCTCAGGGGAGACCTTATTGCCCTTTACAACTACCTGAAAGGAGTTTGTGTTGAGATTGGAATGTGCCTCTTTTCCCAGGTAACTAGTGATAGGAAGACAAGGAATGGCCCCATATTGCATCAGAGGAGGTTTGGGTTGGTTGGTACGGAAAAATTATTCTCAGGAGTGGTGAGGCACTTGAATGGGCTGCCCCCTGGGATGTGGTGGAGTCACCATGCCCAAAAGTGTTCAAGAAATATTTAGATGTGATACTAAGGGACATGGTTGAGTGGACAGTATTGGTGGTACTTTTACAGTTGGGCTAGATGATCTGAGAAATCTTTTCCAACCTAAATCATTCTTTGATTGTTGTGTGGTAAATGCAGATATTAAAATATTTGGAAAACAAAAGAATTTGATTATAATACTAAAATTAAGTTAAGCAGATTAGTCTGATGTTAGCAGTATGGAAAAATAGCTGCATCACTCTGGAACTAATATGCATGTGCATGGGCAAAGTATTAATGTCAAAAGATCGAATCTTTCCTTCTTTTCCACCGCCTCAAGTTTTTGTTTAGGTCTGGGCAGTTAGAGAACACTAATGAGAGTTTGGCTTTGAGAGCCTTCTTTTAAATTTTATTATACACAGGCATTTGTTAAACCTAGAGCCATCCTGCTGCATATCCATATTTTTTTTGACACAATCTGATCCTTTTCCAAATGGCTTGTGATGAACTTAAGGCTGCCAGTTTGAGCTCAAAGCCTTGCAAGGCGTTTCAAAAATGCATGATCTGAGAAAAAAAAAAAAAAAAAAGAATGGAGAAATAACTGACTTACTCTCCTGACACTCTCTACTGGGCAATTGTAAATGAGTTCGCTTCCATTTATGTAGCTTATCTGTGTGTTGGCCAGTATGGCTAAATCTGCTCTGCAAACTGTCATGGGGCCATTTCAGAGGTCAGCAGAGTAGGACATGAAATGCTGTCTCCAGAGTGGCTCAATGGTATTCACCAGCCGTTCAACTTCTTGGAGACCCCAAGGCACCAGATCTCATGACAAAGAACATATTGTCTCAAGTGAAGAGTTGAACTGTGTTGCAGAGTAATTGGGAATGCGTTTTCTGAAGGAAAAAAATAGTTTTAAAAACCAAAGATTTTTTCTACCAAGTTAGCAGAGTAGTTAATAGGCTCACCAATGAGTCCACCAAGGGGTCCTTGGCCAAGGAGAAGAGTAGGCTGTGTTGACAAAAGCAGTGGCAGAGAAGACGCAAGTGAGCTTACGGGGAACAGCGTCTTTCCCCTTCTGCAGTGGAGAGTTCCTAGATTGGCTCAGCTTTGATGTAGGCTCTTATTCTTATAAGACAAAGTAAAAACGTGGAGGATGGGAATCAATCCTAATGAAATATAAATGACTGGAATTGTTAAGATGCTTAGGAAGAGGTGTTTCCTACGTGGCCATGGAGAATACTTGCTGATTCAGATCAATGTAAAGCCTCTGAAATCAGAAAGCAGGGTCTGGAAGCTTGATCCACAACTAGTTCATGGTGGATCTTTGTCTGCTACTGCTTATTTGACTGTGGACATGTAAAATGATGTGGTTACACATGCAAATGTGGCCCATGGAGAAAGGAGGTTTCACTCCCCATTTCACAACACAGTGCCAGTGCTACCCTGGGGAATTCTCAGTTTTTTTGTGCTTTGCTTCTTTCAACGTATAATAATTAGAAACAATAGCAGTTCTCATTTTGTGGGGTGTTGAGGAAATAAAAAGTGGAAGGTGCTTGGATGCAATGCTACAACAATGTACTGAGACATTAAATGGATGACACGATACTTCAGTTCTGCTCAGCAATAAGGAAGAGTATTCGTTTCTCTGACTCTTTTAGCTTTTTACTGAAGTATTAGTATCGTCTCAAAAAATATGCATTTGTTTCCATCAGGGCTTTCTAAGAGAAATGATTCGGGGAGGAGGGGAACAAAAAAACATATTTTAATATGATTATAGATAATTCAATTTCCATGCTAGTGATCAGCAGTTAATTAGTAGCTGAAAACATTAATTCAGTCTGTGAACCACAAAACTACAGTCTATTCCAACGACTCTAAGATAGAGCAAACCTTTGGAGCCAGTTTAGTAATATAAGTAGAGCACAAATCTGACCAAAGTGATCTAATGAAAAAGTTCAAGCGCGACCCAATGGTCTCTAGAAAGTTAGAATTCCAGAATAATTGAATTCAGAGTAATTTCATCCATTTGTGTGGGCTTCTGTGAAGTGGGAGATGGACAAGAGTTTTATTTCATTCTGGCTCATCTAAAGAAATCTTAGACTTTTCCTTACCGATCAGATTACCTTTAGTTTTCAGTATGACATTTTATAACAGCTTGTTGGGACTGTCTGCTATTGTTCCTCACGTAATCTTATGGAAATTCTGGGTAGAAGTAAGTACAATGATTCTACCGCCATGATTGGTACACATTTTCCACACTCGATAAATGGGAGTGATTTGCTAAATGCCTGCCAATTACATACTGTAACTTTCCCTTTTTATGCAATTATTCATATAATCTAGAGACTCCAATCAGTGATAGCTTGTGAAGCTGCCTTTATAACAATTAAACCAGTTGTGGTATCAAAATGAGTTCTTGTATCTTCTACCGGCAGCTACAATTTTGGTTAAAAGGATGGTGAATATAATCTATAGCAGTTCCAAAGGGGGGAAGTGCTGCAAGCAAATTCCAGCATGGTTTCTTTTTACTTTTTTTTTTTTTCTCTTTTTTTTTGTCTGGCTATTTGCGAAGTTCCCAGCAACTTCCATCTGTCTACCTCTAGCATCCATGTAATAAGTTAATAGTGCAATAATAGCTGATGAACTGGGAGGGAGCAGAGAAAGCAGCAGAGCTGTGCTAAGAATGGCACGATGTGCCCTTACTATGATAAAGTGATTCCATTCCATTAAATCACAAAGCTGTCTCCACTCTTCATCCCATATGAGCGGTTGAAGGAAAAAAAAATTGTGGAATTGCTATAGCTCACTGCAGCTGTCAGGAAATGATACTAATTAGTTTAATTTGCAATAACACAAGCACTTAACTCTCCAAATAATCTAAGTTAGTAAGTCAGTTTTTATATTATGACAATGACATGTTTAAGAGCCTCTGGAGCAGTGATTTCTTTAACCTCTGACTCAAATGTTTTACAAAGGAACACTGCAAAACTGTCCCGTGTTATTTCAGTACCTGCTTGGGAGGGCAATTACTTGGTAGGAAACTGTGACAGCAAAATTTAAGAGGAGAAAATCTGAGAGCGGTCATACACTGGGATCCTGCAAGGCAACGTCAAGAAATCTTATTTCAAACAAAAATCTCTGTCCTATTGTATTAATTGATGTAAAATGATATCAACCATAATGATCAAATTGGTCCTGTCTCCCCGTTTCCTTATGCTGTTTCTGCATATGGCCGTGTTTTCTTATTTCACTTTTGGAAATCTAAGCACTTGTGTTCAGGTGTTGCATGCAAGTTTCATTTTTGTCTGTTGATGTTGATGAAACATTTGGAAATGCTAGCTAAACTCAGAAAGAAATCTTTTTTTGCACCAGGTTGGCTTGAATATAATGAAATTTAAATAAAGAGTCAAACAGAAAATCAGTAAGGTTGGTTTCATTTACTGCTTGCCTATAGACTCCATATATTTTAAGCTGGGCAGTCATAGGTGGCTATTCAATTGTGTGCAATTGTCTGGTATAGTAAGCAGCCAGCTTTAGAACTGTAGAGTAATCAATATACTGAAAATGGACGGGACACTTTGTACCTAGACAAGTCCTTGTTTCAGGCTCTATTCAAATTCAAATGCTACATTAGTTACTGCTTTGTTTATATTTTCAGTGATTTGATTTTTGCTTAGTATAATGATGATGATGATGTGGGGGAGGGGAAGGAAGAATGAACGCTGTTGTGGCTTATCTACATTTTGGGATTAAGTACTGAACTTTGGAGCAGAATTTGTTACTAAGAGGAATATTTAGCGACATGGTCCCCAGTGATGGAACTGTGGAAATTGGTGGTTCACAAAGTACTCTGAGCCGACTTTGAAAACTTGACTGCATTGACTTCTAAAGGCTTTGGTCAGACTTTCAAGGTTAGATCTTAAGAGCTTTTTTTAACTGGTACATTTTCACTATGCAGAATCAATCATGTCCCCCTAGAATCTCTCCCTCCTCTGCTTCTTGAATTCTATTTCAAAACACACTCTTCTAACCTTTAAAAACTGGAATGCCAGGAATAGTGATAACAATTCTGAGAGTAGATCAATGTAGTAAGCAGGCAAAAAAAGAAGTCTGTAATCACAAACACATAAAAATAAATAAAGGTAAAAAAAATCCTATTTTACTTAAAGAAAAAATTGTGGAACTTCCTCTTTGTCCTACTTTCTTTAAACCTCATAATTCAGTTTATCAACTGTCAATAACCAAATGCATGCTTTGCTTTTCCCAAGAGCTGATTAAAGCTGTGGTCTTCTCCTGTAATTCATGGCATACCATTCTGCTGTTTCTCCTGGAATTTTCAAGCTGAATTGCTGTAACTAATACACCACTAACTCTGTACTGCTCTGACCTTTGGAATCTCCACTTTTTAGCAGAAAATTGGCCTAGAAAATTTCAACACAATGAACTTTTTAACATTTTTCTTTATCTCAATCCAGAAATACACATACATCATCTTATTAAGTTAGTTTGCCACTAGTATTTAGTTGGGTTAAACAGTTCTAAAGATGAGAAGATAGGAAAGGATGAACTATTGAATTTGCGGTGGATTAGCTATAACCAGAAAGAGACTGAAAACGTGGTTCTTTTGGCCTCACTCTGAAAATGGGATAATGCCTGTAAGTCATGGTATGTATGCCCATATATACTCTGATGGCAAGTCCCCTCAGATGTCCTTTTCCTATCAGAAATACTCAGTTTTTCACTATCAGAAATACTCAGTTTTTAATACCCAGGAGAAAGGTTTTGCAGTAGAAAAGAACAGTTATCTGAAATATAGCTGTGATCATTCTTTGGATTCAGATCATAGCATTTGCTCTTTAGATCCTGCACAAATTGAGAGTATGTCAAATGACCAATGCTAAATATTTTTTCTAAGTAAACAGATACCATCTTCTTGTGGCCAACAGTGCCATGTCAGGATTGCTACTTGTGATGGAGCCTTAGCAACACGTTCTGTTATAAAATGGAGGTAGTGGAGCTTTATGGAGAGGATAATATCTTTCTTAGGCTTATACTATGTAGTATTTCGAGAATCATGAAAAAACACTCATCTAGGGATGCTATGTACTTCTTGAATCATTTTGGGAAGTCAGTGCTGCTTTTTAGTCTGCTTTCCTATTTCCTAATGTTCTAAAACTAATGTTGGTATTTTTCAGGCTGTAGCGTGCTGTTTTTGCAGACTCATCCTACACTGGGGCAAAAGCAATATGTTTTGATCACACTAGCACAACACAAAAAGTGAAATTACCCTTGGTCAGGGAACTTTGTGCTTTCTGGGTAACATTTTCAGACCGAATGACATATTTTCCCATGAGTTCTGGCTGGACCATGGGCGTGGAGTGTAAAGGAATAGATAAATTACTCATACCTCTGTATGAGGAAAAAAAAAAAAAAGCAATAACCAGATAATGATAGTTCTCTGGCTGTATGGAATTGCAGGATTCCTTTGAGAAGTAAAACCTTGCTCAACAGGTGAAATGGAAACCTCAATCTAAATAACGTAAGTGATCTTGTTGCCATCAGAGGGACCTCACTGCACAGGACCAAGAGAAATAATATGCCACGTCTTTCCTAAAAGAGTAGTTTCTGAAATCTTCATTTAGCTGGAGCTAGCAATTCCAAGTGGTAATATGGACAGGACAGCTTGCAAGTTTCACACTCCACCTTTTTTCAAACACTATTGCGAATCCTCATCCTCAGTATATCTGTATCTGGTACTGACTTCAGTGTTATAAAAACATAGGTTTTGGAAGTGAAATCCATAAACACTCAGTGCGTAAACATGGTTCACCTGGATAAATTCTTGTACAAATGGTTATCCCAAGAACAAAAGGACCCATTACTCACAAAAATTAAAATCTTAAGACTGTTGATCAACAACACAAATTTGTTACTAAAAATGGGATTCTCCAAAATAACGACATTAAACAGTTAAATATTTAAGGGAAAAAAACTTTTTCAGTATTTGAATCAAAGTGAGTAGGTTTTTTAAGGCAGTCTGCTTTCTGAGAACAGCAACAATGTATCTGAATTGAAATACTCTCATTCTCTCCACTGTTATTGCATTTGTTTGTTCTTTTCCCTTCTAATTTTTTTTTTTTTTTTTTTTTTTTTTCCAGTAGGTTGTTATACTCTAAACCTGTCATGAAAAATATCTTCTCCTAAAATGTGCAATTACCCTCTGTCGCTCTCAGATCTCCTCTGGTTTCTGAGCTCATTTAATAATAGTGAACAGATGAGCAAAAGTTACAAATGAAGGTACTATCAATTTGATACACAGCACATAAATACCTATAATGATAGTGTGCTTGTCAGCATCCATTGTTTCCATTTCTGTCCATTTTCTGCTTCTACAGGGATCATCATCATCTTGTGCAGAAAGTGAGAGACAAATAGGGATTTCAGACTAAATAAAAAGGGTCCAAAGAACTACAGAGTGTTTAATATGGTCTCTGTATAGATTTTAGGCCACTGGATTAAAAACTTTCAAGTTGGAGATTCACGTATTCCCTGAGCCAAGACAAATCTGGAAAGATTTGTTTACAAGAAGCAAGTTGAAAGAGTGAATCAGGGCAAAACATACAGGCTTAGTTCTAGTATGTCAGAAGGAAAAGCTTGTTTTGTATGCCATATTCTATTTAACGCATATCCAAGTGGATGCCACAATGAAGAAGTGTGAAGAAATGAGCATTGGAAAGTTCTGAAGGGATGGCCTATGGGGAGATTAATGGACAGTCTTATTTTGAATGGGAAGGAGAGAGAGAAAGGATGAAAGGTTTAAAAACAAAAAAAATCCACATAAATTCCCTTGCATGTATTTTGACGTGTTAGTGTTGCTTTGTTCATGCCACCTCTCAGCACTTTCTGGCAGTCATTATGCAGTCATAACAAACATTTAATTGCTAATATTAGAGTAGTGTTTATGCTCTAGTGGATTGTTCTTCTGATAGCTGTGGGCATGGCTGGCTTGTAGCGCAGATGCCATTATAAACAAAAAGCTGCGTGGGCCCATGGAGCGTTTCAGTGACTGCAGTGTAATAAACCATGATGTTTGCTGCCTTGCTGGTCATGTGTGGGTGGAATGCTTTCAATAGCAGTCCAGGCTTGGAAGGTGCTGTCCAAGCAAGAACTCCCAGAGTGTTCCTCTAGTATCCCATTTAAAGTGTGCTGGTCTGCAGAGGCCAGCTGGTGAATATTTTGGCCTCTTGTGTCACCCTGGAAGTGCTGTACAGGTTTGGGGTTTGTCCTATTTTCAGATGTGCTAAATTTGCATCCATATCCTACAGTCTGTTCTAAGGGGAATCCTTAACTTGCACTCAAACTGACATCATAGACCTGAATTTATTTTGCTCGTGCAATTTAGGTCCAATGGGGTTTTTGACAGAGGGACCACAGGGCAATTTGAATGACTGTGTCTGGGCCGTGTGACATTCCAGGCCACCCCTGCTAGAAGAAGCACTTGTGCCAGGCTTCAGATCTCCCTAACTCCAGTAAGGGAATTGTGTGGACAAGGGAGGGCAGAGTGACTGATTGCAATTCTAGTGGAAACTGTGGGGCCATGTGGGTCTGTGCAAACATGCGCATCATTTCTCCTATTTTTGCCATTCACTTCAAACAAAGACAGAGTCTGATTCTGCTATTTCAGAGATTCATGCTTGCTACTTTTTGTAGGTAAAGTACTATTCTGTGCTCTGATTTTAATATATTCATTTCTCAACATTTTAAATGGAAAAAAGATGCCACTGTTCTATGTAATATTTCAAACATCAGTATTTACAGCACAGGCTTCTCCAAATGGGTTGCACTGATGTTGCCCTAAGAAAGCACAGTACAGATGGGACAAGGCTAGGCTGTGACATTTTTTATGAGCAGTGGGAAAATCCCCTCAGGGCAATCATTTGCTTTGCTACACACAGACATTCCAAGGCAGAGTCAACAACAGTCTCTAAAATACCTTCCTCCAGAATACACGCTTGTTATTGTGATGTGAAATGTCGGACTTCATCAGGGCTATTTAGGCAGTGCTCCCATAATGAAATTTTTATTCAGTATTCCACTGTTTCTTAAGGGAGATACCCCATGTATCTTAACTCTGAAAGGAAACCCAATCACTACCCAATTTCTGTTGTGGGGTTAGAAAGATGTCTCAATGTTGTTGATAAAACCAGGAATTTTGGAAAGGGTAAGGAGGTCACAGATGAGCCCTCCCCTGCAGCGGTTCTGTTCCTGACCCGCCCTTCTGCTCCTTCTCAGTCACTGTGTGGGAGCATGCACATACATGGGTATGCGTAAACCTACTGAGGAAATTGAAGCTATTATGTCTTCACTCACTGTATTCTACCCATTTTAGTTTAATTTTGTGAGGCGCACGAGACACTGACACACAGATGATTAACTGTAAGTTATATTTACATATAGCAGCTTCTATTCTAGGTCATTATCTTTTTTGTTCTCTTTCTTCTTGTTCATAGAACATATTTTTTATAGAAAATATTGTGTGCGTGTATCAGTTTTATAGGACAACAAGCTGTTCGGCCATTTCTGTGAGCAGGAGTGAAAGTTAAATGCACTGTTCAATTAATTCAATAAAGCTCTTTTTTTGTATATGCCTCTGTTGAGATTGGGTCCAAATTCAGGGCCTTGTTATCCAGTCCAAACCAATCCAGGTGATAAATTTCTGATCCTAAGACCCCAAACTCACAGCCTGTGAGTCCCTGCTGCTATATAAATATTCCTGGTTGATCTTCAGCTTCCCACCAGCCCTCTTGTTGCAAATTTCATCTAGGAACAAGATGCTGTCCTGAGATCTACCAGAAGGATTTTTCATTCTGCTTCTGTCCTTGCTGCACCCATGCAGCAACACCACTGGACTTGGCTCACAGCACAAAAAGCCAAGACAGAGCTGCACAAGTCTTTGTTTGGTAAGTCATCCTTGCAGTGAACAAGATAAACTGCAGTGCTCGGCTTCAGAACAGTTGTAATGGATGGGGTGACTCACTGTGAAACTAGATGAAATAAACGAATGGGTTATGTTTTTTTATTGATTGAATAGATGTTCAATCAATACAAACCCGAGGCCAGATCTGTGTTGTATCTAAGCCCAGTGATTAGTATCACAACTGTGAATACCACAATCAACTTCTTGCTGATTTTATACTGCACTCAAAAATAACTTGCAAAACCACAAGGTGATATTACCTTCCTATAGATCTTTCTTCTTATTAGTTTTAAGGTTTAATTATATTCCTATTTGTTCTATATCTCTCCCAGACCTGCCTCCCCCTTCTCACTCACAAACACCTGTGTACAAATGATGTACACAATATGTCAAAAGGACCCAGAGGTGTTTTGCAAATTGTGGGCTTGATTCTTTCTTTTAAGCCATTAGCTTTTCATCAGTGAAGTGGTGTGATGAGCAGCTAAGCTAGCTGTCAGGCTGTGTCACATAGCTGCAGCAGTTCAAGCTATTTGAAAGAGAAAGTCTGATGTCCTTTTCTCCAAAGAATGAGTGTTCTCCATCCTTATCATAGTGATGTGCCCAGAGAGGCTGTTAGGGTTAGCAGCCTTTGTATGTATGTACATGTGGGAGAACAGATGCTGATTTAAAAAAACAAAACAAAACAAAAAAGAACCACAAACAAAATAACACTGTGAAAAAGATTGGAAAAGTCATCTGTTTCAATGACCTTCTAATTCTGCTGCACTGGTACTCTAGAGAACATGGCTGTCAATGCCATTTACATCTCTGAACTGAAGGGGATGTGTGGCCATGAGATAAGAACATTAGTTGAATCATACAATCATAGAATGGCCTGGGCTGAAAAAGACCTCAGAGATCACCTAGTTTCAACCCCTTGCCATGGGGGTACTCACCAACCATGAGACCAGGCTGCCCAAAGACACATCCAGCCTGGGCTTGAATGCCTCCAGGGATGTGGTATCCACAATCCCCTTGGCAACCATTTCCAGTGCATTACCACCCTCTGAGTGAAAAACTTCCTCCTAATACCTAACCAAAATCTCTCCTGTCTTAGTTTAAACCCATTCCCTGTGTCCTATCACTACCCACCCTTGTAAACATCTGTTCCCCCTCCTGTTTATACGCTCCTTTCATAGAATCATAGAATTATCCAGGTTGGAAAAGACCTTGAAGATCATCAAGTCCAACCGCAGCCTAACCAGTACCCCATCTCTAAGAAAAAAAAAAAAAAAAAAAAAAAAAAAAAAAAAAAAAAAACAAAACAAAAAAAAAAAAAAAAAAAAAAAAAAAAACAAAAACCAACCTCTGCTAAATCATATCCCTGAGTACCACGTCCAAACGGCTCTTAAACACATCCAGGGATGGCGATTCAACCACCTCCCTGGGGAGCCCATTCCAGTACCTAACCACCCTTTCTGTAAAGAAGTTCTTCCTAATATCCAACCTAAACTTGCCCTGGCGCAACTTGAGGCCATTTCCCCTCGTCCTGTCACTTGTCACTAGTGAGAAGAGACCTGCCCCACTCTCACTGTAAGAACCTTTCAGGTACTGGAAGACGGCAATAAGGTCTCCCCTCAGCCTCCTCTTCCTCAGACTAAACAGCCCCAGCTTCCTTAGCCTCTCCTCATAGGGCTGATTCTCCAAGCCCTTCACGAGCCTCGTTGCCCTTCTCTGGACCTGCTCCAGTACCTCCATGTCCTTCTTGTGCTGAGGTGCCCAAAACTGGACACAGTACTCGAGGTGAGGCCTCACCAATGCCGAGTACAGGGGCAGGATGACTTCCTTAGTCCTGCTCAGCACACCATTCTTGATACAAGCCAGGATGCCGTTGGCCTTCTTGGCCACCCGGGCACACTGTCGGCTCATGTTCAGCCGTGCATCAATCAGTACCCCCAGGTCCATTTCCTCCACACAGTCCTCCAGCCACTCCGCCCCAAGCCTATAGCGCTGCCTGGGGTTGTTGTGGCCGAAGTGCAGGACTCGGCATTTGGCCTTGTTAAACCTCATTCCATTGGCTTCAGCCCAGCTCTCCAGCCTGTCCAGATCCCTCTGTAGGGCCTCGCTACCCCCAGGCAGATCCACACTCCCAGCCAATTTAGTGTCATCTGCGAACTTACTGAGAGCGCACTCAATGCCCCCATCGAGGTCATCAATAAAGATGTTGAAGAGGACAGGCCCCAGCACCGACCCCTGGGGAACACCACTTGTGACCGGTCGCCAGCTGGATTTAACTCCATTTACCACCACTCTCTGAGCCCGGCCCTCCAGCCAGCTCCTTACCCAGCCGAGAGTGTACCCATCCAAGCCACGGGCTGCCAGCTTCTGCAGGAGAATAGCATGGGAGACAGTGTCGAAGGCTTTACTGAAGTCCAGGTAGACCACATCAACAGCCTTTCCCTCATCCAGCAGATGGGTCACTAGATCATAGAAGGAGATCAGGTTGGTCAAACAGGACCTGCCCTTCATGAACCCATGCTGGCTAGGCCTGATCAAGTGATTTCAAGTACTGGAAGGCCACAGTGATCTCTCCCTGGAGCCTTCTCTTTTCCAAGCTAAACGATCCCAGTTCCCTAAACCTTTCCTCATAGGAGAGGTGCTCCAATCCTCTGATCATCATAGTGGCTCTCCTCTGGACCTGTTCCAAGAGCTTGACATCTTCCTTGTACTGGGAGCTCCAGACCCGGACGCAGTACTCCAGGTGGGGCCTCAAAAGAGCTGAGGGGGAGCTTCAGGATCCTGTCAGACATGAGAAGCCTGACCACTAGTGAAGGCTGAGGTAAAGCACTTATTGAGAACCTCAGCTTTTTCTATGCCTGAGGAAGCCAGTTCTCTGTCCTTGTTTATTAGAGAGGGGACGCTCTCCTTGCTCTGTCTCCTCCTGTGTACATACCTGTAGAACACCTTCTTGTTATTTTCCACAGCGCTTGCCAAGTTCAGCTCTATCTGTGCCTTGGCTTTCCTTATCTCTATACACGCAGACAATGTCCCTATATTCTTCCCAGGCTACACAACCCTGCTTCCAAGTCTTGTACACTTCTCTCTTTTCCCCCAGTTTAAGCTGCCAGTCCTTGCTCAGCCACGCCGATGACCCGCTTCCTCTGCTTGATTTCTTCTGCTGGGATTCTTCTACCCTTTGAAGCTGTTAGTTGACTTAGTTCCCCCAGTTCCTATTTGCAACAGAGGGATACTTTTTTTTCTCTAAGCATTTGTAAGAACTGGCTTTTGTTTTCCTCAAAATATAAAAGCATGAGAGCCAACTGCCAGGTTTCACGGTGTTCCTTTAAAGGCAGCAAGAGGCAGTATTACAGTTAACAAATGGCCAGCTGTTCTGGGATGAACACACATCAGCCCAAAATCCAGTCTGGGAGGGAGAAGGACATAGCTGTGGAACTCTGACCATACTGTGTGGTTCTGAGACATATTCTAGGCTCACTGAGGCTGAGCAAGAACTTAAGCTTATCTTCTCCATGGTAAGACTGTTGCCAGGTTCTAGCTGGTAAAATATGCAAACTGAAATATGAAATTATATTTTCCATGTAGTTTCATCAGTGAACTACCTCTGATTCTGCTGAAGTACTTGATTTCTCATCCAGTTGCCCTACAGTCCTTAAGTTAAGTAACCCTATCTCCAGTGACAGAACAGATTCCTCTTATACTCTTTTGCACATCTTTTTTCAGAAATAATGTTTTTCCTTATGAAGAAATCAGTAATCGCATCTTTTGGATTGAAACAAAAAATCATTCATACAAGTTCAGGTGAAGTTTGCTTTGTAACAGTAGCTGGATTATGCCAACTGAAGTGAGTTTGTGTTCACTCTGTCTAAAGTGAAGAGTCTTACTGTTCCAAGTTCATACTTAGATACCACATCTAACCCAGCAGAAAATGAGTTTGAGAAAGCTCCTCAAATATAGACTATCAACTAGGAGAGCATTCAACTATCATTTGAAATTATAAGGTTTGTGCAAGTTTGCCTATCAATAAATTATAATACATCTGCCATTCAGGTCTTGTTACTGGGAGCTGGAGTGGAAGAGCAGATATTGTAACCTCTGCAGTTTTGCTTTTGCCTGAGGCAAGTTCCCAGCTTCACTGAAAGCAATGGCAATTCTTGTGTGTGTTCAGTGACACAGGGTTTCTTTTCTTTTTTTCTTTTCTTCTTCTTTTTTTTTTTTTTTTTTTTTTTTTTTTTTTTTTTGTATTATACTGGGCAACAGGCCCCACTGACCAACATCTGGCTCAGTCTCCCTAACATTTACAAAACCTGCCTAGTAGGACAAAGCTCCAGCGTACAGAGAAAATAATTCTGCTTGGAGCTGTTTACACCGCTACCAACGTGATATAGTATGGTGCCTTTCAACCCCAACAAAATACGGATATGAGTGTGTACTCTGCAACTCACCTGGTCTATGGCACCCCACAACTTTGTCTTAAATTTTGCTTATTTTTCCCCCATAGCCGAAAGCTAGATGAGTAATTATCAAGGGCTGAGTGTACCAACAGCTGCTTATGGCCTAGACAGCCGCAATTGGGACTTTGCATACACTGCTGCCCATTTGCCCGAGGGCTGTGTTTAAGCTCAGCTCTAGCTATCCCCTGCTTCTTCCTGGAAGTAATATATTTTCTAAGTGAGAAGCAAACAATCCATTCAGAGTAAGGAACTATTCAGGTGAGACTAAAAAAAATAAAATAAAATAAAAAATCAAGATGAAGTCATTCAAGTGACTTTGGACTAGGCTCCTATGCTGTTCCAGGCTTTCTGAATTTATTTGCAGATGAACTTTTTCCATCTTTCTGTAGATACAATGAAACAAGTTGTCAACTATTTCACTGGTTATGGCTCCATATTGTTTGACACATTGCTTTCAACTTGGAATGTTCTATGATTCTAAGGTTCTATGATTATTCATTTTTGTTGCATTGATAGTCTTTGAGTGGTGTTCATAGAATTTGTGGCTGGGAGAAAAGAACACACTAATAGGTATGCCTGCTTGGCAAAATTTGCCTAACATCTCTCCTTACAACTTGGTACTGTCTATGGATTTTGCAAGTGCAGGAGGTGCTGAATTTTGCTGATGAGAGTTGATTAAATCCTTTGATTTAGTAACAGCAAAAGTAGTTTTCTGAGATAGAATATCAGTGTAATCTGAGCTAAGGAGGCCTGGTAGAATAACCCAAAGAACAACAGAAGGTGGAAAGATGGGGCAAACCTTCTTTTGGTTGTTTTTAGTTATTATTCCAAATTCTAGTTGACTTGAACGAGATTTTTTTTTTTTTTAATTTATGTCAGGCTGCACAAATCTCAGAGTTCTTCAAAAACAGGATAGATAGGAAGGGAATCATCTGGAGCTGTATTCAGTATTTGAATGCTCTCTACAGCAAAAGGGAAAGACTTTAGTGGTATTTATTATGGAGAAACTTAAAATCAAAATACACTGGTCCCCAAAATGGTGATTAAATAGCAAAAAAGGTAGCGTATTTTAGCTTTGTTACTTGTGCAACGGTACAGAAACCTTCTTTGGATGCAAGTGCAGAAATGGGAATTTTGCCATTGATTTTTATATATGTAAAATTCAGCCCTGCCTCTTTAGTTTCTTTCCTACACTGGGATGGTTATTGAACCAGACCAGGTGATGAGCCAAATGAAGTTTTAAAATATTTAAAATGTGTGAAAGAAAAGATAATAAGCATGCACTATTTTTCCCAGGGAATGTCTAAATGTTACTATTAAAAGAGACTGACAAAATGTGTAATCCAAACATTTGTGTCCCAACAGACAGTTCAAATTGATTCTAAATATGGAAAGTTTGTAGATCATCCAAAACCAAACGAAAATCTGAGAATCTGGATTCTGCTTTGCATTTTGGAAATGTTTTCCCTGTTTGGGATGCAGCCTGGTCTGGAAGAATGCTCAGCACGAGGAATCAGGAATGACTGGGGAACCTGCCAGTGACCAGCTGCGTAGCCTTGGGCAGTCATTCAGCTCCTCATCTCGCTTCCGCCTCTCACAAAGTGAAGCTCAGTGCATGCAGAGGGTGAGAAGCTGAAGAGCAGTGGGACAGGGTCCTTGCTGTCTTTCTTGAGCCTGCCTTCATGTGGAACAGCGATGTCACGGTTCTGCAGGCACTTGGCTGCCCCTTGCTCGGGGAAATAGCAAGAGCCGCACTTGGCCAGTTCAACATTTTAAAAACAAACAACCCAAAACCCTTTACAAC
Source organism: Excalfactoria chinensis (assembly GCF_039878825.1). Taxonomy (NCBI): domain Eukaryota; kingdom Metazoa; phylum Chordata; class Aves; order Galliformes; family Phasianidae; genus Excalfactoria; species Excalfactoria chinensis. The sequence goes on from NC_092831.1 coordinate 24,913,468, forward strand.
TGTCAGCAAACTTACCCTTAATGATCTAAGATTGCCTAATGCGTCAGATTGGTTTCCTTTTCCAGATGTATAAAATAGGAGGTGGCTCGTGAAGGAGAAGTTCTTGCTTGTGCTTTTGTGACTTCAAAGACTGAATGTGGTAGAAGACAAATCAAACTTGTGCTTCTGTGTCAATATTATTTCTGAAAACTTCACCTAAGAGATCTCTCTACAGACAGGACTGGAGCAAAACCAAAAGTGTAGCACGAGCCTCTATGTGGCCAGGCTGTGTGCTAACTGTCAGACAGGAGCTCCATTAATGGAAGTAACTGCTCATGTGGAAGTTGTAAGATGGCAATACTATATCCCAGAGTACAATTTCTGTTATTTGTTATGTAGCTTCAACTCTACTAAGCCTAAACCCACATCCGGCAAAGCTTTTCCCAAATTACTCTGGCTCTGATGCAGGGTAGACGCAGTGCTTTGTGTCATTGCAGAGTCTGGGTCATGCTTGATGTCTTAGGGCTGGATTTCAGCTGGTGCAAGCTTGCTATCCTTAGTGGCTTTGTTTTGGGCAGTGGAGGAACAGCTTCAGATTTGTGTGCCAAATGTCTTTTATCTGCTTTTATAGCCTTGGAAGAAAAAATGTCTTCTGTACTACTCCTAGTCCTTAGCAAGTACTGTTTCTTTACTGAAAATCTGCATGCCTTAAGTATCTGAATTTTGATCTGTTATGCCTCCTATTACCACCCCCTTCTTCCCCTAGCGACTTCTGGAAACTTTCCAGCAGACAATAAAACAAAAAGATCTAGGCTGCCAGTTAGTAATTTAGGTTCACTGAATGTGATGATAACCCTTAGCAAAGTTCCTCCAGCACTTGCACTCCGCCTTGAAAAGACACACTGGCTCTCATACCAGCCTTTGCTGTGGGACACAGGAAGTGCCATCAGGAAACTGCCTGTATTGCTGCTCAGACACCATGTGAAACTTGTTTTTGATTTGCTGTGCATCACTGCGGTGTCAGCCATGCATTTCCACTTCCACTGAAAGTTTATTTTCCTTTCTATTCTCCATTCAAGCGCTAACTAGGTTTCACCACTAAAAACACAAAGAGAAGAAGGTACGGCCTAGACAAAAGCCTGCCTTCTCTCTGATCTGCCCGAAAAAGCAAAAGGGTCAAAAACAGATAACGAGTGTATTTCCAAATCTGAATTCTTTACTTAATAATTACAATAGTTATGGTTTGGCAATTTCGTTTGTTTGTTTTTTAAACCAAGTTCTGCTCAGTGTTGTAACTGATCTGGCTTCATAAGGAGCTTATCTTCACTTACACTCACTGGGGAAATGATAGTGAAGTCCTAAGTACTGTTCAATGTATTTTAATGGAACTGTGGTCCATTAAACACTTGGAGAAAAACTTCTCCAACACTTGGAGAAGCTGCAACCAAGTACTTTAGATGAAATCCTGATGCTGTAGATAACAAACAAAAGTGTTGTTGTTTTCAATTAGATTAGGGATTTACTCCTAGAAGTATGAAAATTAGGATTGTATTTGAGGGAAATAATTTTTTGCTTGTTTGTGATTTTTTTTTTTCCCAGTTGAGCTAATCTTAGAATGGATCCATTTATTAAAAAATATCTGATTATTTGTTTGCCATGATTGTTTGAATGGTGAGAGCAATGACCAAGGATTGATCGCTAAGGAGACCTTTCTCTTTTCTGTTTGGAAAAGAGAAGTTTGTGAGCTCTGCCTGCACTCTAACCCAGCCCAAAACCACTAAAGAAGTAGATTTGTTGGTAGATTTGCTGTCACTAAAGGGTTACACTGTAGACTGCCACTCCACTGTACACAGAAAGGGACAGATGTCATAATGACATGGAGAATTAAATATTGAGAGCACAACACAGAACAACATTCTGATTTCATTTGCTTTTGTACAGCTGTACAGAGGCACATCACAGCAACATCAAGTGTCTATTTTTCTCCATATTCAGATGGCCTATATCTGTTACACTGTACTGTATGTTTTTGCAGCAGTGTGTGGGAATCTGGATTTCAACAGCCTAAGCTGATGTTCAACTCACACTGCTCCATCTTACTCACATGAAGTTGACAGAAGCAACATCTTGTACTGGTCTGTCTGAAGGGTGCTGTTACTGAGGCTAACTTGCCTGCAACAAGTCTGTTTCTGTTGCATACCAAACAAGGTAGCCTCACATGAATTGCTTTTTGGGGTTGAAGTGAGGCCTAGGCTAACTCTTGTGACATGCCCAGGGGCTGTTTCAGGGAGCACCGGTTGGCTTAGGCCACTAAATAGATCTAAGAATACATAGAATAGACCTAAGCCCTTGGTGGCACAGGTCTTTGTGTTCTGGAACCCGGGAACATTCTTAAAACTGCTAGATACTTACTACTGGTGAGCCTCAAGTGTTACCTGGCACAAAATGCACCTGGATGAATGTATCTTTTTTTAAATATTAAAAGCAAAGGTTTTGTAAAACCTCCCAGCTGCGTATATAAATGCAGATTTGATTGCTGTAGCGGTGTGCAAGTGTAGCAGGAGCATCCCAATGTGGTGCTGATGTGACTATGAGGAAAACACAAGGGAGAGCTCTCCTGGCAGCTCGGAACATGAGCAGTTACTGAAGGTTTTGACACCTGAGTTGATGATAGGAATAAATAAATGTGCTACTTGGTCATGCCTTTGCAGAAGGGGCAGTATGGTCTTTGTCAGGATTAATAAAAGACAGGAAAAGTAGAATGGAGAAGGAATTGCATTTAATCCAGAAAGGATTCACAGTGCAAATTATTTTCCCCCTATAAAAGATGAAACATTCAAATTTCCAACTTTTTGTGGTGGGTGGTATAAAATAGGAATTGCTTTTTATCAACTTGAAAATTGTATTAAACCTGGAAAACATGTAGCTCTAAGCAAAATACTACAACATACCTCCCAGGAGGTTATCAGCAAACCAAAAGCGATTCTACAGCCCTCCAGAAGTTCTGAAAAGGACTTGGTGCTGCAGAAAACGTTGGCTTTTTGCAGGAGTAGTTTGCATGACTGTAGAAGTGATGAATGATAGCCAAGTAAAGGCTTGAGGAGCTGCGACTGTAGTGAGGGAAGCGGGTGGACAGATCTCTGTATACAACAGTGCTAGGAGATGTGGAATTGCTCGAATAGCCCCTGCCTAATGTAAACACCTTTCAAAGAATGTTTGAGAGGCATTTTGTCAGTCAAATATAAACAAAGGCTACATTTGAAATGGCAAACTTGTCCAAAGTCATTTTTCCTTCAAAGGTTGTTTCCCCTGTTTGTGCTCATTCTTGTGCTTTAAAAAAAACACACACACAAAAACTTTTCAAATGGCAAGATATTTTTAATTGTTTAATAAACAAAGCACAAAACCTTTTACAAAGCAGTAAGTAAAACCAAATGCATCTTCTAATAACTTCCTTTTTCTAGGAGCAATAGTGGGTACAATAGAAACTGCATCAAAGCAGCCATTACCCAAGAACTTTTAGGAAATGTCAGCACTACTTCTGAATTGGAGATCTCATGAGCATATACAAAGAACAGTACAAATATGTTTTTTTGTTTGTTTGTTTGTTTTTTAACAATAAGAAAGGCTGTATCAGGATAATAAGACCAACTCTTACAATGGTTTCCCATTCAAAACCATTCCAGATTGTGTTACAGTCAAGTGACACGATCCCTTAGCTGTCCCTGTGCTAGGATGCCCCTGGCTTCAAAGGCAAGCTGTGCTCAGGATGCCACAGGACTGTGACCTTGACTCAAAGACAAGTTATCCACAGTGCTCGCTTCCACTCACATCGAGCAAGAACTACAGAAAGGAAAGGGAGCAAATTGCCTGATACTGTCTTTATTGGCTGTTGTTAAAGGCATGAAAATAAAAATAACAAATCATGCAATTAATCATACTGGGAAATGAACTACGGATGATACGAGTGGGTGGCATTGAGATCAGACCCTGCGTAACATTACATCGATGTTTATCTTATAGGATATTCTCTGGTCGTTGTTACAGTCACGAATAACCAGCTCCTCTATCTCATGGCTGCACGCAGCAAGTAGAGCTGCATGTGTTCCGTCTAGTGGCTGGCTGAGCTGTGAGTTTCTTTCCTGCAGGTGGAGCGTTGATGTAGGCTTTGCTCCACTGATCCTCTATGGTCTGATAAGCCGGCTTTGTCTTTAAGCAGGTCACGCCAGAGAAGACTGGCAGTGCTTTCCCCATCTCCCGATGAGAGTTAGTGACCGCCCAGATCTCGTGTCTCCCAGGTCACTTCTACAAGTGGCTTGTTTAACTGCCTGCTGAAAGCTTTCGGAGGGAGCGATGACTAGGTTGCAGCTGTGCATTACTTGATTTGTAGGAAACTGGATTGCAGCAAAATCAGTCATAGGCACTATTTGCAGACATTTGTAGGAATCTCAAAATGAACAATGATGATTCTTGCGCGCTCCCATAGCTTTTCTTGGTTGCAGAAGGGACTCACTACGTTCCATTGTATTGCGGCAGGCGGCCCTGGGAAAGCACAGCCCTGACATCACCTCGCCGCCTTCCCGGGCAATCCGCCCCTATGTAAAACGGGGCGGGGAGTGGGGGGAGCTGCGGGGATGCTGCTGCCCCCAAGGGGGAAATCAGTGCGCTGCCAGCTCGGGGCTGTACCGCGTTGCGCTGGGCGGCAGCCTGGGCTCGGGATCAGGCCCCGTTCTGGATATCGGGTAATGAGGTCATAAACGAAAGAGAACTGCAGCCTGGCAGTCGCACGGCCACTTTCCATGCCTTGTTTCCCAGCAGCCTACCGCACGTTCTGCTGCTTTATTAGCTGTTGTTTCTCGTTTTTGGAAAGGGATCAGGAACTCGTTTTAGCCGCAATGGTAAACTGTCGTGGCAGAAATGAGGAAACAGTTAAAAGGGAGGGGCCGCCGCTTTGTGCGGGTTCCTTAATTGTCTTCATCGAAAATATATGGAAAAAAAAAAATAGACCTCGGGCTTCCTGTGCTTTTCGTTCCCGAGCCGAGACCCCGGTGCCAGGCCTGGCCGGTGGCAGCTCGGCGCCCGTAAGGCAGGGCCTGTAATCAAGGTGGAAACCGAGAACGTGATGCTCTTGGTTCTCTTCCTCGCCACCCGCGGCCGCCTTGCCCCGCGGCGCGTCCCGTTCTGGCGGGGTGGGGGTTCGGGTGGGGGCAGGCAGGAGGGCTGGCAGCGGGCGGCTGCTCCGCAACGTTCCTTCGCCTGTGGTCGCCGCACGTGTGCTGGCGGTTCCCGGGCGGCGGGTCCGGGAGCGGGCCCGGAGGGATGTGTGGCGAGAGCGCCTCGCCTTCGTTTCGCAGCAAGCCAGCGGCAGCGCTCGGTGCGGCCGAAGGGAGGCGGCCAGGGGGTATCGTGCTGCCGGAGGCCCAGATGGGTGAGCGGGAAGTCCTCGGCATTTGGCACGGGCCGCGGGCCCGGTGTTTCTGCTCGGCCGTCCTTACGTACATCGGGCAGGAGGGAGATGGGGCGGTGTCGCAGACCGTCTCGCTGCGCGGCGTTTGCCCGACAGCTGACGGCCGGACACGGGCGGTGCTGGGAAGGTTCCGCTCCTGCCCGTGCCGCGTCCGGCGGCGTGCTTGCGGACGGGGGTCTGCCTCGGGGTCCCGACTTCCGAGGCACCTGTGCCCCGCCCTCCTCCTGCACCACGGGCCGCAGGAACCTCTGAGGCCGCTGCTGCCGTTCATTGTCCCCAGGCTGTCCCCTGTCCCATCCCTACAGCCGGAGCACGGCTGCCGCTGCGGGGGCTTCCCCGCCCGACCGGTGCCTGACGCGGCTCCGCGCTCCTCTCACGCCCACCGCATCGCTCCAGCGGGACCGTGCGCAGCCCGTGGCTGCATCGCTGCCACTCGCTGTACCTCGGGCTCAGCGTGGCCTGGCACGGGGAACCGGAGCTCTCTGAGCAAACCCTTCGAGGAGGGCACTCCTCACCCTCCCTGAGTCGCAGATAGGCACTCCCCTGCAATGCCGCCGGAGCCACCGACGCGTGGCCGCACTTCTGGGCAGCCCTTCCAGCGAGTGCGTGTGAAAAAGAGCAGGGCTGGCAAAAGCTTGGCCGTAGTTGGGCAAATCCCTCCCTGGTGGGCGAAGGGAGAGAGAACCCCCTGCCACCACCCCACCGAGCAGAGGGCAGTGTGAGCTCCTGCTCTGGGCTCTGGCGGAGCCCAAGGGCCGAGTGCGGTGCGGGACGAGAGGTGCAGGGCTGCTCCTAGGGACGAAGTCAATGCCCGCAGAAAGCTGGCAGCGCCACAGGTTGAGGTTGTTGCGCAGAGGAACCGATCCAGTAATCGCTAGGGCTATAATACCCTTGTTTGTGCTCCAGCATGTGACACAATCCTCAAAATGTAGTAGCTCCGAGTTACCACCTCTTTATTACTTTCACGAGCTAATAGGTGAGGTGACTGTTACCTTCTGTACTTGAAGGAGGCTCAGAGAAGCAGACAGGTAACTCCACGCTGCTCGCTTTTGTGATGAAAAGGGTAGGGGAAGGGAGAGTTAAACCAAAAAACTAGAGACAGACCGTGAAATCTGAGATAGTCGGTAGTGACCGGCTCGAATCTCGTGATTTTATTTTATTATTATTATTGTTTCTAACTGCGATTGCAAGTATGTCGGAGAATTAAGGACCTTTTCTAGCAGTGTGTGAGCTGCTTTGTTTTGTCCGAAGGGTGATTCGGTAACGGGCGCCTCCCGTTCCGTCACTCATTCGCAATGTCTCCTTAACGGTAGGGTTTTCAATGAAGTTTTTGTTGTCGCGCTTTAGGGAACGGAGCGCGGGACGGAGCCGCGGCGTTCGTTTCCCCCGCGCGGGCCGGGGAGGGCCGGGAGCAGAGCGCTCCTTTCGCAGCCGCCGCGGCGGTCCCGGGAGAGGTGCGGCGTCTCTGGGCTGAGACGTATCGGGCGTAGGGATGGATGCTAGACAAAGTGGCTCGTGTACAAACCGCTCCGAATATTTACAGGTAATTGTGAACGTCAAATCCCCGCCGCGCTGACGGAGCGCTGAGGTCTCGGGGCGACGGGCACCGTGCGGGGGCCCGGGCCGGAGGTGCCCTTGGCTGCTCGGAGGCTGCCCGGGGAAGGTTTCCGTGCCTCCCTCGGGGCGGCGAGGCAGAGCGTGGTGGCCGTGGGGCAGCGAGTGGAGCCCCTTCCCCGCCGTGGACACGTCGTTTTCGGGATCATTTAGCTGCGTGGTTTCCAGCGGCGGTCCTTTCCGAACCCGAAATCCGTCACGGTCCCCACGCGAGACCCGGGAAGGGAGAGGGGCCTGCGCGTAATCTCTGCCCCGTTCCTCTCCTTGACCAGGATAGAGCGTGGTCGGCCGATTCGGGGCACGGCCGGGAGCAGCCGTCGCGCGTGGGCACGGCGCCGTCGGGGGCCGAAGCCGAAGCGAGGCCGCCTGCGCGGGGCCAGCGTGTGGGAGCGGGGCAGCGGGCGGTACGGTGCGATGCCGTGCCAGGCAGCCAGGACCCGCGGCCTCCGGGAGCCACGGGCGGTACCGTTCTGCGGTGCCCCTTCGCAGAACGAGTGCTAGCCCCGACTCCGAGAGCTCCTCGCAAATGTCTGTGCGCAAGGGAAGGCGATATCCTGAGGTCGCGGGAAAAGACCACGGGCTGCTTGCAGGCGTCGAGGCGGCGGGGTTTGGCATTTTCCTCCCCCGGGACCCCGTATGCGGGTCCTCTGCGGAGCGCTGTTGCTGTCAACACGGGGCTTGCGAAACCTCAAGTGCTTGAGCGCTGCCTGCCGGGCCGTTGTGGGGCTTTGGGCACGGACAGGAACCGGGATGGGGACAGAGAGAAGCCCGCTTCGCGGCGTGACCCGGGAGGCACCGGACTACCTCACATTGCCGCACCTGTGCGGTATTTGCGCTCGTGGGACACTTGCTGCTCTTGTGTATTAGGGTGCGTTTCCTCGATGTGTTCGGCGATATTCTCAGCCTTTACAGTTCAATAAAACCTCTGTTGTTTGTCTTCACTCGAAATCCCGCGCCGTGGCTGCCCCCTTTCCCCGGGCAGCTCCGCAGCCCTCCGCTATTTGCACAGAGAACCATAAAGCCGCAGCCTCAGCCCTGCCGCCCGGGCCCCGGCAGCCGCAGGCTCTGGGGGCGGTGGCACCGCACGGCTCCCGCAGCACCTCTTTGTGCCTCGCGGTGCGGGCAGGGAGCTGCGGGTTACGGGTGCTCCGTGCCGTTTGTTTTACGCGAGCGGGCTGGCTGAGAGGAGCGGACTTGTTAGTACGGGTAGAAATCGGGATTGAGAACGCAGAGCACGGTGAGGGACGTGGCGGGATTCGGGAGAACTCCCGAGGCGACGGCGCCCGACGGGGCGGTTCCGGTCCCTCGAGCCGGAGCCGGCCGTGCAGAAGGGCTCACACGTCGCTAATTGACCCAAATCGTCGCAATTACAGCGACGCGTGCCGCGGGCGCAGGCTCTCGGTGCGGCGTACTAGGAAGCGGCCGCCGTCGCTCGTCCGCAACTCGGCGGCAGGCGGGGGCCGGTAGCGTTCGGGGCCGGGTCGGCTCCGGTTCGTTCGTTCGTTCGTTACTTCGCTCCCGGGGCTGGGCAGGGCGCCGCGCTCTCAACGGACGCAGCGGAGCCCTCTCTTCGTTTCTGGCCGGGAGCGCTCGTTCGAAGAACAGCCGCAGGACACGGGTCCGCGCCGACCGTTTAAAATACAGAAACAGGTTTCTTTTGGCAAATCCCTACAAGCCGCACGGGCACGCACGCTGGCAACGGTGAGGGAGTTGCCGAGCGGGCATACGGCGGAGAGGCCCGCGTGCGGCCACGTGTGTGCGGGGCGAGCCGTGACCGGGCGCGGGCAGAGGCCGGAGCCGGGCGGGGCAGCGACGGGGCTGCGCCGTGCCCCCGTTGTGCTGCTACCGGGAGTCTTCCTTGACGGTCGGTACGCGGCCCTTCGCCGCGTTACCAGCGTTAGCGGCCAGCGACATCTCCGAGAGGAAGCATGAAAGCAGGGCTACGGTCTGCGGAGACGTTACCCTTCCAAAATCACCGAGTCGCACCTCGGTCGCCTTAAAGACGCTTTTGGTTTGGTTTGGTTTTTCTTTTCTGACGGGCACGGCGCTTATCCGCAGTGCGAACCGAGAGGCGTCGAGAGCCGCGTGGCCGAGCCTCGGAGCTCGCGGGCTGCCGCTCCGTTCGGAAAGCAGAGACGTGCGAACGGGAAGCGGCGATGCGGCGGCCGGCTGTGCGGGCCGGAGCCGGGGCTGTCTCCGATGGGTTCCGCGGGACCCGTCCCAAGACCGTGCGAGCCTTCGCCTCAACTTCGCGGCCCGGCCCGGCAGCGGCAGAACCGAGGCGCGGCCCTGGCAGCGAGGCTCGGCGAGGGGATGCCGCTGGGGAGCCGAGCGAGTCGAGCGAGAGCTCGGGGCCTGCGTACCGCCTCACCGGGATAACTTAGACGACGTCGGGGCGGAATGGCGGGGCCCTACCGGGCCCAAGCAGTGGGGCCCGGCGCAGCACGAGAGGGACGGCCGCTCCCGCAGCAGGTGCTGCTCGCCCTGCCCGGCCGACCAAGGGCCGCGGGCGGGATGCAGCCGAGGGCGGGCGGCGCTGCGCCGGCGCCGATGCCCGCGCGATGGCGCTGTGCGAAGGGGAAGGGGACGGCGCCGGGCCGGGCCGAGCGGGGACGGCGGGACGGCCCGGCCACGGCCACGGCCCCGAGAAGGGCTCGAGCTCGGGGCTCGAGTCCTGGATGCTGAGAGGGGAGCCGGGAGCCCTCGCTGGCCGCGGCTCCCCGACCCTTCCCGGACTACCCGGGGCAGTCCCGCCGGCCAGGGACCTTCGCGCTTCGGGGTAGCGCCCCGCGGGACGGCCCTCCCAGCCCAGGCTCACGGCGGCCGCGGCGGTGCCGCACCGAGCCGCCGTCAGGTCTGCGGCGCTCCCGAACGCAGTGATCTACGGGGACGCGGGGAGGAAGGCTAGAGCCCGGGAAGCGAGCAAAGCGCCCGCGGACTGGGGTTCAGCGGTGCCGCCGCGGGCAGCGAGGGCGATTGTCAGGAGGAGCCGCGCGGGGCGAGCGTGGACACGGCCCGGCCCGGCGGCAGCGCCTCTGGAGCAGTGGCCAATGGAACCCAAACCTTGCCGAGGTGGTGGTTCCGTTCTTTGCTTTGTGCAGATCTTTTTATTTTTTATTTTTTTGGTCCGGAAACTTGGAAGCGGGGAGTGCGGAGCTCGGGGAGCTCACACTGCTCACGGCGCCGGGCGGGAGGGCAGGGAGCTCCCGCGCTGCAGTTCGCATTAGAAAAGAAAAAAGAGGTTATGGTCAGTAAGCAGAAATCCATTTCTTCCTCTAGTGAGATCGGGACGGACGGGAAGAGGCGACGAGAAACAATCGCCCCTTTTTATTCTTTTTTTTTTTTTTTTTTCTTTTTTTTTTTCTTTTTTTTTATTCTTTTTTTTTTTTTCTTTTTTTTTTTCTTTTTTCTTTTTTCTTTTTTTTCCGGGGAAAGTAATGGCAACGTGCAAGTCCTACACAGGAGGAAAGAAAAGCGTTTGTAATTTGAAACAGAAAGAAAAAGAAATTATTAGGAAAAACATAACAAAGAAAGCAAACACGCCGTATCCTAAAATCTATCTGAATTAATGTTAACGAAACGGGGGCTGCTGGCCGGGACGCAGCGCTCGGTGCGGGTCTGCGCCGCTTCGGCAACAAAACGCTTCCGCGTCCGCGTTTCTAAACGATGACCGCCGCCGGCTGCAAAGTTAGGGCAGCGTTTCGCAGGGCCGCCCGGCGCGTAACCGCACGGACAGACCGCGGACGCGCCGGCGCTGCGGGGCCCTGCGAGCGTGAGGCAAGGCGGGCAAAAACCAAAGGCCGAGGAAAGGTGCCGAGGGTTCGTTGCAAATAAAGCAATTGCCACATATATATTTAAGTGTATTTAATCGTATGTATTATTCAAACGCCCTTCTGACTAGTTTAATAATTTAGAATCGATAGTTTTCCTAAAAACTTTATGAAATATTTACACGCTATAAAACATTAATGGATTAACGAGGCGGCGTGCTCTGATCGGAGCCCTGCCGAGGTCCCGGGATCCGCACGGCTCCGCTGCTGGGAGAGATCCCTGACGCCGTGTGAATGGAGATCCTCCGACGGCGTCGTTTATAAAATCGCTCATTAATGGGCTTGGATTGAGTCCCTCCATCCATCCACATCATCAGATATAATAATAGTAACGAATCAGACGGGGAGATCCTGGCTAAACCGTTGGCATTTTTTTTCCAGAAGTGTCGAAGTCCCAAATTCCCAATTCCGCCAACTTTGCGGCCATTGATCCGCGGGAGTTCAGAGTTGGACACCAAAGGTAAGAACAGAACATGCTGCGATTATTCGATATACCCAGGGAAAAACGGAACTTCCCCGTGCGCGGTGCGGCACTGCGGTGTGAGATGAAGAAAAAAAGGAAAAAAAAGAAAAAAAAAGGGGGGGGGGGGAAGGCACCTCGATTTTTTCAAAAAGAAAAGCGGCACTTCGCCCAAGAGCGGGGCTGCATCGCGAAGGGAGAGGAGGGGCCCCGAGGGATGCCCAGACCCGCTCTCGCGGCTTCGCTCCGTCCCGGCCTGGGGCAGCGACACCGCGGCGGTCCCCCCCTCCGCCCTGCCCTGCCCGGGCTGTACAGCCGCGGTGGCGGAGACGCTTTTCGGGACTGGGGCGGGAGTCGCGGGGCCGAGCGGCGTCTCTTACCCTGCCGCGGTCTGCCGCTTCCTTGGCATCGCTCCCGGCACCGCGCCGGGACGACCGAACGCTCACCGGGACCTTCCCCACCGCTGGGAGCCGAGCCCGGGGCAGCGCGGCGGGGTCCGCCGGCGCCGATATTTTCCCGCACCCCCCCGCAGCCCCCTCTTTTCCTTTTTCTTTTTCTTTTTTTTTGTTTTGACCCTCCGGCGCCACCGTAAAAGGCACGGCTCTTAAGGCGGCTCGGTGACGAGGGCGGCGTGGCGGGTGGCACTCGCAAAGCAGAAAGCGGAGAGGCGGACGGGAGGGGGAGGAAAGCCGGGTGCACTGGAGCGCTCCACCGTTTTTTCTCCCCGGCCGTGCGCACGAACTCGCCGGCGGCGATTTCCCCGCTCCACCTTAACGTGGGGCTCGTTCCGCCGGTGGCGGGCGGAGGGAGCTCGGGGCGCGGGGCTCCGGCGGCCCCGGGCCGGGCAGGGGGCGCTGCGAGCCCTCGGGGCGCGCCTGCGGGCACGGCCTCGCCGGGCAGCGCCGCACCTTGCACCGGGCCCGCACCGCGCCCCGCCGGAGCCCCGCCCGCTCATCCCCGCGCGTCTTGCGCTGCCCGCGGTTCCGCTGTTCAATAATTCAGCGGCGGCAGCAGCCGCTCCCGGCCGCCTCTCACCTCCTCCCGGCCCCGCCATCAATTATTCAGAGCTCGCTCGGTAGCCGCCTGCAGCTGGGCGCCGGCGGGGCCCCTACGTTGGCAGGGCCACCCGCTCCCAGCCCCCGGCTCCTGTCAGAGGGGCGGTGGAGGCTGCGTGGGACCGGGCGTGCGCCGGGGCTGGATGCCGGTGGCAGCTCCGTTCCTGCCCGGTCGGTCCCCGCTCCTCAACTCCGGCTTATCCTCTTCTCTCTCTCTCTCTCTCTTTTTTTTTTTTTTCCTCTTTTTTTCCCCTTTCTCCCCCTTTCTCCCCCTTTCTTCTCCTTCTTCTCCCGGCTCCTCCTCCACCCCTGCCCCTCGGCCCTCCCCCCGCCCCGCTGCCCCGTCCCCGCGCCCTCCTGCCCCGCTCGCCTCCCGGCTCCCCATCCCGCTGCTCTGCCCCTTCCCCGCTCCCTCCTTCCCCCTGTCCGGCTCCGCTCCGTTTTCTGTCCCCGCGCGCACCGCTCCATGCCCAGGCGCTCCGGTCCCCGCCAGGTGGGTCTCTGCCTCCCACCGGCGGTCGCGCCGCCGCCCGGGCCCGAGCGAGCCCCGCGGCGCGGTTTTTGCGGGGGGGCGGGCAGGGGGAGGGCTGTGGGGGCGAGGCGGGGTGGCGGTGTTTGGGATGCACAGCCCTGGGACGGCCGCGCCGCGCACACACACGGACAGGCACACGCACACGCGCGCACACGCACCAAATCCGAACGCGAGGACGGCCCCGAGCGGGACTCGCTTCGTCTCGATGATTCAACGCCGCCGATAATCGCTCCTCCGCTCTCCGCGGCGAGTCCCTCCCGCCGCCGCCGTCGCCGGCAGAGGAGGGAGAGCTTAAAAGCGACGCGGCGGGGTCGCCTCTTTCCGCGCCGCTCGGGAGCGGCTCTGCGGGGCGCCGCGCGCCTCCCGCTCTCGGCACGCGCCGCTCCCAACGCGGTCGCGGATCCGCCTCTCCCAGCCCTCCGCTCCGCACCGCGGCGGCGGCCCCGCGCCTCCCCGCCCCGCGCCCCCGCCCGCCCGCTCCGCTCCGTTCCGTCCGCCGCCCGGGACCCGCCGGGAGGGGGCTCCGGCCCCGCAGCCCGGGGCGAGGGCGAGGAGGGGGCTAGGAGTGGGGGGAGCGGGAGAAGGGAAGGAAACGGCGCGCGAGGAGGAACCGAGAAAACTTTCCACCCTGGATTCTCTACTTTTGATCCATGGACAGAGCCCAACTCAGCCGACTTACAGCCAGGCTCTAAGCAGTAAGTACGGCGGCGGCTCCCGGCGGTCCGCGGCGGGCGGCGCGGGGGGGAGGCTGCTTCTCCCCTCCCCTGCTCCGCGGCACCTGCCCGCGGGGGACGCCCCGAGTCCGCCCGGCCCCGTCCCGCCGGGAGCCGCGGGGTCCCGGGAGGAGGCGGCGGCTGAAGCCCCCTCGTTTCTTTTGCCCTAGGTCCGTGCTCCTTCTACTGCGACCTGCCAGCGGGAGCCGCGTCCCCGAGCATGGAGCGGAGGAGCGAGAGCCCCTGCCTGCGGGACAGCCCCGACCGAGGCAGCGGCAGCCCCGATGTCAAGGGCCCCCCCCCCGGGAAGGTGGCCAGGCTGGAGCAGAACGGCAGCCCCATGGGCACCCGCGGGAGGCCCAACGGCGCCGTCGCCAAGCCCGTGGGAGGTATAACTGTGCTGTGGGGCGCGGGAGCGCGGGCGGGTCCTGCGGGAAAGCTTCGGCCGCGCAGCGCCCGGCTCGGCTCCGGGCACCGGGAAGCGGCGGCCTGGCCCGAGCGGGGCGGGCGGCTCGGGGTACGGCTCTGCGCGGCGGGCACGCGACTCTCGCGGCTGGGAGAGCCCCAGTGCTGCCGGCTGCGCTTGGCAGCTCTCGACGGGTTTTAAGGGGGACGGGACGGGAACGCACGTGCGAGGGTCGGCTCTGACAGCTGAACTCTTCGGTGTTACTTCTGCAGTGGTCCCGCAGTTGTCTGCGGTGCCGTAACTTTCGTACTTTGCTGTTTCGCTGCCAGTCGATTTCGAGTTCCGAGAGTTCTCCACGTAACACACGTGGTTGCTTTGCTTTCTTTTCTTCCAAGCAGCCCAATTTTCTAAAATGCTCTGTTTTCCCGGCCGACCTCTGATGCCGCTGTATTTAATGCGGCGTAGTCTCGTGCTCGGAAAATCGCATCTAAAAGTCCCGAAATTAGCCGTGTGCTACGAGCAGGGCGGGCCACCCGTAACGTTACCTTTCTCCTAAAGCTTCTCTCCGTATTTGTATTTAAAACCGCGCGGAGAGGGAATACACAAACGCGGTTGTTTATACACAAAGAGTCTGTGTAAATGACATTGCGAGAGATACTTCGGGCTGGCCGTCACATGACTCCCTGCTACGTGAGATTTGTTTAGCGAATTTCCATTAGATGCTGATTTAGACCTCTTTGGCTCAATAGGCGATCTAATTGCTGAGGTTTGCTAAGATCTTTGCAGATCTTATTTTCTTTTATTTTAGAAAAGTAGGACTCATTTCTGTACCTAATGAAGGGTAAGAGACCTCTCCGGTTTTCTCTGTTTCTTGGATCGCTGTGTGTCTGCTTTTAAACTTCTTAATTGTTTTCTTCTAACCTAGAGGAGAAGAAAGCTTTGCAATGAGAGACTTGTAGCACTAATCCACTTACGAATTGATGGAAAAGTAATTATTGAATAATTATAAAAATCAACGAGTTAATCATATACAAAGTGCTGGAGTAGTAATGAGTGCAGTTTTGGATGCCTTTGGGAGACTGAGGCGTTATTGCTGCTCAGTTTTATGGGGAATTTTAGAGCTGAATCTTTCTGCTCGTGGGCCTTACTGAAGTACGCTTTCAAAGAGCGTTTTTAAACGTTTTGGAATATGCATACTGCTTTCTAATTGCTGCCGCGGTCGCTAAGAAATTCCTCGGGCTTTACCGTGATATTGGTGGCTCAGACTGAATCTGGCCTGTTGGGCCAGGGAAGATTTCTCACACGACAAAGACTCATTTCTGAAAGCGAACTTTTAAGAGCTTGCATTTTCATTCATTACTCTTTGGCTCATTTCTAACGCTGGGCTGGAGTGGAGTGTACAAGTGTGGGGCAGTAGGTAATGCATGAGAAAGTGTTTGTCCTCGTTGGTGTTTTTTAAACAGTCGGAATCTCTTCAGTTCTAAGCGATTCATAATAAAGTTTATTCATTACTCCGTATCGATATTGAAAGCAAGAAGAAAATTATTCCTGTCTGAATACTTACCTAGGTTCTATAATACTCAATACTAAATTAGTTAAGGCAGGTTTCTTTAATAAGATAATGGTGCTGTTTAAAATTGATTTCATTTTCTTCCTCTCCTGGAAATGCTCTCAGGATAAATCGACAGCTGATTTCCAGATATTTTTCCTCTGCTCTTTTTCAAGTCTGATCTCTAAGAACCTGTGTGACCGAGCGATCTCGTTCTGGATGCAGATCACACTGTTTCAGTATGTCTGGAAGTCTGCATCTTTGCAGTAAATGCTGCAGCATTCTTAATTCTTTTTTTCTGTCCAATTGTGAAGTGCAGCTGTAGGCATTAGCGGGAGGACTTGTAAGCTACCGACAAATTAGTATAAAACTTCTCCTCAAACAAATATTGATAAAGGCCCTTTTAGTGCTGTTCCTGGTTTTGATAAAAAGGGATCTACTGAAGGATGTGGTGAAATGCCATCCAGGGTTTTGATTGTCAATCTTTCAGTTTGTTCTTACGTTTCAACCTCAAAGTAAGTGCTAAAATCAATTGAACGTGAACTTCAGGAAAGAAATGTGAAATACTTTAGTGAAGTCAGACACCAGTTTAGTTTGGGCTTTTTAAATTTATTTATTATTTTAAATTTATTCTGTAAAGTGTATATCAAGATTTTGAAAGCCAGGACAGACACCAATAGTTCTTTTGGGCCTTGGAGATGTAAACGCTGATGCTCCTTCTTCCCTGTCAAGTGTCCTGTTGGTCTGACACTGTGTGTTTCTGAGCAAAATCCCCGAGAACAGAGAAGTCAACTCTAACTAACTGGTGCTCTGATGAGAACGGTGACCTTTGGTAACAGGTTTTATAGTCACAGTTATGTTTGCTACCAGTTTCTTTTCAGATGGACTCCCTGAAAAACAGAGAAACGTTACATTGCTGTAGGGATTTGTAGCTTTTCGCCTAGGTTTGTGAGTGGGGAAGTGTGTGGATTTCAGCTTTTGTACAGCAGGCAGAAGAGCAGTTTTTCTCATGAAAAAATTAGTCCTTATGACTCTCCTTTTTTTTTTTTTTCTCCTGTTCCTAAACTGAAGGTACTTAATTCAGAGGCCATTACACAGCCGTAATAAACTAGCAAAGGTCAGAAAAAAGATAAACGAGCTCTTAAAGGCTGCAGTTAATGGGGGCTTTAGAAGTTCCGGTGCTGTTTACAATATTGTTAGTGTCAGTCCTACGTGTTAGAGTCCAGTTCTTGTTTGCCCTGACTAGCCCGGTGCTCTGTAAAACATTTCAGCAGTTATCCAACTTGTCTGTTCTATAACTCATATGCAAGGAAGCACCAGTGCTCAGACACACAGGAGAGGCAGATTTATAAAGGTCCCTGGGAAGACAACAACAAAAAAGGCTAATATTGCTTTAAAAAACATATGAAGCCTGGGAGAGAGTTTGAAGCAAGTAAGAGCACTGTGGTGTTGACAGCTTTATGTCTCTGTTGGGTAACATTCACTTACTAGAATTGGCGTCTCCTTGCAGTTAGTAATTCACTCCATAAGGATTTACAGAAAAAAAATCATTAATGGCTAAGAAACTTATATTTGTAAGATCGTTGACCACAGTTCATGAACCTGTTTGTGGATGTGTGTACGCTGTTATGTGCTTGTTAGGAAGAGTCTAGAAAGTGAGCATCTGCAGCCTCTGAGCGCAACTTACGTGCCAGGGTACGGGCAGAGTTGTTATGAAATTTGGTTTGCTGAGGTACCAATGTAGAACCTTCATACTGCCAAGGAATGTGTTCAGGTTTGGGGCGGGAAATGACTGCAAAAAGATTATTTTGATGCGCTCTGATAGTAATACGTTGTGCTTCACTTAACTGCTATCATACGTGATTTAATTGACAAAATATTAATGGAGAAGAGATCTCAGGGATGGCTCAAACTAAATGATGCGGGACATTGATCTGCAGTGCGATTCCCGTGCTTACGTGGAGTCGGGTGCATGGGTAGTATGGACAGTGACTCTGTGATGCAAGCTCTGCTGTGTCAGAGCCATGTCTGCCCAGGTATGGGGAGAGATCTGCTCCGAGCTCTCTCTGGGGCAACCAAAGTACTGACTGAGGATGGTTGAAGAGTTGTTGGTCAGAATCCATTCTATTTCTGCAAAAAATGCCATAGGATCTTCGCTGTCTTGTATATCTCTTACAAGCATTTGATGTACTTCAATAGAGAGCAAAACTCACATGCAGCTGGAAGAGTAGAGCTTGCTCAGCTCTGCTATTCTGCTCTAAGCAGTCAGGTGGCATTAAGCTCTCGATGGGATCCTGAAAGCAAGAGAGCATGTTCCGGTTGCCTCTACTAATTGAGCCAAAGGGTCGGTGAAGTTTCACATGATCTTCCTACCTAGATGAGGGCTATCTCCTTGCTTCCAAAAGGAAGCATGTAGCTATTTAGAAGAACTGAGTGTTTTGAGATACAGAAGCACGAGGGCTGCGGATCCTTGTTAGTTCCAGAATCAACAGTGCGTGACTGTATTTTCTGTTGCAGAATAGTTGGAAAATGTTGCCTTTTGTTTCAGTATGATTCACTAGGAATTACGAGGAAATGTAAATGCATTTCTAGTATGTAACAAGGAAGAGACTTTTAGTTTAACGTGAAGCTTAAGAAAAGCAAGGCAGTGATTTCTTTTCCACGACTGACGCCTAAAAATGGATTTCTGATCTTTTTCCCGATTTCCCCCTCCTTTTCCAATCAGCTTATGTCACTTAAATAGAATAAACAGAGCAGTCGCTCCTGGAGGGTCATGTAGTGTATCAGCTGTATTTCTGCTGAGGTAGAAAAATAGCCTCTCTTTATGTGTTTTCAGTAGTCGGCCTGTTATTAAAATAAAGACACGGTCGGTTAGAGTATATGTGCAATTGAACATACACATTAAGCAGAATATAGGGTATCCACCCATTCGGTGACCTAGGCATAATTTGATGTTTAGGGTAATTTTGGAACTCTAAGTTGCATCTGCAGAAAGCCACTGGCAATTTTGAATTCGAGATTTAAGATTAGCTGTAGCAGGATTGTATTTTTTCCCACAACAGTTCCTAAGTATTTAGCGTCATCTCCCCGCTTCCTCCCCACCCCACACACAGCCACATCAGTGAACTTGATGCGTTGTCCTCATCACGAGCCAAAGGAAAGAAAAAGCAACCATCTTTGAAGAAATCGCTGTTAATTCTTTTTCCCCTCCCTGTGTAAGTCGCGTCCTGCCTTTCCTTTCTGTTGCTGGGACAGTCAGAGTAGATTCATTGTCAATTATTTATAGGGCTCTTGTTTGAAAACTCTTGCCAGAGTGATTCTGTCAGTGACTGCCCAGGATTCTCTTGTTGCCTGAGGAAGATGGCAAAACTGTACTCAAATCCACCAAGATGCCAGTGAGGAAACATCCTTCTGAGACATGTCGTTGCAATATCTTGCCCTCTCAGAATTTATATTAAGTATTTGAACATCAAAAGAAGAAAAACAGTTTTAAACTTCCGTTGTTACAAAATAAAGATTAAGTTTAGAGATTTCTTTCCTAAATGCTTAAGTTTTAGGAACCTTCATATTCTATTTACATATATCTATTTTTTTCACTGCACTAAATATTTTGTCTAGATTAAAAATGGGAAAAGCCCAGTATAGTATAATTGTAATCAAATTGTCATTTCGACAGTCTACAGTTGCCCTTGCAGTTGTAGTAGAGGCTTTCAGAAGGTATCAGTTAATACCTTAAAATGCCTTAAAAAGTGTTTGAGTTTAATGCTCTTCATGGAGATGCTAGCCTGAATAATTGTATGGTTACTTTCATTATTACTGTTCTCCTGAAAGCTGTCTGCCTGGGATGGTGAGGAAAGAGGCCGCAATGGAGATTTGGAGCTGAAGTGAGCTGCTTGGATCAGTCAGGTTTTTTGTCACTCGTAGGGGTGCAGAAGGTGGTGATACGGTGGCAACCACGGTGGTGGGAGCTGAGACAGCTTTAGTGCAGGCATGTATTTATATTCACCAAGCAGATGTGTGACCTGTTTAGGAAAACACTTTTTTGTGTGTGTGATTGAGCAGTCCCCAACCCGCTTTTAAATCCTATTTTTAAACTTCTTAAAATAGCTGAAAATCTGTAAAACTGAGGAAGATTTTTTTTTTTTTTTCTGAATCCTAAATTGCAAAGCATAGATAACTTAGGCCTTTAATTACCGTCCTTCATTGTAATCTAGTTAAATTAGTAACTACTGCTGTGTTTTAGGATTAAAGGGCCAGTTGTCCAAGGTATGAAGCATTTACCAGCTCCCTTTGAACTGACAGATCAGGATTTGTTCAAGATAACCCGTGTCTGCTGCTGGCCCTGGTGACTGCCAGCACAGCGTGGTCTTCCTGGAAGCATGAGGGGCTTCAGGCCAGCCCAGCATGCCTAACGAAGGATCGGCGCCCTCATCCTGTACCAAGTGTGCTGGGTCATGGATGTTGATCCTCATGGTGACGTGCGTCACTAGCAGAGGTTTAGGGAGCAGTCATAGCCAACAAAAGGCACCTGAGCAGCTGATGGCTTCTGAGAAATATTTCCTAGCCTCTAGCCATACTAAACAAGAATTGCCCCCGCCAAGCTTAGTACTTGTTGCAGAACACTCCTCAGCGGCGTACCTGCTCTAGTGTTACATGCAAATCAGTTAAAACGGTATGGAGCACAAAAAGCGTGCTTTGCCGTTTAATTTGGGAAGAACCATTACCCATCTCAGTGAGGCTGTTGTGGCCATTCACAGCAAACTGACGGCTGTAATGTGCGCTGTGTTCTCTGGCAGCCTGTGTTGCCGATGCTGTTGCAGTTGTAGCATTAAGATTTTTTTTTAATTCCACGTACAGAAGCATGCACTGCAGCTCTTATGTGTATTTTGCGTCCCATCTTCATTCGCTTTGATCCAAGTATTGGTATGGAAAATGATATCATTCTGTATTTCCAAATTGATTACTTTTATTTTACTTTTTTTTTTTTTTAATGTGAACTAATATTTTAATTATTTTTGTTGTTTTTCCATTTAAAATAGCTGTTTGTTTGTTTTCTTTCTAAATACCTGTATGAGCTCTGCTGATAGCATCTGAAGGTTTAAAAATAGACCAAAATCTCAGCATTCCGCTGTTAGTGATTATTTGTATTCAAGGCTGCTGACAATGTGAAACCCGTACAAACAATATTTGATAGTTGTGGGTTTTTTTACATGTATTTCTTACTCTGACTCCTAAAGATGTGAACACTGACGTTGCTGTTATCTGAGGACTTATTTAAAACATTCTAGGAGTCTTTTCTGCTTGGAATGAGACAACACAAATAATTTACAGGGTGGCTTAAGAGACTGAGCAAGAGCCCTGCATTGTTAGTATCGTAATCCTATTGCCAGGGCAGAGGCTGCACGTCTGAACTGAAGATATGTTTTCAAGTGTCTGTCAAACGCTCAATGAGGAGATGGTAGGGAAAAGATAAGATTGTTGTAATTTGTATTAGATTTATGAAGAGGACATAAGGAACTTGAGAAAAGAGTCAGGTAGATCCAGATAAGAGTTTAAGGATGCGACTTGTTTTCTATATATGACATTTGCTGCCTGATAGTTTAAACCTTGTCTGTAATTTTGCTTTACCTGATGTCCTTTTTATCAGTTGGACATGCAATATTAAGTAGGTGGGCATGCAATATTAAGCAATCTGACAGTGTGTTGTTAGTAGCAATGCCAGCAAGGTAAAAAGACTCAGAAGAAGTTTAATAAAAATAACCTGTCAGACTGCTTTATATGAAACTGAGGCATCTCGTGAAATAACCGCACACCCACTGCATGCTTGTAGCTTGGAGGAAATGGATCCCACTGAAATATGCTCCCTTATTTATTTCTAAAGGCACACAAGGAGATGAAAGACACTGTTGATAGTCTGCCTCTCAAAAGTGCAGAATCTGGCCACAAATGTCCAATGAGGGACCTTTTCTTCTATCCAAACCACGATTTGTATCAGTGCATACAGACGCAGAGTTGCCTTATTTATCTCTCTGTTAAATTATCCTATTTCTATTGTATTTTGTTGAGGTGCCGCAGGGTTAGTCTGCCTTTACTTACGTATCTCTGGCACTGCACTCACTAGAAGCTGCTGACTTTGTCTACACTTGGACTGAGACTTCAGATAAGTGAGGTAACTTAACTCACCATCTTAACTTACCATAACTATACCATCCTGGTAATCTAAACTCAGAAGGAGTGTTTTGTCATAAATTTTGCTGACAGTCACATACTGGAAATGAAGCTTGTCATTTTCACAACTATAACTGAGCTATTTTTCCAAAGTAATATAAATTCATATTTTGAGCATATTTTGGTTTATATGCATTTCCATTATTTATATATTAAAATTAGATGTGCACAATTTCCAATCTTATTATTTTGAGTGGTTATTAAGAAATGTAGTTATAAATTATGAGTTCTACAATACTTCGGTGTAAAAGGTGATTTTCATAATGTCTTTTCCCAACTTACAAATAACTTTTTTGCCATAATACAAACATGCGAGCAGAGCAACATGATAGATGTCTCTTTAAGTATCGTAGTAAAAGAAAATGACTTGTATTCTGAGGCTGTGGATAGTTTATGTTGTTTTGGACCCATTTCCCAAGCAGTGATCGAAAACAGATTACAATAACAATTATACAGTCAGAAGATGCAATATCCATTTCTGCTTTAATTGAGTGAAAGAATAATAAAAACATCATTAAGAAAAATGAGGTGGACCTGTCATATACTCTACCAATTTTTAGACTTGGAGAAAATGCAGAGTAACAGAAGTATGGGCTTTTTTCTCTCTCTCTCTCTTTTTTAAGTTGAGTTTGTAGCTCAAGCTCTGGATGGTAGACTTCGTGACAGCTGCTGTGAGTGAGGATGCAGTAAGTAGGCTTGTTGCTTGACTGCTCTTGTTGAGCGTTATCTGAGAGCCTGGGTTTGGCTTAACAATGGTAATGCTTCTCACATTGGTTTGAGCCTTACTAATTATATTAATACTGTCATGGTATCGCACTGCCCTGCCGAATTGGTGGGCTCAGAGAATGCCACGAAGAGGAGGAAAGTAGTAAAAAAGACTTCTCCTTCAGAATAAAGTGCTGTGCTACTTTGTGGGGAAAAAAGGAATCTGCTGTAATTATTTTTTCTGTGGGTGATATTTTTTTTCTTTTTTCTTTTTTTTTTTTTTTTTCCCACCTCACCTAATTGTGAACCTGGTTTCCAGTAGAAGTACTGGGTCTCTTAAACCATTACTGAGACAGGTTCTTGGATGACCCCAGCGTCTCAGGCTGCAGCCCTGCACATGTTGAGGCCCTGTGCCAGGCAGCATGTGCAGCTGTGCCGCCCTTGAGATAGGACCCAGTTGTAATTGAAGGCCCAAGGCTTGGGGAACCTGGCTCACAGTTTTCTCCGAAGCCGAATGCTAGAGCTGTGCGCCCAGCATCCATTCAGCTGTACTATGCATGGGAGGAGATCCTCACTGCAGCAACCTTGTCTGTAGTCATACACCACACAGCTTTGTAAATCAGCATTTGGAGTGGTATCCGGAAGTGATCTGGGAGCCAACTCAGCCTTTGGAGAGCAGATGTAATCTGCTCCCTTTGGCTGACACCTCTGAACAAGCACGTGCATTTGTAACAGCAGGAGTATCTGGTTCTCTGGTGTAGCTTAGCATACAGTGTTGTTGGAACTTAGCCTGCTGAGCCCCAAAAGCTTGGATTGCTGGCTCTTAGCCAGCGAACCCAAGCATGGTAGCTTGGCCTCACGGGGTCCTTTGCACTTTCTCCCCAAAATATAGCTTACTAGCTGAATAGATCAAGTGTACTGTGTAGTTGAGACGGGATATGTCTGTTGACTCTTGTTCCTTGACCTTATGACCTGTCTGGTGAAGATGCTGTAGCTGTTAAAATCTGTTATACTGCTGGCTGGTAAAAGTAAATATATCTGAAAGGAGGATCTTTCAAAGGAAGACTTGTCATATGTGTGGCATCTTATTTGTGAAAACCTGGGGTGTTTCCCTCACAGCCTGTTATCTTCACTTCTTGAAAAAAGGAATCGGGGGATGCCACTCCATGTTCTCTCTCCACAGGGCTGTGAGATGTGGACAATGAAGTTGTAATTTAAGGCTGAGCCCAGATCCTGTTCTTGGTCCACAGTATGGTAAACCATAGGTGCACGCTCAATGAAGACATACAGCAAGTTGAGTGGGGGAAGGGAAGGCTACTTGCTTCCCAGAGCAGGCTTCTAGAACGTGGCTTCTATGTCTTCTTTAGTTATGGGTTCTCTCCTCCATTCACTCACCTGAAGATCTGACAGTGGCTTCTGAGGTCCCCTTGTACCAAACAACTACCGTCTGGTAATGATGCTGCTGTAGCATTTAGTTGAACCCCTTGCTGAAAGCATAGCAGGATGAAGGGCTCTGTCAGTAACCACTGGGTTTAGTGGCAGTTACTCTTAGACAGTGTGTAATGTTGTTTATCCTACCTTCTGCTTCTAATTTTTGTCCGTAAATGGTTCTGCTGTATGTAGCTTAAAAATGAGCTTTTCTAATGCTACTGGTGTCGTAAAGACATAAGAGAAAGAGGCGATGATTACAGACCTACTGAGCTTGTCTTATAAAGGAACAGCCTGTAAAAGGACTTGAGGAGGGAGATGTAGCTGCAGTCTCAGTAAGCTATTCATCTGGTAACATGAAGGAAGATGATAATATTTCCTCTTGTCAGGGGTTGTTCACAGAGGAATGGACGTGAAGGGGAAAAGAGCTTGTTGGTAAGTCCCAATGGAGATCCCACAGCAGGCCTGAGCATGCTGCACAGCTCTTCTCCAGAAATAAAACCTCAAACCAGCTCCAAAAGCTTTTCTGTTACATTCCAGGGGACTTATCCTGGTACCAGGAGACTAGTTAATAGAACCTTCATTAAAATGCTTTTGCTCAAAGATGTTTTTCTTTTTGCTTTAAAAATTATATAATACGGTGGCATCTGCGAGCACCACCAGTTAAGGGCTTATTAGTGGTTTCAGTTTTCAGGGTTTTAAAATGTTGGTCATTAAAATTAATTCTGGGTGGAACTCGGCTTAGAAAGTCTTATCCCCCCTCGCCTTTTTTTTTCTTTTTAAAGTTGAGAGAGAAAACAAGAAAAAGCAGCCCCCCAAACAAAGCAACAAGAACCAAACCAACAAACCCTCCTGAACCCTAAACTTGTTTTTAAGTCACAGAAACCAAAACCTAAAACTTATAGAAAATTAATGGCATAAGAGCACGAGAAAAAAGAAAAAAATCCAGCTTAATTTGGAAGGGTTTCCTTCACTGGTTTTGAATGAAATCAGTATATTTTCCATTAGTTCATATTATAAATTACTGCTGCAGGGTATTTTTTCTTCTTATGTTAAGTGGGAGACGCAGAAGCAACTGAGCTGTTTTATTTAGGAAAAATGTAGCAGTAGTGTCTTTGCCTTTGCCTTTCAGTGTGAATTGGAAGGACTGTGCGTGGTGCTTGGTGAGCACACAGGCCTGGTGCTGGCATAAGCTCTTCTGTTTGTGTTTGGGGCTGCCTGGCAGGGAACTTTGAGCTGGAACAACGGGATGGTTGGCTGTGCCATCTTCTGTCTTGAGCTCCTGTAAAACAGTGTTTTGACGTCCGCATTGTCCTTTACTGCTCATTTTGGTGGCCGAGTGGAGAACTGGATGTGCTTTGTTCTCCTGTTTAATTGCTTCTGCCTCCTGTCTGCTCTGCTGCAGTCTTAGCCTTGCCTGGCTTAACCATTCTGCATCAGAGAGATGCACTCCATGCTCAAGCAGCTACTCTCCTCTTACACCCATGTGGGACAGCAGGTCTGAGCTGACACTGAGTTACTGTAACTAGTTCAGCAGAGGTAGGGAGCTGCCAGGAGCAGCTGTGCCACTGTCACTAGCAAAAGGCCTCATCTCCCTTGACTACCGTTTCCGTCCCAGGCACACAGCTGAAGAGGCTGTACTATAGGTAAATATTCCATGTCCCCGTTTATTTCTCATTTCTCCTTAGTTTAAACACATGCTCTCAATGCTGCACTTTTTTTTTTTTTTTTTTTTTAAATAAGAAATCTGAGTATTATCAAATCAACTTATGAGTTTCATTATATGTTTCTGTGGTGGGAAAGTGGCCTGGAATATTTTGTGTCAAACAGTAAAGCTGCTATTTCAGCTCAGGGAAGGATTCTTTGGTGTGTTTAGCCATCAGAAGCACAGAAGCAGGGGACATCTGCAGAGATGTTAGTGACTGCTTTATAAAATTTCCTGAGAGCCGGGGTAGTTGTGATGGTTGGGTGACTGAAGCCACAGAAAGGACTGGAAGCTGAAGAAGGATGTAAATAATATCTTGTGGTTTGCATTCACCATTGGCTAAAATATAATATGTAGAAATGCATTTCCTGCCTACAGATTTATTGAATATTTAAAGCCAGAAAAAATAACAGAGGAGGAGAAAGATATTGTCCTTAGTTTATTTCCTCTGGCCCTCCTCAGAAGAAAACTTCTACAATGTAATATTATTTAACATGATTTTTTATTTGTTTGTTTCTTTGACAAACATTGTATTAAAATCATCTGTGGGCCGAGTTCTTCTTCACTAAATTGCATCCTGGAACAAATTATTTGCAACAGGCTTATAAACCCTCAAAGAGTAGGAGTTTAACAGCATCGCATTACTGCTTGTGTACAGAATTAGATATCCCGTGTTTTGTCTAGAACACATTGGAGAGCAGAGGATTAGCAAAAAGCAGGATTCTTCTCTCTGAACAAAACTTCTTATTATAATGAGATACTTGGCACTTCTTTTTTTTGTTTGTTTAGGACTGCACATCTGTGAAGGTGCTGGTGTTGCCTCTGATATTTGACGTACAGATTTCCCACAGGCCTCCTGTCAGTGTGCACACTGAGCTTTCTTCGTGTCTTTCCAAGTGCTTAGTGACAAACAACTGCAAAGTAACTCCTTTAGTCCCCAGTAAGAAAGATTTACGGTGGAAGAATTCCCAGCCTCATAATGAGACTGTTGTAAGTTGATGGTTGATATGTAGGAGGCTGAAATACAGTCCATTTACCCAAACTATGCATTTATTGCAAGCTTCGTGCAAACTGCATGTATTTTGTCCAAGTTAATTATATTTAACATTTATGAAGTGGCTTGAAAGTGAGCTTTAGTGGATGTGAGTGACCCTCATTGATATGTGTAAGCTCCATCTCATCTTCCTCTTTGCTGGACTGCACGGATGTAGGCTGTACCCAGGGTCTGCTTCAAGCCTGATCCTTCCTGAGTGTGAACAGTCGTATGTGCATGTGGGAACGGCACAGACATGCCTGTTCAGCCCGTCATCGCGCATCCTGTATCTGCAGGCCTTATTTGGACTCTGCAGGATTTTCTGGGTTAGATCTCACATTACCACCAGCTATTGCTGTGCTGCCATTTCAGTAGGAGCGGTGTTGAGATCAGAACATCGTAACTGTTTTTGCAAATACTTCCTGGTTTCCTTTCTCTTGAGTGGAAAAAAGAAAAAAGAATGCAGTTGATCTTATTATAACCTTTTCTTCCCTCGTTGTATGTTTGTTCATCTAGGTGAGCCCCTGATTTCTGGAGTACGCACTAAACTCTCATCTCTGTAAGCTGCAAACCCTGATCCCTCTTTTGAAAACGTGGCACCCTGAAGCTTCACTTTATTTTTGCTTTGTGATGCTGTTCAGTTTTTCAGAATCTAAGTAATAATAATAGAAATATTTATGTTGTACTTGGATGTGGGGTGGACATCCTTCATGCAGAAACAAAGTTAGTTCTGAATAACTGAAGCTGTCCAACTCGTCTGCTTTTTACCTTTTCAGTTAGAGGGGCAGGATGTTGGGAGGAGAACTGGCGAGCCTTTCCTGTGTCACATGGGTACCGATTTCTCTCTTTAAACTGGCTTTCTCAGTTTAGGTTCACAGGTTAGGTTTGGAGACTTTTGTAGTTTGATTGCTTCCTGTGGTTACTGCCAGTTGTGTGAGCATGTTTGATTGTTAAATGTGTGGAATCCTCACCCAGATCATTTCCTCAAGATGCCCCATGCTTTAGTAGCAGAGCCACAGTGTTGCAGGGATGGGCCCTCGTATGTGGAAGCCCAGCTGAGGTTGCTAGGATTTTAGTGTTTTGAAGGCATTCAGGATTGAGTCTAGTAGATCAAGTGCTAAGTGAAAATGCAGTGAGTAGTCAGGAGTGCAGAACAACCTGCTTTTAGCATGTGGATGAGATTTTTAGTCATCTTAGCATTCTTCAGAGTTTTTTTTACTTCTTTTCACACTGGACTTGGCGGTACGTGTGTAAATGAACACTCGTGGATGCTGCTTGCTTTTTCCTAGGCTTGATTTTTTTTCATCCCCTTCCCCTATTGGAATGATTAGTTTAGAGAATGACCATGATTAGCTTCGAGAATGACCTGAAGTACAGTCACTGCAAGGGAAGTGTTTTCTGCATACAGTAATGAAGAGTTTTCGGTAGTTAATGAATTTTTGAATAAATGTCCTGGTTTCCCAACCATATAAACTTGCTTTGTCTTGGAGAGAGATTGCTCTGTGTGTGTGTCTCTGTTAAAAAAAAACCAACAATCAAAAACCCCGAGCATAACGGCAACAACAAAAACTTTATTTTCCACTTTCTTCATTTGATAAAAATCTCTCCACTGTAGAATGATTTCCTTTGGGTTTGACACCACCATTTGATCTCAGTTTTTAATAATTTTGGTGGGTTTCACTCCCAGAAGAAAACATGCTTGTGCTATGAAGTATTCCCACTAGAAATCTGGGAAGTCTTAAATCCTCGTGTTACTCAGGGCTAAGAACTGGCTTCTTTATTAATTCTCTGCTAGACAACCCCTGTACAGTAAATCTTTCCATAACACCATGCTGTTGAAATTAATCAAGCTGATGTTTGGAAATTGTTCAAATTAGATTAAATTAAATAACACCTAGATGGTGCTCACAACTTGTGCTGATGGAAACAGATTTTAATCTAAAAGGACACAAATTTTATTGGTGCCTCTTCTTATTGGTTGATCTTCATATTACGCTTATTAGGATGAGCAAGCACTGCTTCTGATTTAATGGGCAGTAGAGGTGGGTGGCTGTAATATTTTAACCCCCACTGCAGCTTTTCTGTCGCCTTTTCTCTTTTGGTTTAGGTGCCCGGGGTGGTCATGTGGAAGTTGGTGATGTGTACAAGTTCGGTTGCTGGTAGTATCATCTTTATTTCTCACTCTGAAGCACTGGATGAAGTATATTATTTGGAAATGAACAAACAAACAAACAAAAAAAACAAACAAAAATTAAGTGCAGAATTTCTTAAAGATCTTCCCTGTCTTGTCCTTTAGTTGGCTATTAGAAATTAACAGTTTTGTGCTTGCAAATCTTGGAGCCAAAAGTGTTCTCCAGGGAGTTGCTTGACTTCGGTCTGATAATACTTTTAACTGGCTTAGAGCTTTTGTTTGGTGAATATTTTGTGTGGTGGAGTGTCCAGAGTTTTCATTTCTTAGACAGTGTACCTGCTTCCTTTTTCTTCATTTATGGAATGAATTACTCCATGGGAAAGTAAAACTACAGAGTGAAACTTGCAAGAAGGAGAAAATGTGCACTTGGGCACAAGTCTCTCTGCATATTTAATTGCTTCTTGATTTCTCTGCTGCTTAGATGAGTCTCAACTAAAAGAAATGCAACCAAATGTACACAGCCTTTTCTCTGTACAACACAAGTTCTCCATGAAAGCAACTGCAGAGCTTAACTCCCGCTTCTGATGTGTTTTAAAAGTATTTGGTAGACAGAGGTACCAGTCACCACCAGCCATCTGTTCTTCTGGAAACACTTTGTGTTCTCTTCCACGGAATATGGGGAATTCTTGTGTATAGGTATTCTTTTAAAAGGTTTTATATCGTCTTATTTTATGTTCTTCTAACACTTAATGCTGTCTATATGGGATTCAAAGCACTGACAGAAGCACTGAAGAGCTGTTTCTAAGCCAGCCTAATGAAATAATATCAAGTAGAAAAAGTCTTTTGGATAATTTGTAATCGTTACTGTTGTTTTGTGTGCAGTTCAGCATTGTGCTCCTCCTTTGAGAAAACAAATGTTTGCTTTTTAGCCCTCAGATTACCCCTTGTTTTTTCCATGTGTGAAAATGAGTGCCGTATGTTATCCACCATGAGTTATACCGCATCGTTCACTAAAGCATCTCTCTAAAGCTGGGAGAGCAAACGTACAAGAGTTTTGCTCAAAAGGGATCTCAGCCTTTTTTGTGTGTATGTGTGAAGAGGGAGGATGACTAGTTCTGGCTGCTCAGGCACTAGAGAAAAGAGCTGAGGGCTTTCAGGATTTATGAGTTAGGCTTTTTTTACTGCATGCAAGGCTTCCTTCTGGATGCTTGGTCTCCTGCTCTCTTGAGTATAGCTGTAAATGATTCAACTAGAATGATGATGAGGATGGACTGGCTCACATCCCTCTTCTGTAAGGGTCCCGTAGTGAGGTGGAGGTTCCATTTATTCACCTAGGAGCAAGACCTCATGCATACTGGTGTGTAAAGACTGTTGGTTTTAGCTGCAGGTGGTTTTCCTTCAGATTTACATGTACCAGAGGTATGTTAATTTAGATTCAGATAATATCAGGAAACAGAGAAGTTCATGGTAATAAATCCATTTGAGATATTATAGCTTAACTCTTTCCGGTGCAAAATAGAGAGCAGAGCAGATGAGATTTCCTTGGAGTGAGGTTTGCTTTGAAAGAAAATTGATTTCTCTTGTTTTCTAGGAAAGGAAAATTGATTTTAGGACTCCAGCCACAACGAGAGGCATAGTAACTTGTTAGCAGTGGCAGATGTGGTAACCTGCCCTTTGTTCTCTCTTTTTAAGGTACTAATGGCACTTTATTGTCAGTTCTGCTGGGTCACTGAGTTTAGAGCTATTCTTACAAAAGCTGTTTCTGTGGCAGTGCTCCTGCAATCCTAGATGCCCCAAATGGGCCATTTAGAAAATAATTATGGGCAAGCTTCCTGCAAGTCTGTTGAGCCATCCATACAGTGGTGTTGTGACAAGAGCTTTCCTACCATCTGAGGTCCTGTTTGCGCTAAGACTGTAAGTTTTGGGCATACATTCTATGGAGAATGGGTGCAGCTTCTGTGCTGAAAAGGTGGAAAGACGGTTCAGCGACGAGGAAAGCATGCTGCAGGAGGAGGGAAGGTGCTGTGGCATTCCTCTCATCAGTTTGCATTCACCCACTTACGCTGTCTTGCCAAGATGTGATTTACACAACCAATATTGCAGTCTTAGCATTTGGCCAATTATCTCTTTTTTGTTGTTGTTGTTGAGACATTAATAGCCCCATCAGAAATGCTCTGACAGGCCTTATGTTCGGTGGAAGGGCATGTTTGTTGCTTACAGGGGTTAAATTTCATTTTAACTAGTTAAATGATTTATGGACAAACAATTTGGCTTTTAACCTTGGAAAGGAATAACAACTATAACAACTTTGTCATTGACTGCAGTGAGAACAGAATCAGCCACATTCTTTTCAGAAAAGCACACGGGGAGATTTTTCACTGTATGTTCCTGAGTGTGTTAAAATCTGTTTACTTGAACTTGCAAAATGCATTAGTTTATCTCAGCATCAGTGCTAGAGAGGGAGCAGCATCGATATGATGCTATAACCTACTTACCCATTAATAAAGATGTGATTTAAAACAGAATGCTAAAACCTATGAACTGCATGTCCAGGCTTGTAGCTACTGCTGGTCTGCACTTAGAATGTCCAACTGGGAGCTAATCCCTGCCTGCTACAGTAGTAAATGATAAATGCGTATCTAAAATACATTTTAAGTAAATCTCATCTCTGCAAATTCAGGCCAGGAGGATTCAAGTCCCTTAGCAGGTGTTACTGCTGTGACTGTATCTATTTCAGGGCAGAGTGATTCCTTCTGAAGGGGTGTTTGACAACTGGTTTGCAGATACTAGAACTGCTGATAGATGATCTTAATTAATTGGCTTTGTATAGAAGAACTAAAATCTGGCTTTCTCCTCTCTTTCCCTTAAGAAGACTGGGGTCCAGGAATGCAGTGATCTGTATCTATCCTTTCATGAATATTTTCATAATAATTATTTCCATATTCTCTACATGAAATTGTCATATTTGTTTCTGAAGAACAGGATTGAAAAGGGAACTAGTAGACTTTGAGGCAAACCCTACATAGCACATTTTGGGAATGGCTTTAGTCTTGGATTAGTCTTTTCCTTAGTATTTCATAGTTTATTTAAAGGCTAAGGAATTATATGTATCCAATTAATAAAGTAATGTTGCTGGAGGTAATGATTTTTTTTCTTCTGCCACTCACTGCATGGCCTATAGCAAATAATGGAAATAGATGTTCCAGCTCAGTAAGTTTTCTGTGCTTTCCTTTCATGCTTTTCCCTCCATGTGCAGACATGCAGTACTACGTGTCCGTGTTCCACAAATCAATTTCTGGCCTGTCTGTACTATGGGATCCCTTTAAGTTCATGCCCCACAGTTTGTAACCATAGATGACTTGATCTTGTTACCACAAAAGTAAATTTACAATAAAAGAGAATGGAATTCAATCCAGAACACTCACTGAGGTTTTTACTTCTGTGATTCACCCTCATCCTTGATCCTCTTTCTAAGAGCTGTTCTTATTCTATTCATACATTGAGAGAATACTGCTGGCTTCTCTGGGGCTGCTGGTCCATTAGCTGCCAGCACCACCAAGTAATAATTTTCAGCAAAATCTATGCAAGAGTGCTTGCTTTGCAGAACGAGTAGGATGGCCACGGTCTGGAAATGTGTGAATTAACCTAGGCAGTCCAAGAAGTGCATATGGGACTAGCCACAAACAATATCTCCGTGACATTCACTGTGTGGGGAGAAACAGGGCAGTGATGTTTACATGTCAGGTTTTCAGATGTCTGAGCGTGGAGAAGCCCTGACCTGCAAGAATAGGACATTCAAGGGACTGTAGAAAATTTATTCAGTATTAAAAAACTCTTAGTAGAAAAATCTCATTTGTCCTCAAGCTGACTGTTATTTTGTTCCTAAATTGTATTCTCTGGAGCCTTTAGTGTGGTTTGTAAATGAGTCAAGTGATGAGACTTCAGTATTTCTCTTGGAAAGAAAACAACAGCTATCCCCTGGGGAAGAAAGGCCGATATCCACTCACTATGAGCCTTCTAGGAGGTGTTTTAAATTAAAGCTTTTATCAGAGATGTGTGACACATTTCTTGTTTGTCTCTCACAGACTTCTTTTTTTTTTTCCATCTAGGTTTGATGATTCCAGTCTTTTGTGTGGTGGAGCAGTCGGATGCCTCTCTTGAATATGATAATCGAGAAGAGCATGCTGAGTTCGTTCTGGTTCGCAAAGATGTGCTCTTTAGCCAGCTGGTGGAGACAGCGCTCCTGGCTCTGGGGTATTCCCACAGCTCTGCGGCTCAGGCACAAGGTAATCACTAAAGTTCTTATTCCTCTTCTCTGCGCTGACAGAATAGTGCACCTGAGGCTGTTCAGTGCGAGAAGAAAGCAAGAAAATTGGTGGCAAATCATTTAAGTGTTTTAATCGGTTGTATTGATTACTTAAACTAGGTGTAGAACGGCACCTACCTTGTTAGCCTGCCTAGAAAGCGTTAGCTGGATCTTGACGAAGTGTGAAATACGGTGATAATGATCAGTCGGTGTATTCAGGATACGTTTGTTCTGTGTCTCAAGACGGGTTGCTGCTTTGGGGAAATCAGCGCAGAAGAGCAGGGTACAACATCTAAGTGTAGTGCTAGATATGCTGGTAATTCTCTTTCTGTCAGAGCCATTTTAAACAGAGTGTTATAATGTTTCACTTTTGAAACAGTGTATTGAATATAATAGGGTTATATATACATGTTCTTTCAAGGGCCAGTAGCAGTACTGTGAAATGTGCAAACTGATTTTTGTTTCTGCTTGTCTGCGTTACTGCTGCAGTGCTTTGTAAATCTCTACCATTCCTGCTATTGGAAAGTGATTCTCCGGAAGGAGCAAAATCTTGACATTAACAAAGCTTTTAACAAATCTCTATTCCCAAAACATCAGCATAAAACCTAAAACTTATTATTGGGGGAGACAGGGAGGAGGTGGGGGATCGAGAGAAATCTTTCCAAAATGAATTTCACATTTCATGAAACTTACTTGCTGAGGAGATTATTTCATTGTTTTCTCTTTTGGATGAGAAGCCTGTGATTTTGTTTCATCCTCATGTCGTCGATTGGACCCCTGCAGTTTAGGGTAGTTTAACAGTAGCTTTGCCTGGGGATTTGGATTTTATCTGTTGGTTTTGGTCACTTTGTATAGCTAGGAATTTGTGCAAACAGAGGGAGCAGTGGTAGTGCTGAATGCAGGAGTTCCAGGCAGCGGTTAGTAGCGCAGCGCTCTTTGTACAAACTTCTTTCCAAGCAGGGTGATAATGATTCATTTCCTCTGTCAGCCTCTCTGCTCTGTGAGAGAGGCTCAGGATCTGCTTACGGGCAGAGCTTATACACAGCTCTAATGTGTTTATTTATTTGCACAATACAGCAATAATAGAGTATATATAAGAAGGTAGTTGTTTTGTTTTTTAACGGGAAACATTTCATGTCGCTTTAGGGATGCTTCCCCCCCCCCTCCAATAAATGTAAAAGGTCAGTGTATCCCACTGTTTCCATCCTGGTGAGCCAGCTTCCTGTTTGACAGCACTATCCATCTCAGTTAACACAGTTGCTCAACATGTTGTGAGCTCACATGTGGAACACACTGCATTCAGTGGCCAAGATTTCAGTCTTGGCACTTATGAAGGGGAATGGGCTTTGCAGGAAACCTGCTCTGAGGAGGCATGCCACTCAGTGCAGTGATCCACACTGGCTGAGCATCTCACTTGGGGAACCTTGCATTTGCAGCATCTCTCTGTTGTGAGAATACCAAGGAGTAGAGACAGATTGAATCACAAAGGAAATTAGTCACTGTGCAGGGAGGAAACGGCCACTGCGTTTTTAAACTACAGACTTGACAGGGAGCAGGTTCAGCTAGTAATCTGTCATTGGTGTTGCGCTCAAATAACTCGTCTATAAAATCAAAGTTGAACCTCTAACTGTTTCAATTAGTCTGAAAGAAAAGATTTCACCATTTGTCTTTAAGAGATTAATTGCCTTCCACCAGAAAACATCAGGTGCTATAATATTTAGAAGTGACGGAAATTACTTCAAAAATCTGTCAGGAATGAAATCTCTTCCTTGGTCAGTATCAGTGTGTTTACCTTCACACCTAAGGACGAGTTCTCTGAAGTCTTTTATACTTCCTGGGCAAATACTGTAGGACATACTGATTTTAATGTACAAAACTGAAGTGTGCAGCATGTTCTGAAACAGCTTCTGTGCTACTGTCTGCAAGCAGAGAGATGAGGTCCAGGCAGAGACAAAGTGCTGGTATGGAGATCTGAGATTGGCTCTTTCGTGAGGTAAATTCTAGAATGTTGGGCTATAATCTGTCAAGTGGTGTTGACAAAAACATGCTGCTAAATACTTTATTACAGTACTTATTGGGGAGCGCTATTTTCTGATGTGAAAAAGAGGAAAAATATTATGCTGTTTGCTCTGTTCATCCTGAATTAGGAAGAGTCTGCTTCTGTTCCAGTAGTTGGGATTGATTTCATTTATCAATATACATTGATAAACAGCCACTTAGTTCTTCTCTATGCTTTGTGATCAGCTGAATTACAGGATCTGCATGAGAAGCTGAAGATTTTCACATGCATTTCTCAAAATGGTGAAGCTTTGAGCTGTTCAGAGCATCGTTGTGAGTAGGTGTCCTCATGTCCTCTAGGACAAAGTAAACATGAGCTTGTCAAGGTTTTGTTTTGTAAAGGCTGCTTATGCAACCTTATCTTAATCTTGCATGTAATAGTTGTTACCTATTGAGTTAGGAAAAGGTGTAATTTTTTCCATCTATTTCTTTTGTTGATGTTCAAAAGGAGAACCAGTGTTCACTTTATCTCATAGGACTCTTCTTGTGTTTGTGCATTCTAAAGAACTACATTTCTGGTGTCAGATAAGAGCTATTTGGGGGGGGTGGAAAATGGAGTTGTGGCAGGAGAGAGAACTGCTGTGCAATTTCACACCGCCTTCACTGCAGTTCACCACAGCATTCACGCAGCCCTGCTGAGTCTCAAGCAGGTGGTACGCGATGTGTGCTTAGGGCCCCATCTCACTTTGCCTACTGTACTGCAGAGTCTGCGTGCCAGGAAGAAGACATGACATGGAGGGAAACGTGCGTCCAAGGAGGCCCGACTGTGGGCCTGCCCAGAGCTACTGAGCTTCCCAGGGAGTTGAGGAGTCTTAGCATAAATATCTTGAAACAAATATGTTCTGGGGGATATACGTGAGGATGGCCCATTGCCTTGCTGGAAAAAGCTTTTCATTCCTCCACCGTTTGGGCAGGACACAGTTCTTACACAAACAGCTGGTTGCAAATATTTTTTGTTGATAGTGGCAAGAACAGAAACTTTTCCAGCAAGCCAGCACTGCCCTCGTGAAACTTCCCTTTTCTGACAGGAGCTGTGACAAGTCTTCTGGAACAGAATGGGAATTTGTTAACAGCTTGGCACTGGGGTGTGAAAGTTGGTGGTGTGAATGGCAACAAAGGTTTAATCAACATTTATGTATTTTTCTTTCATCACTTGAGTCTACACCTGACACTAGGGAACCTGCTACATTGTGCCTTCTGGTGAGAAAAAGAGTCATGCTTTAAAAGGGCACCTGTTCCGTGTGTAATTTAATAAAAACTAACTACACACCCTGATGCCTTTTTGGAAGTTATTTTCTGTTATTATTTTTTTTTATTGTTGGGTGTGAGCTGCGCGGGAGAGGGGAGCTGGTGGGGACTAAGTGCTCAGACCAAAGCAGTATGAAGGTAGCTGCAATCTGAAGTACTTTCTGAGCAGTCTGAAGCTTTGGGACCTGCTGTGAAAGCTGACTCTCCCACTGTGGAGCTGAGGAAGAGCAGTGCTAGTCTGACACTTCTACCAATTTCTTAGAATTCATATGAAAAATAAAGAAATGCTTTTTCTTTTGACTAGTTCCCTGCTAGCTGTTGTGAGCATGCACAAAACTGGTGTACGTGTCTATAGAGCCTCACAAAGCTTAATAGCCCATCAAAGTAGACTTTGCCTTCAGCTCCAAGGTTTTTCTGCTGGGTATACTGGCAGGGCAAAGGAGTGCCTGCCCTGATGACTGTGTTTGAGGGTAGCTTAAGTGGAGCATTGGTAGAACAGTAGCCTGGGTTGTGCATCGTGAATGTTGTTGCTGTGTGGTGTCACTGGTTGTGATCTACTTCTCTAGCACTAGGCTCAGGGAGGACCCAAACAGAAAGTTAATAGGAAAAGATCCTGTGAAATATTTGTATCTGTGCTACCTCTGGGGCCATAGTAGTTTCCACCTGAGTGTCAGGTGAAGGCAGAATGTACCAACTGGGGGCTTTGTTGAACACATGCAAACTGATCTGATGTTTCTCTATCAAGAAAGATGCAGGAAAAAGTGTAACAAAACCCTGCAAAACTTGTGCTGCTTGTATACAGCTAAGTTTGCAGCAGTTGGGAAGATAAGTTGCTTTTTAATACAGGCACAACATAACAGTATGGGCAAGATGAGAAGAAACCTGGGTTCGGGTATTTCCTGTGCAATAAATTGCAAGGGTGCTATAACCCAGGATCTTCTGCCTCCTTAATGAAGTGCCCAGTGCCACTTGTATGTTTGAGCTGTGGCTTCCTGTTTGTATAATCAAACGCCTCTTAGCTTAGGGTTTAAT
Organism: Excalfactoria chinensis; assembly: GCF_039878825.1. Classification (NCBI taxonomy): domain Eukaryota; kingdom Metazoa; phylum Chordata; class Aves; order Galliformes; family Phasianidae; genus Excalfactoria; species Excalfactoria chinensis. Next base: position 24,950,947 of record NC_092831.1, read on the forward strand.
GAGTAGAAGAGAAACCAGCCCTGCCCTCTTCAGGGCTCTGTTCACCAGAGCAGACTTGTTCCATCCTTAGCAGCTCTTTATTCAGTAGTCCCCTTTCGCCCACCTTGCCTGAGGATGCTTCTTATGGTTAAGCACGTATCTCTTCTTTCCAACTTTGGAGGTGAAACTGTGAAAGGCCCCTGTAAAATGATTTAGGAGTAATTAGCATGTGAGGTACAGCTCTAACAGGCATCCTACAGTAAACTTGGATATGACATTTAGTGACAAATTTGTCTGGGTTTACTGAGCAGACTGGATTTCTTGTAGTAGTACTCAGCCATTCACATCAAAGTGGGCCTGGTAAAAGCAGCTCCTTCTTGAATTGTGCATTGATTGAGTTGTGTTCTTTGTCTTTCTCCGTGATGTTTAAAGGAATTGTTCTGAGTACTGCTCAAATGTTTATTTATTTCCCTATACACAGATTCTTACCAGCAAATCACTGTTTTGTCTACCCTGTGAAACTTCATGACAACTGCAAGTGAAACTCAATTACAGAAGCTGAGAGGGAAAGTCAGACTTCAATGAGAATGTTGAAAGCCTCTTCCTGCTTTGTTTTTCAGTAGGCATTATAGTGCATAATGGATATAGGATTTGAAAGGCTATTGTGAAAGGTTCAGCTTCTCATGCCAATTCAGTTGTAGCCAAAGTGTTCTTGTTACATACCATTAGGAACTATTAAGAAATCTTGAAGTATTAAAGGAGAGATAGAGGCCCATGCTGCTTGTATTCATAGGGTTTACTTAAACTGTATCTTCCTGTGACAGAAAGGGAAATATTATGGTATCATATTAAAAGTTACAGTTAATGGAACAGATTTCATGTTTTACTTTTCTATACAAGAAATAGAAATTTGTAATTTAGATCTGTAGTATAAGTACATGTAAATTAAGCAATACATGTAAGTTATGCAGATATATGTTTTTGTGCACATATAGAAACAGAAGATCGGAACCCAGTACTTTTCAGGTTGCCACCCTCCTTGTCTGCCATAGCGTTGTGTGAATTACAGTGAATTGTCATTCTTTGATAAGCTCATGATGGAAGTTCTTAACTTTTCAATAGTGTTCAAAGGGCTCTGTTTCTTTTTTCTTCCCACCACCAGCCCACTACTGATGTGTGTGCCATGTGGTATTGGCTTTCTAATCCCAATATATTATTTACAGGATTCTTGTGATGGAACAAAACCTTCCACAAATAATAATCTATTTTTCTAGATGGCAAACATCTGGGTAGTATAAGTAAATGGGTAATTTATTGGTGTTTGAACAGCTTAGAGGCTAGTACCCAAACTCAGCCCTGACCAGCTCAGCACTTCTGATGCTCCTCTCCATCTCATTTGCGGTTTGTGCCTGGGTAGAACCTGGCTGGGAAGCAGGAAACAGGGACAGGGAGAGGAGATGGAGGGGACAAAATGAGCCTGGGATGTCACAGGGAAGCCCCTTACGTTTGTGTCCTGCCTGTCTGGGGCTTCTTTTGCCTATGAGGAACATTCTAGGCCAAGTACTTTGCAGTGCATCACATCTGGGTGCTGGCTTTGGGCTGTGGTGAGCTCATGGCAGCGGAGTGCCTGTAGTTTGTTCCATGCTCAAAACTGGTAAGTCCCAGATTGTTTTGCAGATAGAGAGGAACAAACGTTTAATGGTTCTGTTTCACTTCATTTTTGAGAAACATTGCTGAGGCCGTAGCAGCAAAACCACGCCCCTGTTTTGTGAGGACCGTGGTCTGTTGTGCCTCTCATATGTTGCGTGCTGCAGGCTCTGGGTGAGGGTAACTGGGCAGCACTGGAGTTTCTTTATGCATCGTGCTCTTTGAGGACATATTTTCTTATGTTCTGCTTGTTTAATAAACCAGTGAGGAAATGTGGGGGAAACTGAGCCACAGACTTCTTAAAAATTATTTCTATTTCTTTCTTTGTTTGTTTGTTTGCCCTGCCACAGCAATCCATGTAATCACTTGGCAACAAATAAAAACTACACTCTCTCCAGAAGGCCTGTATGTACTCACTTATTAAAAAACAACAACTCAGACCAGCTAATAACCAATCCTGATTTTCTTGGCCCCTTCCCAACCTCTCAGCTAAGCCCACGAACCGCTGGTATTTTTGAGGAAAATTGGGAAATGATGTTTATGCATTTTAATTTCAAACAAAATAATTGTCTTTCTTGCATGGATTTGATAAAGTGCCGTATTTAAAAATGGGAATAAATTAGGTTAGTCTAGGTCTTTCCCTGTCGAGAGAAGGAAAATGAAGTGCATTTAGCAGCCTGGTAGCTAAGAAGCTAAATATACTTCAAAAATTCAGTAGCATATGAGGAGAGCAGAGCCTGGTGGCGCTTCACACAAGTTAGAGGAGCTTTTTTTGTATTTGTTTTTTCTTTTAAGATATTCTTGTCTGCTGAGATGCTGCTGCCCTTATCTAGAGCAGGGCCTAGAAAACATTTTAGATCTGGGGCATGAAGAGGATGCTTTCTGCACAGCTGCAAATGGCCTTGCTCCTCCATTCTCCCTGTGGGCTTGGCTCCAGCTGCTGCTTTTCTTGCCTTGACAGGGGTAAGTCTCATGCCCTGCATCCACTTTTACTCTCTTTGGAGGTCAGTTCCGGGTTGCTTACCACCACGTAGAAGCATTGTGGAAGAGATGTCCAACTTTGGGCATCCTGGACCCACCCACAATGTACATGAACTCCATGACAAATTGCTATCTTTACATTTGCATCTTTTTTGCCTATAGAATTTTGTATAAGGGCAATCTGTCTTCCTGTATTGTTTCTCATCAGGAATCTATAGGATGTGAAATGGCTAAATATACAGCATGGAGAACGATAAGCAGAAGGCAATTCTGTTACTGACCTTTTTCCAGCCTGATCACTGGGACGTCATTCCTGTTAGGATGAATTAGGCTCCAATTAATGCTCACATTCCAGCTTGGGCTGAGAGAAGCTGGTGTGCCTGCCCTTCTCAGCCCACTGAGCTGCTTGGCTCTTTGCGGTAAGACTCTCTTCCTTCCCCTGCTCCAGGGCTTGTGGAGGATCACTCACACTGTCTTTCTGTCTGTGACTACCTTTAGATTATCCAAGGGAAAAAAGCAATGCATTCTAGGATGAAGTAGCTGTCAATTAAACAATAAAGCTATAGTAATGCTAGGGTCTGGGGTTTGTGTTTTAATCTGCTTTTACTCCCCAGTTGTGTGTGTGCAGCATTTTCAGCTTCACCTGTCTGTTTCTGCAGTTACCAATAAAGAGTTAAATTCAAACAAGGAAGCTAGGAAGAGAATGTCTGTGCCAGTCAGGATTCTTAGCTAAATTGCTTTCATACTTTGTTTTTATAATATATTTGCTGCTTAGCCGCATTTTGGCCTTCTTCCTTTTTCTAACAAAAATCATTATGTGGAATAACAAGTAGATAGTTCCTACTTCCAGAGTGACAGCTTTGTACTAAAAATGTCCCTTGGCGTAGGGATCGCTTACTGATGGCAATTTGTCTGCCTTTCTGAATAGGGATTTTTATTTTTATTTTTTTTCTTTTTCAGCATGAGCTGTAGGGTCTGTGAAATAGTCTGTGGGAGAAAAAGGGTTTATCTTGTGTTGAAATTGAGAATGGATGAAATGCTTGAGGAAAGGAACGTAACAATAAATAATAATAATAAATAATAATACTAAATGACAACTAATGAGCTATGGATAACACCAGATCTTTTGAACATCCTGGAAGAAGATGTTTACGCATAACTGTACAGCATTCAACATGAGAAAATTGGTGTTTTATTTTATATTCCATAGATTGTTTCAAACGTCACTATGTATCCGCTTACACAGTCAGCATCTATTGCATATATTGAAATGGTGATGATGGGTCGAAAAACTGTGTGCATTATGAACAGAAAACTTTCTTTTTCTGTGCCTTCAGCGTGGAGGACATGCGTCTTTCTGTATCTGAATGCTGTATTTGTTTGCTTAAAAGAACAGAGAATGGCATTCTTTTGGTAATATTTACAAGTATTTATTAATAATATATTGTCATGGCACTTTTGTATAGAGGGCTGCACATGAGAATGTATATATATATTTTTTCTGAAGTCTCTGCTAAAAGAGCACAGCAACACCACGCATTTGCATTTTCTGATCACTGAAAAATCCCCCCTACCATAAACGGTATGTGAAATTGAGAACCTAATTAAAAGATTAACAGCATGTACAGTGCTTTACACAAAAGGCAAGTGTTAATTTGTTAAAACACTAAAGATTTTTATGCTGCCTTTTTTGACACGATCAAAATATTTTCAGTGAAACTGGTTGAACCTGGTCTCTTTATTATAAATTCCTCTGCAGAGTAAGATGACTTAATTTCGTATCTAATTGCACAAGGAATTATAATTTATCATTTCTAAGAGACCTATGACACTAAAATGCAGAATGAACAAATAAAACTGATTTGTTCTGGTGCAAATGAAGATACGTGGTGGTATTTTTATTATAGGCACCATTTGTTTGGATTGAGCGTCTGAATATTTTCCAATAAGACACAAAGTGCTCTTTGTAGAGCAGTCATTCTAGCAGTGCATCTTGAGGTGTTTTACAACTAATTGCCATGAAATGAAGAAACCGAAGTCAACAAGAAACAGCCACTTCCATAAAAATAAAACCCTGTGCTGAATGGGATAAATCTGTTCAGAAGGAAATATGCTGTATGTGCATTCATGGGAACAGTGAAATCTTGGATCAAGCATAGAACTTTTATTTTGTATCTTGAGGAAAGACCTGCTGCTCTCAAAAGTGTTTTTATCTGTGACAAAGACGACTCACTTCATCAGAAGCAGTAGTTTCTGGCTAAGTGAAAAGTCTAGAGCACAAAAGTGAATTACTAGAAGTCTGGGTTATAGTGGGAAGACACAACTGATGTGTAGGGTGGTGTGGTGGAGGTGGGCATTTCTGTGATGAAAAGGGAAAGAAAGTTCCTGCTGTGGCCACGTTAGTGCTATGTAACCCACTGGGATGCTGCGGTGCTGCAATTAGGGTTTCCTTCCCTTCTGAAGGCTTCCATAGGGATCTTCCGCAGTTTGCATTTTTATACTCTCCTCAGATGTGCCTGCCCTTAAAACACAATCAGGAGGTATTTTTCTGAAACAATTGGATATTTAATGGCAAAATGTACAATAATAATAATAGTAATAATAAAATAATAGAGGGAATTTAATATTAACTCATCTGGCAGAATTTAGTAGAAACTGGCAGTTGTTAAAGTTTATCTTTTGTGACTGTTCTCCTCACTACAAGTTTAAAACGTCTTATATTAAATTTACCATTTTGTACTGAAGTGTGTTGGTGTTTGTGCCAAGGCCATTCAAATGTTACTGAAGTTCTCGTTAAATAAATTAGATTAAACCCTGCTAAATTCTTAAGGTCTGGAACAGTATACTGCTCGTAACAGGAAAAAACAGTTACATTCTACTGCCCTTTTAAGGGTTAAATTAATACATTTATTACAGGGATTAATTTTATACTGTAGAAATAGAGATATTCTTTTATTTGTCCAGAATTGCTTTTATCATGAAGTTTTCTGATATTAAGCTGCTTCTGTTAAGCTGGTTGTGATTCCCAGATTATAAAATACCAACTCCAAATTGTCCAAATCCCAACGTGTGCTTATGATTTTTTTTAGAAGGGAGCCTAAGGGTTAGTGTGTGACTTCATAAAAGCAAGTGGGTAACGGACGTAACAACTTCTAACTAGAGAGCTTCCACAGTTTAGCTTGGATGGTATGAGGAAAAAACTGCAGTATTTATGGTGAATGGTGGATTACAATAGAAAATAAATAAATATATGTATAATATATGTGAAATATATGTATAGTATATATACACACATGCATATATTTATACACACACACACACACACATATATATATATACACGCACACAAAAATGTATATGTCTGTGTCTTTATTACTCCATACAATCAGAATTTATTTGAATAGCAAGGATAGGGCATATTTATTTTACTGTAAATCATTAGATTTTTTTTTTTTCTTTACCCTTCTGGAGCTCTGTAGAAAAATTCCTTTTTGTAATGGATTTCATTGCTGTGCAAGTGTCTTATCTACATGGTAAGGTGGGGGAGGAAAGAACTAAAAAGAGACAGTCAAGAGAGCAAGTGTTCCCAAGCTGTTTGTGACCACAGTGTCATTGCTCTGGGAGTGGCTCAGTTTCATATTTGATCCCACAGTAAGCACCTGTGCCATCCCAATAGGACAGAGCGACCCCTGCCCGCTGCTTTCCTTCCCCCTCTGAGTGAAGCACAGTTGGGATGGAGGCCCAGGCTGTGCTGCAGTGCTAAGTGCCTCACTGGTGCTGGTGGTAGCAGTGTGGATTTTGTTGAAGGAGAGGCTGTTACACAACAGAACTGCCATCATGCATCTTCACGGCTTCTTCTAAATCCTTTTCTTTTTATCTGCATCTCTTATGCCGAAATTCTGGTTTTGCATATACATGTGTCAGAGATGGAGAAATCTTAGCTGCAGATGGAAAGAGAAAAAGCGCCGTCTTGATATTTAAAAAAATCTAGAATTAGAAGGAGATAAATTTACTTAGCCTTTGCACCATAATAATGTGGAAAGACCTGACACAAGGCCATAAGGCTTTTTTCACAGATTCAGTTGTCTGGAAATTGTGCAATGTTGTCTAAATGGAATGACTTCTAACAGATCGCTATACATTTAAAAATAAAAATAAAAATAAAAATAAAAATAAAAATCATGTTTTCACCTAGGATTACACGATGGCAGTGCTAACTCCCATGCAATTAATAGGCACACTGTACTTTGTTTCCTTTGAGTGCTTAGCACTTTGTCTAAATTTTATTTAGCCATGTATCCAGGAACTGGCTATGGATGCAAGCTGCTGCTAGCTGAACTGCATTCAGGACTATTGCACCACCCCATGGGCTGTGTGATAAGATTTCTAGTTAAATTGGGATTGTAACAATTTAGATGTAGCACGTGTGTTCCCTAGGAGATAGGCAGCTCCTAGTCCACAGGTGCACCCTGTCCATGGTGGGGAGGTTAGATCTAGATGATCCTTAAGGACCCTTCCAACCTAAGCCATTCTATGATTCTAATTGACTTATGACAAAGTAACTTTTATCTCTATTGCATTTGCCTTTTATAAATCAGGCAGTTCTTTTTCTGTTTTCTGTTGTGAGATGCAGTTTGTGACTTCACAGGTCGATGGGTGGAATAGGTTCTAATTTTGGCTCAGGTCATTGGCCTTTTGAGTGAAGGCTCACACTGCAAGTGCTCCTTGTAGCTCCTTGTAGAAGAAGGCTGGTCAGTGATCTCAGGCACCTACTGTGTGCCATTTAACATGTCTCATTTTGTGGTGTAGTGTTGAGGGGGACAAAAACGCTATCTAATGTGAGAATCCACAAGTTTAAATCTAGAAGCAAAGTACCCAGTTATTTACATATAAGTTTCCTGGAATTAAACCTTTTATATAGCGTGCTTTTTAGAAAAAGGGCTATGTTTGCAGAGGCGGAGGTGCCAAAACACCAGTAGAAGTATAACTCATCTGGTGGGTGGATCAGACTTCTACATGCTATTCTGGAATAAAATTAACCGCATGGAAGTATAATACCTGGTATTGTTAATTCTTGACATTTCCATTTCCTTCCCCATAATTCTGGGTCTCCTGATGAAATCAGTTTTATATGTTCTTTATAAATGTAATCTGTAAAAGTAAGAAGATCTTAGAGGATTCCATTGGAAGCTTGCAAGCATGACCCAGTCTTTGGCATAGGAACATGCAAAGGAAAAGAAATCAAGTATCTTAATTGGCTGGGGACAAAATGAGAAGCTGTTTGGTAACTTTTGGATATTGTATTGCTATCTGAAACACATTACTTTGTGGGTGTGCAGGCACTTGATGGTGTGATCGTGCATGGATATGCGTTGGTTTCAAACATGCCTGGGGCCTTCTGTGACTCTTTCATTATTTTTGAGCCTTTGGCACTGAGTGTCAGTGTGGGATGTGCAGAAATGGGGAAAGCAAGAGAAGCTATATATTAGAACCTAGTAGCAAGTTTAAATTAAGCAGAAACCTCGGTATGTTATAAACTTGTAAGGCTATATATACGCTATGGCGTGTGGCTGGACCGTAGTCATGCTCAGCAAACCACTGAATATTATAGGACAATTCATATGTTTTCTAATTCTTCCCAGAAAAAAAGAAAAAAAGAAAATCTCAGTATGGAGCAACGTCTTATTATTCCATTTCTACTATCAGCAGCACAGTAATTTGAACTTGCAAAAATAGCAGATTAGATATTTGCCTGAAACTACATATGCAGTTTTGCATGTTGCCGATGCTCTGGCAGGACATCACAGGGCCTGACGGAAACTGGGGCTGAAAGAGACTTAGGGGAGCTACTGTAGTGTAGCAATGGTTATGGAAAAGTAGAACTTGTCATTAAAAGTCCTCTGAAGCACTGACTATTTAAGCAACGGGGAGATGGGAAAGGAAAAGAGATGCCAATATGGGAAGTGCACACCGTGAGCACGTCTTTTTTTTGCTGAGAGTTGTCAAGGCTGACAATACCTTTGGGAGTTTGTTTCTTAAGGAGAAAGAACTAAGAACAGAAGTGAAATGACTATTAGTGGTAAGTAATGTCCTGACCATTTAAATTTTAACATGTTGCCCACTTCAGGGTCTACTATTCCTTCCAGTGGTGGAGAGTTAAATACAATGTTTGGTACTGCTGTAGTAAGGTCAAAAAGGGAGTTGGAAAGTTTCCTTTTGGTGTCAGATGCAAAAATAAACAGGAATCCTGTTGTATTATGTGTAATCCAAAATCAGTGCACAGAGTGGTGCTGGTGTTAATAACTTTTCATCCTGTACTTCAACAAGGGATTCTTTACCAAAAAAAGTGAAGCCTTGTTTTAAGTTACAGCGATGTAAATAAATCTGAATGATTCTGTAGTCAGTGGAATTTTCATTTCCCACTGATGCAGTTGAGGGCAGAGGTTGAAACACGATTTTTATTTCTAGGTATAACTCAAGCTGTGTTTCAAATCTTGGTTTTGGGGTTTTTTTTTTGTGAAGAAGTAACTAACCTGTTGAGAAGTGGCTGATTACGGAGCAGGCAGCACAACTTTAGATATGTTTATGTATAGGATCTGTAGCTGCCAGTGACACTTTGCAGAGAGCTTGTTTGGGCTGTTCTGTCCACATAATTTTTCAGCTGTGTCCTAATGCAGAAAAAACAAGCAAACAAAAAAACCACCCTAATTAAAGCTATTCTAAGGAGAGTTACTTAGCTCCATGAGGGGCAGGCCAAAGCCATTTAATGCAGAACATTTTTCCTTATATGAAAGTCATCAGTCTGCAGGATATTTTTGTCTAATGGTCTTCAGATTGTTTTGGTTGTTTCTTTTGTAACACATCATACAAGCTTGAGTTTCAGTTCTTGCTTGATTATGTGAATACCAATGTAGATGTAAATGCGTTTAGGCTGGAACAGCAAAATAGACATTAATCATAGGAATCCTCCTACTTCTGTAAAGTGACAGAGAAAGATTACCTGCATCCTCAGAGTGGGGGACTGCCAAGTTTGAAACTTTGGAGACACGTTTGTTTTGATTAATGGAAGGCCTGACCTGATCAAGTATTTTACTTAAGAGGAGGAGGGAGAAAGCTACAGAGGGTATGGAGACGCATGTATCCAGAGGTTGGGAATCTTACAGCAGACTTACGGCATTACTTCAATTGAGTGTATCTGACCGATGGTGAGGGTGGCAAAGAGCCATCTTTTTGGCAAGGACAGATAAGTTGGTCTTTAGGTTAACTGATATGTAAGTGTATGTAGCAAAGTTTTAAAAGAAGAGAAAAATATTCGTTGTGTTTTTGCACTATTTATGGTTGAAGTATCTTAAGCAGTTGAAATAAAGAAAATGCAGTAGCTGGTCTGGAAGCAATGCTTCCTATTTTGTTATCTCAGCCCATGATGTCAGAGGTGCATGTTGGTGGTATGGCATTAGAGGTTGAACCTTTTGCTCATTGTTCCATTACATGTCGTTGCCATGCAACAGATGGCAGCAGAGGGGCAGTCTGACCAAATGGCATCTGACATGGAAGGGTGTGTGAAGCAAAGGTGTGTCACTGAATTCCTCCATGTAGAGAAAATGGGTCCCCATTGGTGCTGGTTGTTGGTTGATGCTTGCTGAGTGTTTCTGGAGACCAGACAGTGGATGTGAGCATGGTGAGGCAGTGGATAGTACACTTCAGCAGTGGTAACAGCGGTCTGAAAGGCAAACCACGTTCCAGATGGCCATGCAGATTTTTACAGGAGCGGCATGCATGCTTTGTTTGTTGCTAGTGAAAAAGCATAGCTAATGATGGTGACTGTGATGAAAAATAGTGTTTTGTAGGTGAAAATTTGTTCTGTTGAATAGTGTTATTGTGCTCTTAGTAGTTGTTGTAATTTCCATGGAAATAAGTAGGAGGCATTACTTTCAGAGCCACCTCTGTGCAGTACTTTTTTTTTCCCTCAGCAAACATGTTAGAAATATTACTTGACATTAAGATTCATAGATTTTTGTGAAAGAGGATTTCTGTGAGACTTCCATGTAAAATTTGGGATCCCTGTGTAACAGCATCCATAAATCAAGACAGTGCTTTCTTTTCTTTGGAAGTGAAGGTGAAATGTTCTGTTTGTAAAGCTTGGGGTGGTTAGTACTTGTCTGTAGACCCGTAAACAGTGCATAAATTCACAAGATTTTTCTTTGATTCACTATTTTTTTTTCCATTTATTAACAAGGTGGTTATGTGGTACCATTCATCAGAGGCTTTAGAAATCATGGGAGATTGATGATGTCATATGATGTCATTACAGCAGTGTGCTGCATTGTAAAATTTGAGAGTGACCACTGCATAACACAGAGTGAATAATGGAGCATTCATTCACTTCCACCAAATCCCAGCATAAAATATTCCACAGGCTCTCTTAAAACAGAAACTGTACCCATAGGAGCACGTAGGGCGAAATTTGGCCCTGGAGGGTGCAACCCGAGTACAACGCAGGCAGTCCTAGATGCTTGAATTCCCAGCAGTTCCGGTGCTAAGGCTGCCCAAAAGCTGGAGCCTCTCTGAGGTAAAATCCCTTCAGAAGGAAGTGGCTGAAAAAATCTTGGCTGACTCGTGAGGAGCTTGTGAGAACGAGTACTAGAGGCCAATTTCTGCCATGTTACACCATCCCAAGTCTGGAGCAATGCCAGGGACGAGTGCTTTCCCTGCTGTGACTGTGCTGGAGGGAGCGAAGCTTGGAGGGGTCTAAGCAACCAGTGACTGTACTCTAAACCACACATAAAATGAGTTTAGCAATCTTGGACTGTTGAACAATGATTCATTTTATAATATGACCACAAAATGTAGCTGACTTGGTAATGATTGCTTCAAACAGCTCGAGAAACTGAATGAGCAAGGAGGCAAGATTACCCTTAGCCCTACTCAGTGTCCTTGTTAGGCTGGAGGTCAAGGCTTCCCGGCACAGCTTCTGCCTGGACAGGCAGGGGTGAGCAAACAAAGGTCTCATTTTCCAGTGGTAAGCATGCCTTAGCAGCCACTGCTGTGTGGTGATGCCTAAAGCTAAGTGAAAGGAAATGTTAAGTGTGCTCTGTGTTTCTTGTTCAGGATGTTAAACAGCTGTATAGCAAAGCCTCCTATAGTATATGATGAGCCAGAAAGGTACAAGCAAACTTTTGCAGTCATCCTTTCGTATCTGTAATCACATCCAGACATAACAGCACAATCATTTCATTTTGCCAAGGAGTGTGGCTGCCCTTTAAGTGAAATTTCTTGGTGTTCTGTTCCATCCCACAGGGTAGAAAAGGTCCAGTGCACCCTGTCCTGTTTTGAAACAAATCACATGGAAGTGTACAGACGTGCTCAGAGCCCCTCTTTTTATAGACTACTGCCATTTGTTGTAGGGGTTGCCATGGCAAACAAGGGCAGAAAATCCCATCTTGTTGTTGGAGTGAAATACTTAGAAATCGTAAGGAGACAGATTTTGAGAATATAAATTAATTAAATGGCAGTAATTGCATTATTGCACTGTCTTGCCAGGGAAATAGCTATTCCTGTGAGTCTATTACTGTGCTAGGTCTTGGAGCAGAGCGTAATTTTTTTAAAGTGTTCCAGATTTTCCAAGTATGGCTTTATGACTTTATTCTAACTCCTGGTAAACAGCTGCTTAACACAGCAAAAGTGGTCATCATCCTGTATGCTTGAGCTGTTAAGGTTGCAGGAAGTGCTTACAGTAAGGCCTTAAGTTGTCAGAAGTAAATAACTGTAACCTCACGAAGCTGGCCACTGTAACTACTTAGTAGCTTGCCTTGCTGGGATCAGTGTCTTTGGACTGGGACGGGAAACATTAGGTTTCTTCCAGATAGCAGACCTGCAGCTGTCTGGTGTGTGTTGTGTTCACTGACTGCTGGAGGTGCAGAGTGTCAGGGAGGCAGCAGACATTGATGGTAAGTTTCTTCTTTTGCAAGAAAAAGAAAAAGAAAATAAAGCTGCTTTATGTTGCTTGCCTTATTTTTTTCCCCGTGTCCTTAATAAACACTTAACATTTAAGACCTTGCTGTGGTACTGTCGTCCTTCAAATCCCCAATGAAAGGATGAACAGTATGCCTCAGAAAAAGAAGTAGAAAAGTGGATGCTGCCTAGCATATTTTTAGTCTGATTTAACAAGCTGCTCAGAAAAATCTTTTGCTTTCAGTGCTTAAAACATGCAGTTCTATATCTTTACATCAATAATAGCTATTCATTAGAGTATTTCCTTGCATTTTTAAGTGAGTCTGTGTTAAGTCCCTTTGATTAAAGTCTGAGGAAATGAAGATTAAAATGCCCGCTTTGCCAGTCTGAAAGAGAAAACTGTATATTAAAGGTGAAAGAGATCAAAATAATAGTATATATAAAAATAAATAAAATATGGATTTAGTAAATATGTTACGTGGACCCTTACTCATTTGGCTCAGTGACTGACATCCTTCCTTTAGGTGGGGCAGATGCTTGGCATTCTTTGAGCATCCTTAATCTTCGCTCACTTCATCTGGGCACTGGTAAAGCCAGCTTCTGGCTGGTTGAATGTGTGTACGGGTCATTGGCTCTACACTCGTAGTGCCAATATTGGCGGTCCTAGGAATTGCCTACCTGCTGTTCTCTTTTGTCTGCACATAAGAACTGGGCAGCAAGAGCTCAGGTTTGATGCCTACATCAAGGCTCAGGAGCTCTTGAATCTTCTCAGTTTTGCCACCGCCTGTTTCTCTTTGGGAAATCATCTTTGTCTGGTGCTAGTAGTACAGCTTGATTAAGTTAGTTGCACTGGTGAGAAAAGTTAAATATATACTCTGTTAAACTTCTCAGGTTCATTTTAGTGCACTGAGAATATCATCTTATACACTCCACTTAAGTTCCTGAATAGGCAGTAGGCTGTTCTGCGCATCCAAGGAATGTAACATAACAAAGCTTTTTCGCTGTGCATTGACTTGATAGCTTTAGGGGAGGGGAAACAGCAACTTCCCAAATGTTTATAAGTAGCTCAAGTCAGCATCCTCATCTGGAACTGGTAAAGTCTGTTTCAGGATACTTTTAATGTGCTGCAGTTGCCAGCTACCTGTTAGACTGACGTATATATGAGAGTTCAATTGTGTTTTACAGAAAGAAAGATGCCTCTTCTGGAAGACTGAGCCAAGATTTTTCATTTAATATTACTTGAATCCACTGGTTTTCCCTGTGTTTTGCATAGAATTAGTCTTTCTTATTATGTTTACCATTATTCAGTTGAGAGGCTTTTCACTGTATTATCCATATTAAAATTATTTCATATTCAAGGCTAAAATTCAGGAGTTTTGAATACCATGGTATTCTGATTGTTACTAGTATGGAGATCAGATATAGATGACTGATTGTTTTGAAAGGTAGGTTCATATCCACTTCTAAACTTTTATTACATTCATAAAAATAACAAAGAAACCACACACACATATATATTTAAGTATGAAAAGAGTTAATTCAAGCCTACTTTTCTATAAATGTTGCAATCGTTCCTTATGGGTAAACATATGCATAAAGCACTATAATTGCACCCACAGCATTCATCCTTATTAGATGAGTACACTTTTTTGTGCTAACTCTGCATGTTAAGTAAATAATTTCTATCTTAAATTCTACATTTTTCCTCTCTGGTTACAACCAAAATTATACAGACTCCCTGCGTGGAATTATATCCTCAGCTACTCTACCCCAAGGTATTTTTAAACTTTTCTCCTATATGATGTACATTACTTTAATTACATAACATAACAATTATCTGGAAGCTATTGGTTGTTTTGTCAGTTTGAGGTGCCACTTAAGACCTTTTCTTCTCACAATTAACCAAATAATTGTTTCAAAGGCAGGCTATGATATGAACCCCAATCAAATCCTAGCAGACATGTTGTTATCATGGCAGGGGAAAGCAAAGGAGCAGGTCTCTCCATGGGTGCAACCATCAGGAAGAAATGAGTAGTTGTATTTCTTTTGGCAGGCAGAAGCTGTTGTGAGCGCAAAGACCCAGCCAAAGCCGAGTGCGCTTTGAGTTGACTCAAGCCTTTTATCAAACGTTTTTGTGAACGCTTGCTTTTTTCTCCATATTGTTTTAATTATGCTTCTCAATGTCGTGAGAGACACACTAGACCTACTCTGTTTCAGGCTTATCTGTGAAAGGATTTCTCATCAGCTAATAGCCTTAATTTCAAAAAAATCCTCATTGTTTGGGTTAAGATCCGAGCTCAGATGTGTGATCACATAAGGGAAAATTCCATGGAGATTTGGAGTGGAACGAAGCCCCCTCCTTAATACTTTTGTCTAACATATGTCACTGTATTAAAAATAATTACTTTGGTTCCTTAGAGGGGAAGTAGGTGTTGCTTTTAAAAAAAAACCAAACTTGGAATTCTATATTGAGACAAACAAACTCCTGAGACTGCTTGCATTTGAAAAGGATGTTTTAAATTGTACCTTTTACTTGAACGTTGGCCAGTTTAATTTGGATTATTGCTTCTGACAATTAACCTCATGTTGGGCTGCGCTCGTCTCATTAGCAATGTGGCAAGTGATGAACTTGGACCATGAAGGCTCACCCCTCACCTGGGAAACTCACCCACCGGGGCTGTGTTACGGCTCTGACAAGTAACAAACCCACTGAAGGGCAGCTGGGGAAAGGCTGGCCTTGGGAGACTGAGCAAATACGGGAATAGCCTTACCAGATTTATTGAATACTTCTGCTGGGAGAGAAAGTTAAGCAGCAGGGGAGGCATGGGGCATGGAGTTAAAAAATACGTTAATTCAGATTGATCTGGTCTTGATTTTCTTTTTTTCTCGTATCAGATTTTTCCTGTTGGAGATAGATTCCAAAAGAGAAAAACTACTTTAAAAACACAGTTTTTAAAATAAAAAGAGAATAAAAAACTGGGAAGTAAAGATGGGTCTAAATAATTAAAGAATAAGACTCTTACATTCTCTTTGACCGTAATGCTTCATCTGCCAGGAAATTATCAGTTGATTTGTTTTTCTTGTAGGCAAAAACAGTTATGCAAGTTGTGGTTTCATGAACTGACCGCCCCCCCATTTCTGTCTTGGATTTTCATCCACTGAAGCAAAATATCCATTATTTCCAGAGTTCACTGATCTGTGCTACACAGGGAGTATTCAGAAAAAAATGCTCTTTTGGGGGTGGTTTTAGGAGCAAAGGGGTTGTAGGTAATTTTAGCAATAGAAAAAATGGCTTTACCAACTTTGTATACAGTCTGACAACTTGTTGTTTAAATGTTGTCAGAGCATGACTACTTAAGTTCAAGCTCTGAGATAAAATACAAAGAATTTTCTGGCATTACTTGGAGAAAAAAACATAAAGAAAATTTACTTATTTACTATTTACTATTTACTATTACTATTTACCTATTTACTTTTAAAAATATTTTCTTTTCTTTAAATTTACTTTGTGTTTAATTGTATCAGCTCCCTGCAAGTACTTCACTACTTCTGCTATGAAAATCAGCAAAAGGAATATGATTTAAACAGACTTCTTTGTTCTCTCCCATTATATGACTATGTATATCATATCTGCAGCAACTTAAAAGGCATTATACGTGTTCTATAGAAATAGTTATTTCACCAGGTGTTTAATAACGTATATGTAAAACTGATCCATAAGAGACTACCAGAAGAAAGATTTGCCATGGCAGCTACGTGGGTTATTTCAGTGGAAAAATGAAGTATTTTTTCTCCTTGACTGCAGGGAGAGATGAGTCTATGCAGTCAGCCTGTTAAATGCCTAGCCCATATGTGTGTGGACAGCTAACACTGAGGTGCAAATGTGACCAGCAGGGACTGCCAGGACTGTCTGCAGTGTTCCTTGTGTTATCCCAGAGAAGATGGGCTCACCTCTTGGTGCCCTGACATAGGTTGAAAGGGCCTGGTTGAAGGGACCTGGGCACATCAGAGTGGGCTTCTGGGGAGCAGGCATCTCTCACTCATACCAGCAGACCAGAATCATTGCCATCTTTAGTGATGTCCTCTTCCTTTTGCTTTTTATTTATTTTATTTTATTTTATTTTATTTTATTTTATTTTATTTTATTTTATTTTATTTTATTATTATTTTTTTTATTTTTATTTTTTATTTGGGTAATATGCATGGGAACATGGGAAGAGAAGTCATGACTCAGGCAGAAGTGAGAGTAAGTTGTTGTCTTGGGGTAGGAAGAGGTGATGTTAGAGGTTTGCGGTCTGGAGATTTATTCCTGTAGAGCTTGGTGGTGGCTGGCCATTGTTCCAAGACGAAGCAAAGTGGCATGGGTTAGAGGTCAGGGGTGGCAGGAACTGACTAGCCAAGCTGCTGCCGTGTGGGAGTCTTGTCTGAGGTTTGAAGCATCTTATGGGCTGAGACTAATCTGAGCTGTTTTAGCAGGAGAGAACACCTATTAATGTGTTTGTAAACTAAAAATGAAAAAGTGTTCACTTCTTACAGGAGGCCTAAATAATTGGCAACAAAATGGAGACATTTTTCTATCCAAAGAAGTGAATGGTGACTTTTTCTATCTCCTGAGGCCTAGGAAGATGTGCATCCTATCAGCCTGGCACATCTACCTATTTCTTGTGAGATTTTAGTTCTGCCAATTCCCTTTCCACCTCTGGCAGAAAACAACTCAGCCATGATAATAGTGTAACTTTGTAGTTCTAACAAGATCTTCCTAAAGTTTGAGTGGTGACATCTTGTTGTATTTGCTATATAGTCCTTCACTGTAAAATTTACTCAAAAGATGACATGAGATTCCTCTTATTTAAATATGATATGAGACACAGCAAATACACTGTGAAGCCTTCTGTATTCTACATACCTGGATGAAAGCTGGTTAAACCCTCTGTGTCTTCATTTTGGTACCTCTGATTCATGACTGTTCAGAGTTTATGTTATCACAAGACAGAGTATCTCCTTTGCAAACTGTTATACTTTGTATCAATTAACAATGTTCTTTAGATGTTCCCAGATGAGGGACCTCCAGATCTTCAGTTCCCTGATCTAGGTACCTAAGCGAAAACATTTTACCTTAGGATAGGTAGAGGAGGTAACAGTGAGGCCAATATTTTGGACCACCAGCAAGAAAGTCACTCTTCTAGAATCATAGAATCATAGCACTGCTCATGTTGGAAAAGACCTTAAAGGTCATCAAGTCCAATCGCCACCTAACCTCAGTACCCTAACTCTAACAGCCCTCTGCTAAATCATGTCTCTGAGCTTCTCTGGGAAGGTTGGGCAGAACTTCATTAATAGCAGGATTTGATTTGTAAGCTTCAAAAATCCTTTGTAAGCAACATGTTATGTCTAGAAAAGTGTATCTAAAGAAGCCATTTCCCACAATATCTAATAGATTTATCCACTGCTTATCAAATTTATTAAATATTTTAAATAGTTTTCTCCTGTATTATGCTTTTCACACTGTGACACTATTATATTTTGTACCTAGACTGTGGTGTTGCCAGGTGACACTGACTGGGACCCTTATTACAAGAGCTTTGCAAAACAGTTAATCTTTGATAAACTGTAAACCAAGACCATCATCTGGAGAACATGAAAGCTGTTTTAAAGGTGATAGGCTCTCTGGTTGAATTTTCATGCCCTATAAACTCAAATGTGAAATGGAAAAAGGAGAGTATTTCTGAGGCAGCAGACATTTCTATGTGGATAAGATTTGGCGACAAGCAATGCAGTGCTCATGACCCACAATGCTGCTGATCAAGAAACATACAGAAAAGCTCAAATTAACAAAGAAAGGCCTGTTCTTTCAGAGCTGCAGACCTGACGTGCTGGAACAACCTCTTCTCTCCACATACACTCTCTCTTTTTTTTCCCTCGTTCTAATTAAAAACAAGTTTCAACTTGTTTTGTTGTGTGAATTATTTTAATATTTCAGGCATCCCAGAATTTGTGGATAATTCTTTGGTAACAAGGCTTCTACTTGCTCAGAAATTTTCCCATTCTTTGTAGTTTGTACCTGTCTTCAGACATGCAGTAGGTAACAACTGATAATCCTTAGTCTCCAAATGAACAACAGGCTTTGGGGGAGTAAAATGGGCTTTCATTAAGATGCAGACACCCGCAATACAACCCACATCCCACCACCTGAGTGAGTGCCAAGAGCAGGGAATAGATACTGGCTGTGGGAAAT
Source organism: Excalfactoria chinensis (assembly GCF_039878825.1). Taxonomy (NCBI): domain Eukaryota; kingdom Metazoa; phylum Chordata; class Aves; order Galliformes; family Phasianidae; genus Excalfactoria; species Excalfactoria chinensis. Next base: position 24,969,740 of record NC_092831.1, read on the forward strand.
GGCTGTGTTGGCAGAAACCAGATTGAGGCTTTCCCTCAAGGGTGACCTTTGAAATCAATCAGATTGTGAAAACGATAAACCTCCCAAAGCTTCCTCTTCATTTTATGTTTGCTGTGCCTGTAGTGCTCCTTCAGTGCTGAAGTTTACTCTGGTCTCTTGTATGCAAGTGGAGAAGAAATTCATTTAGGTTATTAGAGAGTTGTTCAGCTGTGTGTTCAGGAGTACATATGTGTGCAGTGTTTTCTTCTTTCCATATGAGACTGGGAAGTATTAATTTGTGTCTTATTATGAGTTTTATCTGTGGTGTTATTAGTTAAAGAGCTCAGTCAGTTTCTGAAGTGGAATTAACTGGCAGCAACAGTATGGCAGTATGGTAGAATAGCGTATTTGGTAGAACCACGAGATTCTCCAGTGTTGGTACCAGACTCTGAATAAGGCATCATCCCAGTGTATCTGTATATATTATTACCCAGAACCGTGTTCAGGCCTCCGGATTTCCCTTCTACTTAGTAATGCAGAAGCTATGTGGGTCTTTGACACCCAGAACTCTGGGAAAGCACTAGAAGTGACCGTTGTTTTGCTTTATTCACTTGAGATATCTCCGTGATGGATTTTTAGCCCTTCCCATTTGAACATAAGATGGAGTTCAGGAAGGAGAAAGAAGCGGTGAGAGCACTGAGCTCAGCAGGAATACAATTCTGGTACAGAAATCGATATAGTACAGAAATTTTGGTATTGATCAATAGTTTGTTTCTCCAGAATACCCGTCACAGGGCCTGTTGTGATAACCTGTGCCTTAAGGTGTTTGCAGTGCCACAGAAAAAGAGGCCTTTGTGTGCTGGTGTATTGCCTTCCAGCATGGAGGGCATGAAGCACTGACAGCTCCTTCCTAGAGTGAGTCCCAGGAGGTACCACAACTCTTTCAGTCTCCTGTGGCTGTTGGCAGTGCCACAAGTGCTGGAGACTTTATTGAGTCTTGCAGCATCACTTAAAGTCTTTTAAACTCACAGCTTTTAAATACTGCGATTAATTGGTAATCTTAACTGCTACACGAAGAAGCACTAAACTTCTGGAAATATTTTAAAGTATGATTTGCCTGTGCTTCAAGCTTTCAGATCCAAAGTGTGAGTAACTCTTTCTAGTCTTTTCCAAGTGCATTGAATTTATATTAAAAAACAAAACAAAACAACAAAAACAAAAACCCAAACCCAAACCCAAAAAAAACCAACCAAACAAAAGAAAACTTATTTCAGTCTTTTACTCACAAATTAATGTGAGGGTGAAAATGCTAACAGGATCCAAGAAGGATCTTGTGGCTTTGTAAGGAAATAGATTCAGTTCTAGGAAGATGTGGGCTAAGAAAACAAATCTTGGTTCATCTCAGCATGGTGTGGGCTCATCTATGGTATAAGAGGAAACTGTTCTTTTCAAGTCTGGTAACAGTTCCTGCTTACTCTGAGTCATCTCCTCTAGCGGTGAAGGACAGTCCTTTTTTTTCTTCTTCTTCTTTTGTTTTCTGCTGGTAGGAAATTTATCACAGTTTGGTAACCAGCACAGCTTTATTTAAACTTATCAGAAATGCAGAGTTGTTTTGTTTATCACTGGAATAAAAGAGGGAGATGAAGAATCAGGTCATGGAGAGAAATAGATGTCGGTAATGGAAGAGTTCTTATTGAGTTTAATGTTATATACCTGAACTTACAATGCTGCTCTAGTTAGAGTCTAGTATTTTGAAATGAAAGATTGTAACCTTAAAGATAATATTCTTGTCTTTCTCTAGTAGATCAATTTGTAAAGGAAGGGTAAAATTTGATCCTTCCCTTCTTACCTCTTTGTGAGCTATGAAGAAAGACTTGGCCTAAAGGTGAACAAAACTTCAGTCTCTGGTATAATGCACATTTTAAATATATGTATGCATGCTTGTTTATATGTAGATGATCTTGCTTCCATATATTTTATTGTTTCAATATAAATAATACTGAAATGCAAGGCTTTTCTTTCTTGTTCACCTGCTTCATAGTGAAGCCAGTTCTTAGCCAAATGTTGTTAGAGATGCTAGAATTAAGCCTGTGGACATTAATCTGGATAAACTTAGTCAGAATAATACAATTCCAGAGAGGAAAAGCGTTCTGAGTCAAATTACAGAGGTAACAGCAACCAAATTTTCTTGTTGCATTTATGTTACATTAGTGGAGGTGACTGTTCTTTGGGGTTTCCAGCTGAAATCCTCAATCCAGCCTTTTCCTCAGCAATTCATGTTTTCCCACCCTGCTTGTTAGATTCTGTCCTACCAGTCCTTCTGTTGTTCTTGGTTATTTTTTGTGGAAGTCAAGAACTGAATGTGTAGCAGGAGGAAAAAAAGACAAGGCGAGCCAAAAGTAGTAATTTTGTAAAAAGCCGTTCTGGTAGTTCTGTATACAGTGTAAGGAAAACCCCTCAAAACCACAAATTTTAAACTAAGAAGATTAAGCTGTTAAACTGCATGGGCCAAAATATGAATCTGCATTTAGTTTAGGGGTTTGTCTGTGCAGCTTAGCATGCTGTGTGTCCTTATTTTTTCTTTGGACTTGAGACCCATGAATTTTCAAATCTACTTGTAGTTGATTCAAGACAAAAATGGTTGGCTACTGTATTTCTATAGTCTGAGCCAGATTTCTGTGCTCTCTGTAGTTGTGTTACTGTGAGTAGGCAGGATATTCAGATTCATACAAGGCCAAACAATGTCCGTAGGCTTAATTCTAAGCCTATTAGCCACTACAATGTCCTATTAGCAACGCTTTTTTATAACCTTTAAAATGTGTTTTATGAATTCAGTTTCAGTGCCATGTTAAAGTGCTTTCTTTCCTGCTCAGTGGGCTGCCTTGCCATATGCAGCTTATAGGCGAGCAATGAAACTGGGTGAATTGAAGGAGTCTGGGGGCACTTGCATCTTTTTAAAAACAGATACAGGTTTGCCCTAAAGAAGGAAAACATTTTCTGCCTCTCTCTCTCTTCTCCATCTGAAAGTACCCCAATAGACCATCCAAGAATGGTTTCTGGGGGGAGAGAACTGAAAATGATCTCAGAGGTTATCTGCACAGATGCCTTGTTCCTCAGCCTGAGGTGCATTTGTGGTGGTTGTGGTGTGCTGGCAGGAGGATATGTTAAGAGGGTTAGAAAGCAAACCTTTTGCATGAAGTTCTAGTCTGTTTATGTGTGTCCTGCCTCTTGTAGGTCATGAGGTGGCTACACAGTTACCGAGTCCAAAATTTTGGGCTAGGTGATCCAGGCATCTTTTGGGGCTGTTAAAGAGGCATACTGTGCATAAGAGAAAAGCAACAACTGTTGAGTACGCTATTCATGTTTCATAGTAAAATAGAGCATCTGTGGTGTGTTGGGTTTTGTGTGGAGATGACATTAGTGAAGGAGTGGGTGTTGCAACCCCACAGGCACTGGGGCTATTGAATAATACTACTGAGAAAGTTGCGCTGTCATGATGGTGGAGGGCAAAACTGAGCTTTGGAGGGACAGTGTTATGAAATGCATCTGCTAAAAGCTGGCCACAGTAACCTTTCTGTCATGAGTTCTGATGACCAAAAGGACTTTTTTATTTTTGATCCTATGGAAATGGTGCTTGAGGAGTGGTTGTATTTCAAAGAAACAAAAAAGGAATTGGAGTATGACTTCCCTTTATATGTGTATTACTTCTTGCTGTCCAAGATAAGTACAGACCGATACCCAAAATAGCAAAAGAGAAACATTATGCTTGGCTAAATGCTATTCCTCAATGGAGATAAAGGTTTAAAGAAAACATAAGAAAGGATTTCAAAAAATACTGTTTGGTAATATTTTGTACCTCTTTTTGTTCATTACTCTCCTGTATATTCGTAGTGTTAATCTATCACATAATTTATAAAAAGGTTTTTTGCTTTTCTTTTTTTTTCCTGTTTCCTTACCAATTATTGGCTGTTTTTCAAACAGAATAGGGGGTTGGAAAATTAAATAAAGACTTCCCAAATAACATGCTTCAGAAACATTTATTTAATTTGTGAGTTCATTCTGTTCTCTCTCCCCCTACCTCCCTCCACTACTTTTTTTTTTTTTTTTTAAAGAAGATCTTTATTAATTTAGTTTAGTAACTTAGTGCCTGTATTAAATTAATCTAATAAAAGTCAGAGTCCTCACATAACATTTCCCAAATGTGAAGCAGCATCTATTACATGAGGCACAATCTTTATATAGTAAAATGTGAACTTGATACGTAAAATTACAAGGCTGTTTGGTATACATTATTTAAGTCAAATACTTGAGTATAGTCAAGCTGCAGGAAAGGAATGGGCAACACTACCATTCGAAACATGAAAAACTCGTACCAAGCTTCACATATCAAAGCAGTTTGTATTTGTGAAAGTAAAGTCCAGCAATTGAACCTTGAAACACTAGCTCTTTCTGTTGATGGTTACTCATACCCATGTTTCTATAAACATTTCAATATATAATCATAAGAGCATATAACCTATATAAAAATCTGCATGTTGCTATAGATCTGCTAGTCAGAAATTCTAGATGAGTGTATTTAGATCGACCAACCCATTGCATTGTTGCACCACAAAATTTTGTTCAGTAAGTCCCCTTTTTTTGTACGCATGGTTTATGGTAGTATTTTTAAAACAGCAATAGAAAATATCTCCATGCAAGTGGCCTTGTGCTGCCAGAGCTTCAGGTGGCTCAGCCGTGCCTTTCCCTTGGGTGAAGGTCATCCTTTTGTGCAGAGCCCTAAGGTTACACGTGCTGGGCTGTAGTGTGGGTGTTCCCGCTGATTTGTGTGTGTGTACATCACAGTGTTATCACATGGTTTATTCCTGTTTTCTCACTAAATTATTTATTATGGTCTGAAATGAGGAGAAGGGGGTTTCTTTTGTATCGGCACAAACACAGGATTATGCTCACTGTGTGCTTTCAATCACTAAATCACCGATATGTCAATTGACATAATACAGTCTACCTCACAGAGATGTTGCAAGGCTTAATTAATTAATGTTTTCAGAGTGCTTCAGGATTCTGTGATGAAAGGAGCTTTAGAAGAGCAGAGGAGGATTATGCTGATTATTTTTCCCATCTATTACCCCAATATGTCACTGATTGAAATTCAATAGAATATGGGCACCCCTATAATGGCAGGGAAAGGCAGGATAATATTTTTTAAATTATCATAAGAGCTAGAAAAGGAAAGTCAATAATACAAAATAATTATGAAATACAAAAATTAATGTAGTCGTCTTTTTTTTTTGTTTGTTTTGTTTTATTTCTCCTGTTGCTCTTTTTCCCTCCTTTCTGCTTGAAAATTCATTCCCTTTGCTGGATTAACAGTAATAAGTACAAATTATGCCTTTATGTTGTTACGGTTTGATGATATATTACAGCCAGGGCGCAGGTTAGAAACACAGGCTGAGTTATTATGTATTGCAGGGTAGTGATTTCCTGCAAACTGATTTATGGGTAAATAATTTGATGTACTTATTACATGGGACAGGCAGTTTTAAATTTCTGTGACAAAGTGCAGCTGAACAAAGGAAAATCACTTGCTACAGTGTAGGTGCAAGACAAATCTGAGAATAAACAGATCTAATCAGTGTCAAACCCCATGTCTTGCAGGGGTCCCTGTCAGCAGTGGTTGGTACAACTTAGTTATCCAGGGGCAGGGGTCTTGTTGAGTGTTTCATTGAGGTCTGTTGTTTGGAGCTGTAAATTAATCAGAAGTGTTTGGGTACTAACGCCAAGCTGTAATTTCTTCTGAATCCTAGTCGTTTTTGATTAGGACTCTGTTGAAAACTATTTAACTGAACCTGTGGCATGGCAGCAGCTGATATTCATCGTCTTCACCCAGCCTTGTGTTTGCAGTCAAATGCTTTCAGGTTGTGATGCTGTAATACAGTAAGTTGAACTTTGGAATATCCATAGCAACATGGGACACAGCTCTGGTCTGGAATAACACTGTCAGATTTTCTCAAAACTTTTTGAAGTGGTAAATATAGCCCAGGTGACCATATACTGGCTTGGGTACTGCCGTTTGGAAAAGTGCTGGTCCAGGGTCAGTGAATGTGGAGCTGGAGTGTCAGAAAAGAGCTTTGCAGTTCACAATTTACAACCTGACTGTGCCTATCAGTCTCCTTGTAGAGATTGATAGGCACATCCCATATGAGTCTCAGCTGGTTACATTTGCTTATGCTTTAGTAAATAGCAGTTTTCGGTGCTGTGCGTCAGGGATTCAAATGACTTGTCAGCTTATCACTGACAAGTGCTTTTCTTAATCATGCTTGAGAATCTTAATCATGCAGAGAACTGCTATTCTCTGCAACCCCTCTTTTCTGCATTAGCCAAAGAACACAAAATATCTTTCACTTTCTGTACATACTTGAACAAGCATCATTTATGATTCATCTTGTAGCTGTCACCAGAAAACTGTTGAGGCAGTGGTGGTGCTGCTGATATAAAGCATCCAGTTGTTGTGGATGAATTTGACAAGTGAGCTCTCAGAAGTGTGCCACCAGTCTGTTATGGCACGGCTGCGGGGAAAGGGAGTTGCATGAATTTAAAATTAGACTGCTCTGCCTTATTTTTCATGTCTACATTTTGATAAAACAAATGAGTGTGTCTTCAATGCCAGGTGAACGCATTGCTGAGGTTTAAGCTTAATGAAAGATCTATCTTTGGCAGGAAATGCCACTAAGAAGTTAGCAGCCAATATGAGTAGAAAATATCTTCTAAAATACGCTCGGACTAAAATTTTGTTTGAGAAAGCTGTTTGGTCTGCTTTTTGTCTTCAGTTGGCCAGCTGACCTGGGCAACAGTCAGCCACTGCTAGTGAGTTTCTGAGAGCTGTTTTCATGTATAATCATTTCTTTACTGTGTAATCTTTGAAATCTGTTGAGCTTTCCTTCCAAAGAACTTGTAACGAGGTAAGAGTCCCAAGGGATCATTGATACAAGAAAGAGAGAGAGACTCATTAAGAAAAGAGTTTTGTGGATTAATGAGGGATGTGCTTTCAGATTTCCTAAGCAAGCTGATCTGCTTCTGGAGCAGTAGGCTACTCACCGAAACAGACAGTGACCTTGGCTCACTCTTGTCCTCACTCCAGAGTTTCAGCTTATGGTAGAATAAAGCTCAGTCCCACTTGTTGAAGTGATTACGCTTCTGAGTTGTGCTGTATGGAGTCAATGATCAGAGCCATAAAAAAGTGCACGTAGAACATACCCCTTGCTGCTGTGCTGTTCTCATCTATGGGTTGCTGCTGCATTAGCAGTCCAGTGGTCCTGGCTGAGAAGGGATCTTCTTAGAGGTAAAGTTTTGGCCCACAGGTTTTAAATTCAGAGACATGACTTTTAGCTTGCTGAGAATGGGTTTGTTCAAAAACTGGCATCATCTTCCCAAATGCGGCCCAAGAGTTCCCTTAAACACAGTGTTAGAGCCATGAAATAAACCACCTGTAAAGTCTGCTGAGGAGCTGGATGGAAACCATGGCTTCTGGCTATCATTTGGACCAGCTTAATGTGTTCTGGAAAAAAAGTAATTCACACGTCGTATCACACCGGCTGAAAAAATAGCGTACATCAGCAGTGCTGTAACATAGAGTAAAGGACTTGCAGCAGGTGTTAACATGCAGAGGCACGGAGCATTCTGGTAACACCTGTGTTTGTCTAAATCCAGCCAAAACAATTTCCTCTCCAGTTGTAGAGGAGGATTAAAAAAAAAAAAAAATGAAAGAAAAAAAGCCTACCTGCCTTCCAGTAGTAGCAGACATTTGCTGTGAAGCAATTTGCATAGTGTTTTCCATCATGCACTCTGGGTGTGCTTATTATTATTTTTTTTTCTTCCCTGTTTTCCTTGAACTTTTTAGTTTGGGGACTCCTTTGATAACTTCAGTGCCCCCCTACTGCCTCTTTGTCTCCCACCAGCATTGCCAGGGCCGAGCAGTTGCAGATGGAATGCTCTCTGAGTGCTTTCCTTAATTGAATGAAAAATAAATATTACCAATTTGGATGTGACTTATGGGGCGCATATGATGCTTATTTTTTCAATTACACGAAAACTTGGCATGGTTAAACATAGGAAGCCAAGTGTTCTGTGAAGCTGGTATAGATTTCTGGGTTTTTAGGTGATTTTGCTTTAAATTATTACGTAGCAGAAGGGGGTGAAGGAAGTCGGCTGCTAAACTGTGTTTTCCCAGCATGTATTTCACTTGGTGGACCCTTGATGCTCATTTCATGACTAATATACACCGTACTATATGCATTTCTTGTTGTCACCAGAGATAACATTAAGTAAACTATCCCCTTAAGAAAAACAGCTTTTCTTGGCAAGTGGAGTATGACTCAAGGAGCCAGCACTGGAGACATACGGTGCTGTGAATGAGTGCTGTGTGTTACTCTACTGGATCGGAGTCCAGGCACTATTTATACTACAGCATATTCAGCACCAGATTGTTAAGTCTTAATACTGAAACAGTGCATCATTTAAATGTTTTTATTCTGTTTATGTCCCATTTTCAAGCATTAGATATCAAGCAATACTAGCTAACTTTTTGTTGCATTTGGACAAGATCTCTGGGTGCCGAAAGTTTTCTAATCTGCTCTTGAAACATTAGTCTGTCTGTACTAGCATGTTACATTGAAACTTTGTACCAATGAAGACAGATCACGTCTCTTTTAGCTTCTCTCAAGACCTGGTGATAGAATATCTTTCAAATCACTGTATCAATGGTAAATGCAAGCAATCGGGTGCTTCAGAAAAGGGGTTATTCTCTAATTTCTCCGTTATGCCCATGAGAAAGAAAAAGCCTACTCCATATCAGGTAAAGATCTCAGCAGCGTAGTATTCTCTTGTGTCTGTGCAAGACATTTTGTATCACTGTTTCAGGTGTGTTATTTATTTTATGGTTGTGTTTTAAAGATGAGGATAAAAGGCCTTTGCCATTTATTTAACTTGGATTAATTCCAGAGCTGGTGATGGTTCAGTTGAAAGTAAGGTGAGGACTGGTGTCTTTTGGCTTCATAGCATCCTTCAAGAAAATAACTAGGCAGACCTTGTCAGTGTGGGAGAAATGGGAGAAAAGGTGATGGGCACCTTGTGGGGTTGAGCTAAAAGAAGAGCAGTGGGGCAATGGCGACATGGTAAAGCAGAGAATAAAAGTAATAGTTGTGATGTGTTATACTGCACAGAACAAGGCTGAGCTGTTTTGTTTTCATGTACGGTGTCATTGTGGCTTTTTTGTTTATATGTTTGACCTTCTTCCTGGAAGTAATTCCTGGATATTAGTCATTGTTTTTGGTGTGGGCAGGCCCTCTGCAGTTGTCTAAACAGAAATAATACCTCTACACCAAATGGTTTACCATTTAAGTTTATAGTCTTCATGACATGCACATCCAGGGAGGTGATGATCCCTGCTAAAGAATGAACAGAAGTAGAAACATCCCCACTCTCCCCATGCTATTTTGGATCTGTGGTCAGCAGCTTGCAGTTGTTTTTTTGCTAACAAAAGCAGCTATCTGCATAGTGTGACTGGCAGCTGGGAGTGAATTTATACTTCATGGATTTCTAGTGCTATCCATCTGCACTGGGAGTAACAGCATTATTAGATTTTAACTGTGCTGGAAACCCACATGTAGGTATTTTCCTGTTCAAGTCAAAACCAATGTATTTATTTGCTGAAAGGTTTTGAAGGCTACAAAGTGTGGACTGTAGAGTACTGAAAGTTACTTCTAACTTAGAAAGGCAGTCTTTAGTGAGATGATGAAAGATGTGAAGTGAGGAAGCATTCTGTGCTTCCTTGAAGTAATTTAAGAGCCAGGAACATGTCAGCAACTCTCTACTAAAAATCTGAAGTCTATTCCTACTGTTTCCCATGGTTTGCTTGAGGATTCAGTACAAAACTTTTTTGAGAAAGACTGCAATAAGCCTCAAGGCACATATTGAATCCCCTAAACAAACAATCTTATCAAAAGGTTTTGTAAACAGGCAGTAAAATGCAAAGTATGAATGTTGTGTTTTCTTTCAGGAATAATCAAGCTTGGGAGATGGAATCCCCTCCCTCTCAGTTACGTGACCGATGCACCAGATGCAACAGTAGCTGACATGCTACAAGATGTCTATCATGTTGTGACATTGAAAATCCAATTACAAAGGTAGGTGTTTCTAAACATATGTCTTTTTCTATTCTAAGCTGTTTTGTCAATTACAGTATTACTATAGAGATCAGCACATCCTGTCTTCAGTAATTTCTAGTCTTCTGATGAAAGAGCAGGAAAAATGAAGAGAAGGGTAGTTCATCTGGCAGCTATTTGGTGCACATTCTGAATTTTTTGTTTGTTTTCTGAAGTAGCGATATGATAGCTAAAAGGAAGGGCAGAAACTCACCTAAGTAAAGGTATGAAGTCTCTAAGGGCAGACTTTTCCACAATCCCTGATTTGATGGGTTCTGAAGGCCTTAATGAGAGCAAAAAATGAACACCTTGCCATTTTCCAGTGGTTGCACTGTGAGACTCAGGTCTTCTACTGCCAGTTGCTGAGATGGGAGGAGAGGAGCTTGCTGACATTCCTTTGTTCTCCAGTTGTCTGCCCAGAGAAAGGCAAGAAGATGAGGAAAGGATCTGTTACTGCAGTTCCATTTGGCCTTTGGAAAACACTTTACTTTTTTGAATGCTAGTTCTGACTAGCAAAGCAAAACTTCCTAATTCTTTTACGCTTAGTCCCCCTCATTTCCCTCACTTCTACATTTTCTCCCCCATTTTTCTCTATTGCCTTTGGAAGAGTTCTTAAACAGCAACTGATGCCTGTGAAAGGAGTTGTGGCAGGGTACATGACACGCTGTAAATGTGGTGGTAAGCCTACATCACACAGTCATTTGTAGCTTTATGGACAGGGGACATCAGAGGAAAGAGGCAAAAATAAAAGACATGCTGAAATAATTTATGCAAAGCTCATACTGAACAAAATAAGGGTCCATTAAAGGTGTATGCAAAACTACTGACTGTTCAGTTTACATTGAAATTTGGAAGTAGTTGGCTTTTCACTAACATTCAGCTCCTAAACTCCAGCATTTCCTTCCTGTTATCTCTAATGTTGGTTGAGGTTTCCAGTTCCCCTTACAGACCTCTCCTTGTTTTGATACACTGTTACTATCTCTTGCCTCACTTGCATCTCTTCAGCATATTGATGAAAGCATCTAGAGTCTATACTTACTATAAAAGGAGTACAGTAACTCCTCCAGAAGTATGAGCTACCAGGAGTTCATCTAGCCTATTGTTCTTTTAATGTTACCAATGAGTATCAGTGAGGATCAAGGTCTCACTTTTTATCTTCAAAGTGCCTGAAGGCTTGGATGCAGTGTAAATAGAAGATAGTCCATGACTTTGAGATAAAGATGGTCATTGACTACTTGAACACCTCAAGCACAGCTGAACTTTCAACTCTTAGGGTAAAGCCTGCCAATGTAGGTGGAAAGCAGAACCACCTCAGAGAGTGACTGGAGAATGTTCACTAAGTCTCTCAAGCATGAATGGCAATGGCAACTCTTCCCAGCTTTCTGATGTGCTTTTTAGGTCACTCCCCATGTATGTAGACACAGACCACGAGCTTGTTAAACTAGAGGAGACACAAATCACATGAAGACAAGAGCTTTACTACATAAGCAAGTCTTGTAAAATGAAAGTGGAATGAACTACACATGACAGATGTTGGGCATGTGGCTTAGTGTGTTTCTGAAAGGCTTGCAGATACTTCAGCCAGGAGGACAATCTATGTATTCAATGTATACATTCATTCAACGTATTCAATAAAATACATTTTTCAGGCTTGCTGTTCAAAGCCTTGTTTCTACACAGCGAGGACCCTTACTGTTCTTTGATTTTGCTACTGACATTGTGACACGTATGTTTATTTTTCTATCCCAGCAGGAATATTTTTGTTTGGAGAGCATGGCTTTATCTAGTCAATTCTGTGGCTTGGTCTGCATGGAGTTTTTTTGCTCTCTACCAGGCCCCATAGGAAATGGTTATGCCACATGTATATCATAGTGGAATTAGCTGCTTTTCCTGCCATGTACTATCATAACTTTAGTTGAACTATACATCTTCTGGGAGCTGGGTGTGATGGGAAGGGGAGAGAGGAGAAAAACACTTTGATGGACTGGCTTAGCAAGAAACTCTCATTCCTGTGCACTGCTTAAAGGTCTATGGCTGTTGTACACAAAGTGTAAGCATCTGTGAAGGTGATGTTTCTATCTTCTTTCTACTTTCTGTTTTGATAGTTGTTCCAAGTTGGAAGACTTGCCAGCAGAGCAGTGGAACCATGCCACAGTTCGCAATGCCTTAAAGGAACTGCTCAAAGAGATGAATCAGAGCACATTAGCCAAAGAATGCCCTCTTTCACAGGTCAGTATTTTTAGAAGGCTTAGGGAAAGCCAGATTCCCATGATCCAATATTCAGTAAAAGGCTTAAGCTAAGCAATTATTTTTTTCTTTAAAAAGGAAAAATTCCAATTAATGTGTTTTTAATGCCACATTTTATTAGTGGGTCATGAGGTGGAAATTATGAATGGTTTGTTTTTTTAATTTTGCATTTCAGAGAGTCTTCATCCAGACCTATATCTGAATGTTTTGCAATAGGAGTGATGATTATCAAATGCAAGATTTGAGTGGCTTCTTTCTACTAGCAGAGGTCTGCCTCCGCCACATAATACATGAGTAGATGTCACCAGCCTCCACCTATGATAAAAAATATACATACTTAACAATTTTGTCCAAATTTGCAGAGAACAGTAGTACAAAATGTATGTAATTATCTTATAAGAAGCAGAGTAATTCACTGTCTCATTCTCCTTGACTGCTTTATGGATGAGAGTACCGTCATGTCTAAGATGTGGATTCCTACAGATGTTGTGAGCAATATTTGTGTTTCAGATTGTCATAACAAGAGATTCAAAAACATTTGTGACTGAGACCTCCTTGTCTTTCCAAAAAAAGAAAAAAACAAACAACAAAAAAACAAAAAACAGCCACAGAAGAACACTTCAGCACCCTGAGAAGCAACATTGCTGGGAACAAAAAATATATTGCCATCTAAAAACTTCATTAAAGACATTTTTGTCTTTTGCATCTTTAAAAAGTCAGAAATCAGTAATTCTTGCTTGCTAAAAAATCAATTGCATTTGCTAGCACTTAACTGAATTTTTTTTCTCCCGTGGCTGTCTGTCTTGCAGCACACTGTATGCTCACCCTGTAATCCATAATCCAAAGCCTCTGTGAACCAAGAGAATTCTTTCTATGTGTAACCAGCACAAATGCGCCTCATTGTCTCATGATTATAACTCTAGGAAAAGCACAGGGCTACAGAAGTGAGATATAGAGCAGAATTTGGATCTTTGGAATTGAAAGGAATTGCTTTACAGCAGAAAATGTTCCTCATCTTCCTTAGTTGTGTTGAGTCTGCAGAACTAGAAGGAATGAGAAGGCTGCAAGGAAAGGCTGTGTAACTTGTCTTTCTTACTAAAGGAGTCGCAGTGACTCTAGATATGCACAGAGCTTAAGTGTGTTGAATACGGAAGTATTTTTCTTTCACACAGTTTAAGTGTAATTTCTTAAAATAGAATTACCGGTGGAATATGGTCAGCTAATGATGATTGCAGCATATGGTTGTCTCTGCCCAGTCTTCTTCAATATGCAGTATAACTAAACCATGAATCATTTTATATGCAGAATTCATTTGTTGTCTAGGTCTCGTTCCTCCCGCTTTAGTTTCAAAGCAGTGGAAGTGCTGCAGTTAGTTTACTCTCTCCATAACCTCAGTTTGAAAAAATATTAATAAGACTATTGATGGCAGGACCGTAGCAGCAAGAATCTTTGCCCCAGTAGTTATTTAGTGGTCAAAGCTAAATGGAGAAAGAAAATTGAGCTTGTTTACCTTTAAGGATAGCTGTTAGTGACCTTGAGTAGTGACTGACCTCGGAACTGGGACTGCAAGAATGCAATATTCATTATTATTATTGCCACAACATTTCAGTCTCTTTTGTTTTTGCTCACAAAATACAAAAGATACAAGGAAAGGTTGTGTAGGAGCTGTCTATTACTATCATCTGAATATGCCTGTAATACAATTCCTTCTCCCAAATCAGTTTTAAAAAAATATCGTGCCAAATGTGAAATGTCATTACAACCCCCTTGTGGTTAATATATTATTGACAGCAGCAAATTGCAGAGTGGCCTCTTAGGAGTCGAACTGCAGAGTAAATGCTGCTGTTTATTAATGTGTTCACAGTGCCTCAAGTATAAAAATGGAGAGGGGCAACGCGGGGAGCTCTCTCTCCTACCTGCAACGGTGCTCCTTCTCTGGTTCTTGGTGCACGAGCTTTCCATGAAGCCCAGATGGGGATTCTGATTGCCACTAATGGGAAATGTAATCATTCACTTTGATTTAAAATTGTTCTGTGTTGTTGTTGTTGTTGTTGTTTTGTTTTTCTGCAAGGTGTATTATGTGGCTGCAGCTTAGCCATCCTTAGCATAAGGCTGCTGTTTAAACAAATAAATCCCAGTTAACCAAGCTGGGAGGGAGGAGGGTAGATAGGGGGAGTGTGTGGCCAGAAGGAAATCCAATTACTTCAGCATTTCCATCTTTGCATAGAGACTTCTGTCTTTCCTGTATACTGTATAACTCATTTCAAAACTGATCACGTGTTTTGTCTTCTTAGCGGACAAAGATTTGCTGGCATGTGTGCATGTCCCATGTTTTTCTCCTTGAACTTACTGCACCTGATTTTCTTTATGGGAATATTTTCCAGGTTTTAGTCCAGTAAATTTTCATTTCACTTGGTCATCATGGCCACGCACATTCCATACACACTGACTACTTCATATCATCTGTTCGTTTCTTAAGCATTTTCCCAGGAAGGATACTCATGAGTTAGATTTTTTTATTTTAGATTTGATTTTTTTTGCTACTCTCTCAAAATAGATATTCCTTTTCTGCAAACTCATCAAGGTTCCTGACAGAAATAGTCATAGAATTCCTTCCAATGTTATTGTGTGTGTGTGTGTGTGTGTGTCTGTAACTTATAGGGTATTTTTCTTTGTAGTTAGAAAGTTCTACTGCTCTATTGTTAAGTGGATGAAGAGAATTTGTCCTGGGATGTTCTGCCAATGGTTGATATACTATTTAAGTTTCCTATTTAGCTTAAGCCTTGCTTTCTCAAATAAAGGTTAATAGGTTAATATATTCCATGATATTTAATAGTCCTTCAATTTCTGTAATGTTGGTTTATTATAAAGCTAGAGAATTTGTGGAAGAAAAACAGAAAAGTGAAGTCACTCTATAGGCAGAGCTAAACAGTTGTCCCACCATCCCTAAGTGACTGAAAATTTAACTTAAGCGGCACTAAAAAATGGAAGTTAGCTCCACTTTGTTCAGAATCCTTCCTTAGCAGAGGCTGTCACTGTGTTGTGCTTTCAAAATACTATTGCCTGTTAAACTGATTCAGAACAGGCAAGGATTTATGGAGAGGGAATTGTTGCTGGCTACTACAATGCTAGGTTTATGTCTCAAAATATTGATTTTAATTAGAAAATTGAATCTCAGTTTTAGAAATCGAAACTGCCACTTAAAAAGGGCCTTATTATATATAGCCTTCCAGTTCTACTGCAGTGCACCATAGTAGCTTTCTAGTGGAAAAGTTAAAGTGCAAAGGCAGAAGACCCTGTTTACTGAAAGTGAAATTATGTGCTGAGGACTGAAACCAATCGACACCATCCAGTACTCTCAAGTCTTTAGTCACATTGGTTTTTAAGTCCCCCTACACTCAAGGTTTAGGAGCAACTAGAGTTGTTGGAGTGAATTTGTTAGGAGACTGGATGAATGTGGCAGAGGGAGGGAGGGATTGTTTTTTGTTTTAAAACAACTGTTAAAATTGAGTAAGCCTACATGTAAGCCTTATTGCTTTACAGAGATAGCTTAGATGCTGTTTTGCACAAGAGCTTACAGAAGCCTGTGAATAAGAACTTGAACTTTTGTTCTATCATGCCTGTGCAGAAAGGTTGTGCAATGTTGCCAGTGGTTTTCTAGGCTTTCACATTAAGTGAGGAAAGAGAGCAGAAGAAAACTAGTTTCTGAAGAAGGCGCATTGACTCCCATGTGTTAGCGGTGCTGGATTGCGTTCCCTTGAGTTTGTACACATGCTGAGAGCAAGTAACCCTGGAAGAGTTAAAGGAGGAAAGGCAAAATTTAATTCCTAAAAAGTTGCCTCCTCTCTAGAATGGATGAAAAAAAACCTGAAAAATAATAAAAGGAAAAACTACCAGTAATAAGACTTTTTTCCACTTAATCTGCAGAAGCATCCCTGATGGGAAGTATTTTTATGGGCATCAGGTGCTGCAAAACAGCACTGCTCCTCTCTGCTTCCAGTTGGCTTGCAATTAGAGCCACTAAGAGAGAATTCACAAAGAGCAGAAAGGTGGTGGTTAAACAAGTGGTACTTCAGTTTTGTAGATCTGTGCTGTGGTTTTTGGCTGTTCTGTATTGCAGTGTGCATAGTTCCCTTCACTGTGAACATCACTGTTAATTTCTCTTTTGGGTGATTTTTCACGCGAGGGCTAATTACATGTTTCTATAATTTACATTAATTTAACTTATTTGCCTAAACATTGTTCTATAGAGAGTAACATGAATGTTTTCTCATTCTTGGCTGTGTGGTCTTCCTGCATTTGGAAGCAAAACACGGACAGCTGATTTATTTGGATTCTGCATGCTGGAGCATCTAAGCTTACCTTTAGGACCTGGTTCCTAAGTCATGATTGTTCTCACCTGGTTGCACCAAGCACGTGCTCCCCAACATGGCACTACATGTTGTTATGCAACTAAGTGTATATATGGTAATATCACAAATACTCCCACCTTCAGCCTATGCTGTAGGTTTCAGTCTGGGTTTGTCCTGCATAGTTTTTGCTTTGCTATTGAACCGGAGTAGTTAGGTTTGGAGGTGTACAGTAAAGAATAAAACCAATTTTGTGTTTTCACCAAACACTGCTTTTTGGTTTTAAAGGCAAAAATGGATGACGGTTGTGCATTTATGTGTCATTCACTTTCCCTGGAAAAATTTCAAATTATGCAAGATATTTTAAGGTCTTTTTTGTCTTTTTTCTGTACTTCCAGAGTATGATTTCATCCATTGTAAATAGCACATACTATGCCAATGTGTCAGCAACCAAGTGCCAGGAGTTTGGGAGATGGTACAAGAAGTACAAGAAGATTAAAGGTAAATTGATTTTTTATTGTTTATTTTTAACTTTTGAACTTGTTGAACTTCTGCTGATGGTTTGCAATTATTTACTTTAAGTAAAGATGATGGTAAGCTTTAATAATATTAGTGAGTTCATCTACAAAGAAGGAATGATCACAGCATGTTTGAAATATGATCTGATAGTTACAAACAAGGCTGGCATGAAAACACAGGCCACTCAAAACATGCTTGTAATATCCCATTTAGTTGTGCTGAAAGACCCACTGTGTTTTGAATTATGCTAAAATGTTTTGGAGAAGAAGTGTTCTGGTAGCTCAGAATTTTATAGTTAAATAACTTTGTAAATCACCTTAGTTGCATTATAATCATTAACCCTAAAAAAGCTTGTCTAAGTAACAAATGCCTTTGCTCTTCGTTTGAAATCCTGCTAGATATACTGATACTCCTGCCATGTTTCTCATGCAGTATCTGGATGCATGATGCAGTATCTCATGCAGTGGAGCATTTGGTACCTGGTTGTTAGGAGGCGTTGCTAAATAGCATTATTTTTCCTTTTTTTTTTTTTTCCTGTTACACCACTGAATGGAAGATTTGTTGTCTGAAGGAAGGCATAGGCTATTCTTGTTTCTGTCTGTGATTCTTTCAGTTGGCCAGGACAGTCGAAGCAGCATCCATAGGCTTTGTGTAGAACTACAGTAATGTCTTGTCCTTATTGAGAAGCTGTTGCATTTAGTCACATAAAGATTAGGATCTTTCAAAAAATCTGCAGTCTTTTTTCTTTGAGACAAACAAACAAACAACAGCATCCATGAGTTTCCATAAGATAGACTAGAAATCTGTATGATACCCTCAAGAATCTGCTTTTCAAATTAGGAGCATGTGAAACAAAATTGCATGAAATATCGGAACAGGTTCTGAGGCATGTGAATTTTCTCTGATGCATGTCTGGTTTGCGCAGCACATACCTGTAGGACTCTCAGCTGTGTGGTGATTAGTTTTTCACTTGGCAGAAATAAAAAGGAGTGTTTTATAGGAAAATTATCAGTGGATGGAAGGAAGGTTGTTCTGGCAGGTGTGGGTAACAATGTGGATGTGGAAATGCAGGTGTTGCTTTTCACCTCTTAAGATGATTTAGGCTTAAAGTAAAAATGTTGATGCCAAATATACTTGGTAGTTTTTTCTCTCTCTAAATTGCCATTGTGTTATGCAGAAGTGTGTCTTTTCCCTAAATGATATCTCTTAATAAAAGAATTTTATTTGGCGTGCTGTAACGTATCCTCTTGGTTAAAAACAATCAAAGGACTCAAATAGCTTCAACATCTTCACTGTTTGCTTTTACTTGCTGTTCTTAAAGAGCAGAGATGGGCTTTTTTTTGCCCCCCCAAACTGGGCAAGGGTGTAATGCCAATTGCAGAGGCATTGGAAACCCTTAACTGTAGTGTTCTTAGTGGAAGAGATGCCACTACAGCTTCTGAGTGTTCCTAGCACACTGTTGTCTTCCACTTTCTTCCATTCTTAAAGCACTGAATTCTTTAAGCTCTCTTTTCTTTCTTTCTTTCTTTTATTTTTTTTTTTTTTTAACTTAATAAGTGCACAGTTAAATTGTTAAGTGCCATAAAAGCAGAATGAGACCTCAATCAAGAGGTCAAGGATCCAAACCTGAAGAGTTTGCCAGATAATTCTGCATACGTGCTATTCAAAGAGGTGCAGCCAGTTGCTGCTGTTTGGAAGTGTATGTGTATGCTAGTAGGAGGAGGAAAAGGAAGGTTAAGGTATGTGTGAAGTAAACACAAGCTGCTATAAAGCAGTTCAAGTCGTGTTGATTCATCAGCCGTATGAGTGGGAGAGAAAACAAAGAATGTATAGCAGGTACTTCGGTGTGCGAAGAAAAAGCAGCCATGGAACTTAAGGGCAGTAATGTAGGCCCCCTGGAAACAGGAAGGGCGCTTCTTTGGGCAGTTTCAATTTCTCCTTATTTCTGTTTTCATGACTTTTTTCTTCTGCATCGACAGATATTTTTACAGGGCACCTTAATTAGTACTCAAACTCAGTGATTTATGTGCTTCATTCATCACATGTTCCTTAAAAGAAAGATAGATGCATGACACAGCATTTCATTGTTAGGGTTGTAATCTGGATAGCTTAGGTAAAACTCATTTGGAGTCACTGAGACAAGAACCCTATCCATATGTATGTCTAGAGCTGGTTAGTAGAAAGTAAAAACAAAAATCAATTCACATGAGCTGTGGTAAATGCAAAATATGAAGGAGCTTCAAGAATAACTTCATTGATGTTACAAACTAAATGCAGCCTACAGTGTTAAATGTGTTTCCTATTATCTGCTAATGTCTGTTTTAATAAAACAGTGGGAACTAAATGGTTGCTTCTTAATCAAAACCATGATTTCCTAAACATAAGCTTTATGATTCTGTTACAAATTGCCACATATAGATCTCCTAGGTCAAACTTTTTTCCTTGTTCATAGAAATAAATAAACAGTAAAACAATTATACACTCTGGAAGATCAAAGTAATTACAATGAAGCCGTGCAAAAGTAAAAAGTTCTTCGGAGGGGAAAAAAAAAAGCATCAAGTTTCAGACAATGTAGTTCATGTTTAAATACTCATGAGAAGGTGAACAATCAATGATATGATATCATTAGCAGCACATGTAAGAGCTGCATACCAGTGGAATTGTATGTAATCTCAAGTAAACGTTCTCAGTGTGCATTCTGTTGAACTCACCAAAAAGACAACTAACCTATTTTTGCTTGCAATGTACAAGAAGTTTTCAGTTAGTTCAGCTCAGCATGGTAATTTTGTCTTGTGTCAAGACCGTGCTAGTGTAAAATTCTGCCTGGGTTTTTATTCCCAGCCACCCCACCCCCACGAGGTTTTAAGACGTTCACAGTTTACTCAGAGGGATGAGAATATGAGAATTAGTGCACAGATTCTGGAGTCACTAACGTGAGGATGGAGGCCTTTGTTTTTTGGTTTTGTTTTTAACCTTCCCCTTGTTCTGAGCCTTCCACTGCATGTATGTGCAAGGACATGAGCGAGTTTCTAAAAGGATTTCTGCTCTTTCCAGACTCCTTGGGATGCACATATGCATTTCAAAGATAGCTTTTATTAACTCAGTTCTTATAGAAAATGCACAGTCCTTGGAAAACAAGGATCTTACAGTTCTGTGAACTTACTCTTCCCTCTGTGGACCTGTGTAATCATTTGGAGTGGCAATTAAGCTATTTAGTTTGCATTGTCCTTTTGTTCTGATTATACACCATGAATGACTTTAACAAACATCGTGCTCTTTTTAACTCTGTTTCATATATATATATATATATATATATATATATATTTTTTTTTTAATATTTTTATAAATGTGCACCCTTTTGGTTCGCAGCTGCATACATGCCAAGGTTTGGGTATGTTTAAACTGCTTGAATCAAGAGCCACGCTTTCCCATTTTTAATAAAGGCTACATGCTAGTGACTGTGGTGATAACTGTACAACGTGCAGAGACGAGTTTCCAAGCTTAACCACACAACTAATGTCGTTCTCAAGGGATAAAATTTGCACCAGTTACCTACTCATTGCCCGGCCTTTGGGTTCATAGCATTTCAAATATTTTTTACTTCTATTTTTTCAATAGATGTTGCACTTCCCAAGTGTCATGCTTTCTATTTTTGTCAGGAGGACTATCAGTGTATCAGGATCCTTTCACAACTGAAACTCTTAACTAGTGTAAATCTTTTCTTTTTTTGCCTGCTGACACAGCTTGGCTTGGTGGGAGGAAGTTATGAAGGCAGAGGGGAGAAATAAAAATACTGTGAGCTTAAAAATAAAGAGACGTATTTGCTTTGTCTGTGTATTAGGCACATCTTATTTTCTTGCTCCTGCCGTCAGTAGCTGTCAAAATAGAGCTTTCTGTGGATGCGAGTTTTGAGACTGGCTGTCTCATATTTTCTGTGGAACGGTGAGTCCTTCTGTTTAAAGGAGGAGGTCCCAGTTATTTCTGTTTCAATGGATGAGGAACCAGCTTCCATAAGAAAGAGTTTCTATAGCTTCCTTATCCAGAATCTGCTTTGGCTGCCCTTTGTTTTTTCCGGTATTAATGATGTGATGTCCGCTGTTTTGTTCTCGAGAGTATGTTTGCTTACTTCCCATATGAGACTGACAGACAGATCTGCTTTTTGGATTCTGTGTTCTAGAGGCCATTCTAGGTTAAGAGAAATTAGAAACAGGATTCAGAAGGGTTCCCAGTTTTGTTAGTTCTAAACGGAAGGAGCCTTGAATTGCAGCATGGTCGTAACACCAGTGTGACTTGGTGAAAATTTTAATTATGTGCTTTGTTGAATAGTTTTGAATTGCTCCTCTGAAGCAGATGCTGCAGAAGCCTAATGAAAAGGCATGACAGAACATTCTCAATCATTGTTTCTGACTTTTAACAATACCCCAGTTATTGATACATGTGCGTGTATGCATAAATAGAAAGCCACAGATACGGCTTTGTAAATAGATGTAGGTATGTAAGTATACATACTTGTAGATCTTGACCTTTAGCCTTTTTAACTAGTTAGTTGAAGTAAAAATGGTAAGGCTTTTTAAGTAGAGATAATTTCAAGTGTTGTTTGGATATTAGTTGCGACTCTGACAATGAGCCAGAAAAGGTCATTTAGGTTATCTGTGTGGCTCTTGACCTTACCGTACTTTTTTCTTTGCTTCCTTTCATACTCCTGACTGTGTTTTTATTCCATTAAAAATAAAACTTTTTAAAAGAAAAAGAAAATAACATCATTCACAGACGAGCTCTTCAGTATCTAGATCACACACAAGACCTGAAGATCATCTCTGACTTGAACACATCCTCACATTATGTAGATTGCTGTGCTGTACTGTTTTATGAGCAGAGTTGTTCATCTGTTTGCATTAGGCCACAAGGAAAAAGTGGAATCTCTTTCTTTAAGCATAAGCTGAAGTTGGCACATTTTGGTAAGATTTAGAGACGCCTTGACTACTGTTTTCCCTTCCATATTAGAATATTGTACTTCAGCATTGTCGCTGATGCTAAGTACCAGTCTGAGGGATTTGTGTGCTTATATTGTTAAGAGACAGTTTACCCACTGCAGTGTGCGCTGGGAGCTTTCTAAATTGTGACCCTCTTGGCTATTCCTCTGTACAAAGAGAATTAAAGCAGATCCTTTTTTTTTTTTTTTTTTTTTTTTTTTTAAAACTCAACTTTTATCTAAATTAAATGCATTTCTCAATTTCAGCTTTGCAGGCTGTCTTTTTTTTTCTTTACTCTTTTCTTTTTTTTTTTTTTTCTGACTATTCTGGCTCTCACTCTTAATAGCACCTGTGGCATGGCAGAAGAGGAAGATATATCCACTATCTGAACCACCTCATGTGTACACATGTGCCTGAATCTGCAACTATTGCCGCTGCAGGGAGCGTATGTTAGTCCAGTAGAGGTTGGAAGCCTTTCTGTAGAGAAACCGCTTAGCCCTTTGTCCTTTCTATCTTGTCTCTGCTGTGCACAAGGTTTTTATGACTACTTGTTTTTATCACTTTTTTTTAAATCTATGGATGATGACTGAGTCTGCTCAGATGATCTCACTGTGTCAACTTTATGGTTTTAAAATGCATTTGGTTCCAAGTGCAGTGCTTTTTCTCAGTGAGGACCAATTGTGTACTAAGGCTGCGGCTTCTGTCCAGCCATTTTTGATTTCCTAGTGACTATGGAATGGTCTTTGTCATGAAAGTACTTTTTTTTTAAATCTCGAGAACTTCAAAGTAAAATTTCCTTCATATGTGAAGAAAATATTCTTGTGTGCTGCTGAACACAATAACCTTTGTTAGTTCAATAGGAAAGGAGTTTTTAGGAAGTAAGCACTATTGGAGGCTAGGTTGGGAGATGTGATGCTTAGACACAGACATCAACCTTCTTGGTGTGAGAGCTGCAATATGGCTGTCTCTGATCGTGTGAACTTCATAGAATATAAAATCCATTCTGTCGCTGAGAACAGAATTGAATTCTGTTCACTCCAAGTGTCTGAAGGGCTTACATGTCTTTTGTAATGATGTTTGTGTTCTGTCTCGTTCCTTTCATCATCTTTGCTGTTATGAGTCAGGAGGAGATGTGTACCTATCTCCCAGAGGGGCTGCACAATTGTCTGGGTATTCTAGGCAATTTGCACCTCCCTCTTGAGATGTCCACATAAGGTTAGTGCTTAAATAGCAGGGCAGACTTCCATCACAGAACTTTGACAGGGAGCAAGATATTTTTGTATCAAATGAGACTAACTGGAATGCTATTTCTGTTTGTTCTGACTAATGTTTGTCCTAATTCTCCTTTTCCATTTTACACAAACAGCATTTATACATTAGATCATGTGGTCTCTAAAACACCTTCAATGTAGTGATTTTTTTTCTGCCCTATGAGGAATAATGTTCATACGGTTATGTGACCTCCTTAACCTAAACAGTAACCCCAAAATAATCTAGAATGAAATCATATTATATTCTTCCTTTCTGAGAAGCAGCTTTTGGAAGCAGTGCAGATCAGGGACAAGACATGAGAAGAATGACTTCCTAAATTTAAGCATAACTGACAGAAAACATGTTAGTGTTTGTGTGTCCCATGGGATGATTAGGATCTAGTCTGTAAGATGAGAGGAAGGGCAAGTCTGCTGTGCAGAAGTCAACAATGTTAGTTCACTCTACTCAGTTCCCCCAACAATGATGCTGATCAATGGCCCACTTTTTTGGTGATTCTTTCAAGCACAAAAATAGTGACTTGTGCTTTGGGAACTGAGAGATTTGTAGTGCAATGGAGAACAGACAATGGCCTTTCCTGTCTGTTTTCCATTAGACTTGGATAAAGGCCTTTGCTACCCACAGCCGGCGGCCAAAATAATTTCTGTATGTGCTCCATAGCTATTTTGAGGTTATTTGTTATCCTGCAGGAGTAGAGGAAGTGAAAGGTTTTAGAAGTTAAGATTTCTTACCAAGCACGCTGCTCTGGTCAACTCACTTTTTCTCCAGTTCTGACTGCGAGAACAAATGGCCCAAGCAGAGGTCAAGCTGTAAATGAAACCAGTGGGTGACTTTGGGTAAATACAAAAATTGAATGTTGAATGAAAATGAGACTCCTCAGACCAGTTCTTTGCACTGAAGTGGTTAAGTGGGCTGTGATTAAAACAAATAAGTAATTATGCTAATTATAGATAAAAAGATAGAAAATTACCACTATAAAAGCACCTCCTGTGCTCTGGAGTGGCTTTGTTATATTTACAAGAGGAAGCTGATAATCATAGGGTAAGCAAAAGGGCACCCTGTTGGTGTAGTGCAGCACCCCCAGCTCTGCACTTCACTCTGAGTTGGAGAGTAGTATGGTGTCAGAGCTACTTTTCCCAAGCAAAGCTCCATGGTTTGGAACAGGTTCAGCTCCAGTGAGTAAGATGGTGCTGAGCTATGAGAAACTGTGGGAACCTTTCTATCTCTATGCCTGTCGTACTGAAGCTCACAGAGTTCTTTGTTGGCACAGGCTAGCTCAGTTTAGCCTTTACCACTGCTGGTAATGGCTTTTATGATCACCAGGTTTTAAGTAATAAATAAAACAAAGATGCAAGCTCTGAAGCTGTTGCACTGCAGAACAACCCTGGGGTGGTGACATCCTGTCACAATTGAAACATGGCAGTCCTGCTGACTAGTAACGTATTACAAAAAGTTTCTTTAGCAGCCTCTTCGTGCTCTGTTTTGTGCAAAATGCTTGTATGCCAGTGGGACTGAAAAGTTGGGGACTTGCTGGGTCACGGGTGCTGCAGGGCCCTCTTTGTGACCGTGGCAGCATGGTGCTGGGAGACATGTTAAGGTCTTGTTCTCCCTGCTGCATCCGTTATTGTGTGTGCTAAGCAACTTGGTTTCCAATGCCGTCCGTCAGTACAGTGCTGTTCCTAAGTCCTTAATACCCCACAGGCTCATTGTCAGAATGTTCCTATTAACAACTTGGTGAAAATAAAGGGTGAGGGGAAGGGAAGGTGGAGAAATAAATCTTATTTTAAATCTCTTGAGCTAGTTTCATTTTAAATGGAAAGTTGCATGCGGACCACCCCAAGCTATTGTGCTGTGGACGATGTCAGCTGTTTGTACAGGGAAGATTTGGGTAGAGGATAAGAGCATCGCGCAGTGGAAGGGTGCATTGGGTTGTTTTTGTGCTGCATCCAGGAAGTTTCTAGCTCAGTATGAAATTGAAATACATTTCCACACGTGGTAATCATTATGAGAAAAGAAAGGAACATTTAAATATGATGATTTGCTGCTTCCATTCTGGGGATTATGTTGGTGTCCAAGTGTTATGCAGAGGTAGTGACATCTCGTAGTGGGAGATGGACAAATGAAGGACAGATACCATTCCAGGACACTCAGTGAGCTGCCTGCCAAGCTTGTACGTGGTACTTACTGTCCTGGTACCTGGAACCCACCTAAGTAGTATGTATGGCTTCTGGAAGCTGGGCTCCTAAGTGTGAAGGTGGTGTTGGATTTGTAGCAAAATTGTATACCAGGCAGCATGATGCAGGAAGAGAAGGGAAAACACTGCTGTAGTTTTTGCTGTGGTCGGAACACAGATGGGAGGTAGGTAACAGCTTCTTGGGCCAGCTTTTGCTTAAATAGAATAGGCATTGCAAGCAGAGAAAGTCTGTTAGCATTACTTGAACACAGACTACAGGCATCCATGGAGCCCCCGCTCCTTCCCAGTTTAAGGTCCTGTTGCTCTGTCTTCACTGCTTTTTAAGCCAACTTGTTCAAGTACCAGCCAGTTCAGTTTCGGTGGGGCAATAGCAGATGAGGGAAGGACAAAGGAGAGGAACATAGTGTAGAAACATGGAGAAAGGAGGATGCAAGAGGGAAAAATCCCACCTCAAGAAAATCTGAAGCAGAACATTGTTGTCACAGAAGTGCTGTGGCTCCTGTATGCCATTTTTTCATAGAGCATT
The DNA here is from genome assembly GCF_039878825.1 of Excalfactoria chinensis. Classification (NCBI taxonomy): domain Eukaryota; kingdom Metazoa; phylum Chordata; class Aves; order Galliformes; family Phasianidae; genus Excalfactoria; species Excalfactoria chinensis. The sequence goes on from NC_092831.1 coordinate 24,995,995, forward strand.
GCCAGGAAGCTGGCCTGTCTCCTGTGACAGTGCTGGCTTCTGCCTGTCCAGGCCCACAGAGCCCCACCAGTTCATAGCCACCGGTGAACAACAGAGAATCTGATATGGGAAATCTGCTGGAGGAGGAGAGAGCCTTGAGGAGTTGAGTAACGCACATATTTTCTGTCTAGCATAATTGTTAATGGTAACCTTTTATTACTGAAGGGATTTAAGTGACTATAATCTGTTTGGTTTATTGGGAATGGATGTGTGGCAATATAGCCTAATGTGATCAAGAAAGGAAACTGATAACAAGGGAAAAAAACCACCTATGGAAGCAAGTCAAGTGATGTCTCTGTGTAATTGTGATTCTAAGGAGCACTGCAGAGATTAACAGCCTGGCAGCCTTTTCATCTTAAATTTTATTTTTATAGGGGGTTTATGACTTGGCACTGAAGTCAAGAGTGGGTGGAAACTTGGCAAATGTGGTTCAGCCTGGAAAGTGGTTGTTATTTATATTTACTTCTCACTAGGATTTCAAAAACACTTGGTTACTGTTTTTGAGTTCTAACAAGTAGTAATTTATTGGTTTCAGTGACTTATTCTCTCTATATTTCTTAAACTACTAAACAGTTGGGAAATGGTTTCAGCTCTCCTGAAGCCACTTGTGGAAAGGCTTTAGATCTCCAAGGATGTAAATGCATTTTGAAAGTAGCTCTTGACGCATTTCTTTCTAGCAGAATGCTCCTATTATTTCATGTACACCGAGCAACATCTTTATTGTGTGTACATTAAGTTAATTCCTGATTCTCAAGTAGCTGCTGCACCTTTGGAATAATTACATTTGGTTTTCTTGGAAACAGTGTGTATTTAATAGCATTATTCAGGTACAGGCTCACCTCAGAAAGGCTCAGGTGATCACATGGCCATGTGTTTCTGTGTGGGCCGTGGCACTGGATGGTGTCTTCTCTAGTGTGATAGAACAGCCTCTCTTCCCTGTGACCCTGCACGCCTTCTGTGCCTAATGTTTGGTAACAGGTACTGAAATCTGTATTTAAATAGGAATTTTTAGTACTTTCAGCAAACTGAAAAGCTATGTTAAGTGTTTAGTAGGCTGTGAGAAATTTATAGAGTTGGTCAGTCATTTACAATAGTGTGTGTGTGCTGCAAGAATTGTATGGCATTTCATAGTTGAAACATTGAGCACAAATAAACAGTTATGAAATCAGTTGAATTGAAACACTGGCTTTTGTAGAAAGACGGAATTAAGAATTTTATTAGAAATGTTTAATTTTTACTTATTTTTTCATTAACAAGGATTTTACTGAAGATTAAAGGTTCTTTGGAATTTTTCTTAAGAAACAAAAATGGCAACAGGGCAATACGATTTCTTTAAAGTAAAATTCCTGGGTACTAATTTACCTAGTTATTAAAATTAGTACTTGTGATGTTCTCGAATGACCGCTCTAAGATGTTGTGTGTGTGTGTGTGTGTGTGTGTGTGTGTGCATGTTCTGGGCATGATTCCCTCCCTAGTGAGTATTCAACCCTCTCTGTCCGAGATTAACTCTGAGAGGTGAAAGGAGCTGTCTTTCTGTTTAAAAGGAAACAGGGAAAGTCATCAGTGAATTGTCACATAGATGAGGTTTTAAAAGAGTTCAAAATCCTTGCACCATTGCTGATCATTGCACAAGTTCTGATTGTGTTATGCTATTTATGAAATAAATCCGGACTTATTATTTAGCAAGAGCATCATAAAAATGAGGTAGTAGTTTGCTTAGCTGTATGGTAGCAGTCCCCAGACGCTTTTAGATCAATAGATAAATGCCCAGTTTTATGTAGTGAAGGGTGTGGAATCTTCAACTTTGTATAAAATGACTTCTGACTACCTAATGTTATCTAAGTAATAGTTTTAATTTTTATTTTATAAACTTTATTTCCAATTTCAAATATCACTTCTAGAGGGAATTTGGTTTTGTTATACAGGCACTTGAGGTGTTGCAGTATTACTGATGTAAGATATCTGAAAGGGCCATAGCTGTGTGTATGATTACAATAAATGCATCTGGTTTGTAGTGTTTCATTTTTTTGTAATATGATGTCACTTAAGAATAACAGGTCTAAATATATTAAAGATTTCTTTTTAAGATGCTAAAGCCATAAAACAGCACTATGAACCAGTAAAAGGTTGCTGTCGGAATCTGTTTTCTGTAAAGTGGACATTCATGTGTAGTTCCTTAAAGGTTTCCAGACAGAGTGATGAGGCTTTAGTTAGAACAACTGTTGCTCTGAAATCTTCTCATTTGTGAATCAAGGATGTACATGACTATGTAGCATCTAGCATGCTTTCAGGCAAGCAACTTGATTCTGCTACAGTTCATCTAGGATAATTCACATTACCTGGTAACTTTATCTGCATGTGTTGCAAGAGTTTATGTTGGAAAAAATACAATTGCTGAGTTTGTAATGAGAAGTTGTTCCATGAACTGAACCGGGAACGGTCTGGTTTCCATTGAATTGGTGTGGGTGGATACTAATTTGGGTTTCTTTTTTTCAGCTAGATGCCAGTGATTCTAAAATGTTTCCCCTCTTTTAAGAGTTACTCAATTTGATGACATATTCAGAAGTTAATGACAGTGTGAGTGGAAATGTCTAAACTTGTTTCGTTAGGAAATGAGGCTGGAACAGACACCTGCTACCAGTTTTATAAGGAGTTTTATCTAAGGACAGCAAGTGAAACCTAAGAAGGATGAAAGTGTCTTAAATATTGTTGCTCTTACTTTGTACTGCTTTTTTTATGTTTTTGCATTGCTTTTATGCAAGTGCAGATTTGAAAACTAAAATGGGTGCTATACACCTGGAGTAATCCTTACCCAAATAGTCCTCTTGTAAGTGGCAACTGAAATGACAGCAAAATAATTTTTCTCTTTTAACAGTGGAAAGAGTGGAAAGAGAAAACCTTTCAGACTATTGTGTTCTTGGTCAACGTCCCATGCACTTACCAAATATCAACCAACTGGCAACTTTGGGAAAAACTAACGAACAGTCTCCTCATGGCCAAATTCACCACAGTACTCCAATCCGAAACCAAGTGCCAACGATGCAGACAATGATAAACCCTGGGCTCCTGTCTCCTCAGCTCAGTCCACAACTTGTGAGGCAGCAGATAGCAATGGCCCATCTGATAAACCAACAGATTGCCGTCAGCCGGCTATTGGCTCACCAGCACCCACAAGCTATCAACCAGCAGTTCTTGAATCATCCACCCATCCCTAGAGCTGTCAAACCAGAGCCATCAAATTCATCGGTGGAAGTCTCTCCAGATATTTACCAGCAAGTCAGAGATGAGCTGAAGAGAGCCAGTGTATCTCAAGCTGTCTTTGCAAGAGTAGCATTCAACCGCACACAGGTATCCATTTCTGTTCTATAACCAAGAAGTGCTGAGGGGTCAAAGTTATGACTCTTGTGGGGCTATGTGGTTGTTGCAGATCAAGGCAAAGTGTACCACAGAAACAGGTCAAACCATCCACTATTTTTTCACCAGTCTCATTGGTATGATTGAGCAAGACTGTTTCTTCATAGAACAGCTGTTTGCTTGAAGTTGTTTACCCCAGTGCTGTTACCTGAGGTTTGTTCTGTAGTTATAATTCTGCTGGCATGAGTTCTTCCCTGAGTTCTTCTTTGTGGTTATGAACTTCCACATCTGTCCTGACCAATGGCCAGGAACAAGAGACAATGGGAGTCAGTAGCATCTTTTAGTTTATGTCAATTTCTCAGTTCCTTCTTGCAGTAACTACTGTTGATTGCACAACTTCTACCAGAGGCTACTGACACAGAAGTAAGACAAGTGTTCATAGGCCTAGAGATAGTCTTGGTGCCAGCTGCATAAGAGACAATTGATTGCTGGAAAAGATATCTGCCATTTGCAGCTGACCCATCTGACACAGGTTTTCTCACTCAAATATTGAAATTCAGATGTTAATATGATTACACAGTAGCATCAGTATAAGCCTAGCACCTGGAGTACCCTAGGTGAATGCATATTAGCAAGAGAAGACAAGGGCCACGTATGTATGTGTCTGCCAGAGGTCTAAATGTAAGGCCATACAGTGCTTTTGTACATTCTCCTGGATTAATGATTTTCTTTGGCTTTGCCATTTTGGAAATGCCATATTATGAGGGAACTAATTAAAGTATGGAGCACATTTTTATTACTTCCCTTTTTCTATTAAATTCATAAGATGACTGCACTCAGAAAAAACATTCATGTTCAATCAACATGTCTTTGAGTTCTGGGGTTAGCCTTGAGGATATCGAATGAAAACTACATAGGAATGTATGAGTATTTCCTCTTTAAAATCCTGCTTTTAATTTGGAAAAGCTTTTCATACTTCTGAGATCGTAACCTGTTGTATATAAAGCCTATTATAATCAAGGTAGATGGTATTGACAGAATGACACATTCTACACTTGAGTGAGAGGTCAACGTTAACCTCGCTGGTGAGGGTTGTGCTATTGTCACTGAACATGATGTTTTGCTTTAGCTAGACTGGGACAGATTAGTAATACTCAAATCTGTCACTAGACCACAAGTTTATCCCTGTCAAGCTGTCAAACAAATTGTGTGTTAAACTGGCCGTTCAGTTGTAGTGTTTAAAAGGAGGCAATGTTTTATTCTGTGTGTCTAGGAAACCCCTCACCTTGCCTATCCCTGACTGAACACTGCATTTGACTTCCAAAGGCAGCAGTGAAAAGGCAGGCATTTCTGAGAGACCACTCTGCTCTTTTTCTAGTAATTGCACAGTTTTTCATCCATGTATGGTGTTTAATAGCAGCCATGACAGAGACTGCAGCACAGATTATCAGAATGCAGACTGAGGAAGCTGCAGTATGTTTTCTTCTTGTTGTTTATTTGGCATATTTGTACTGCACCAAGCCAGTGTAGGAATTGCATGCTGTTGTCCTGCACAATACAGTGGAGAAAGCACCGTGCTGCTCCTGGAAGCTGAGGCAATGTCTCTTTGTGTTTCTGTACTTCACAAGTGTGTTCAGACTGAGCTCACTCACTGGGAGCACAGACCTGAGCAGCCCTGGACAGGACTGCACCAGGAAATGGAACGTAATGCTCTGTCCTACCTACCAGTTTACACTTGAGACTAGTAAACAAAATGATGTGTAACTCTAGGGTATTAGAATCACTGATTTGTTCATCCTCCTGTCCTGCTGATATTTGTTTCAGATCGCACTAACTTCCCCAGCTTTCACTTAAAAAAAAAAAAAAAAGAAAAAAGAAGACCACTTCATTGCAAGTTATCAGACACTTTGATTTTATATAAAAGTAAAGAAATTGTCTACTTCTCAGTCTTCCATTATACATAATATGATGTACTACACTACAGTGACTTCAGAACAGGCTAGTCTCAAACATCTTTAAAAGTGTTGCTCATCTCAGAGCTGTGCTTCATTAGTCTAAAAGACCAGTGAACCTTATGTGCAATGCATTACATCCTTATGAGTTATCACTGCAGCTAAATAGTGGATTTGCATATTTATGGATTACTGTCCTGAGCTTTTACTTCCAACTCTAATCAGTCTCCCCTCAGGTCAGAGTCTGTTACCCCAAGTAGTAAGAAGAGGTGCTCAGCCTTCCACTCCACGGTAGAAGGTGTGGGATAATCCCAAACACCCGTGGTGGAGAAGTGGAACTTCCTTATGTGGAAGTTTACATCTGCCCTTAACTCCTTTCATTCCGTTTTCTGAGTCTTCTCAGGAAACATGGGAATCTGTGCATTTCTCTCTGGAAATGTTTGGATTAGAAACTGAAGCCCTGTTATTTCTCATTATGATATCAAAGAATAGATGCTGTGTGCCAGCCAGCAAATAATTGTATTAATCACTGCATTATGGGCCACTGCTTAATCCTTCTTCATGGTAGTTCTGCAGCACACATTAGCCTATAATTAAGTATAGCTTCATGAAATATGTACTGTGAGACTTGCTTAATAGATAAACTATTCTCTAATTTATTTTCAAGTCCAATGACCTATATACTCAGTGCTGAAAAACCCCTTCTTGTGAACATTATTTCTCCCCTGAGACCTTCCATCTGAGCAAATCTGTTAAATGAAGTAGAGGAAGCTTTGATCCAAACTAGGCTAAATTCATTGGAACAAATGGCCGACACATGTATGTATGCATATATGTGTGTGTGGGAAGGAATGATGGTCAGAAGATGGAGAGGTACAGTTGCATGATTTGTGAGACATCCAAGCCTTCCTCTAAAAGCTGAAAGGTCATAGCTTCAGACATGCTATTTCCTTATGCCTGTGGCCATCTTGTTGTCTGCACATGTGAAAATAAAGTGCTTTGGTTTCTGTCACAAATGCTGTGCATTTCCTGGGACACAGACCTGCCACTGCAGTCCCACTGAGGTGGGAAGCTCAGTACTTGCTTTGTGCCCAGGACTGCAGCACAGCATGCTTGGCTAGGAATCGGCTCTGGCTGTGTTGACCATGAAGAGGGTTTCTTTCAAACAGAAAGTTACAAAATGAACATTTTGAGATTTATTTGCAATTGGGTATCAAAAACCCTCGAAGTGTGTTTAGTTGATGCTTGAGTAAATGCCTTGGGCTAATCTCCGTGCCTTCTTTTTACTTTATTGCTGGAGAATCAATGTCACAATTTTAATTCACCCTGTTGCAAAATCTAACTGCTTACTTATTTAGCAGTTTGGGACAGTTGGAAGAGATTTCTTCAACCCCCAGGAGAGAATTTCTTTCTTGAAGGTGTTTTTAATAGCACTGTTCCCAACAAGGGAGAAACTACTACATAACCTTCAAAACATTTAAAATGACTGTGCCCACTAGCATTGTTCGTGTTACCTATGAATGGTATATGTTGGAAAAGCATCCTCGTAGTCTTTATACATTCTCACTGATGCCAGCAGCACTGCATTTCTGGACTGCAGGCATGGTTCTCCTGTGTGAAATGTGTTGAGGTGCTATTCAAGTTTGTCAATGTGTTACGTAGCCTAAGGAGTGGTACTGGGACTGTTGTGCTGCATGTTAGGGCTCCACTGGAACCTGTGAGATACAGACAGGTAGGACAGAGCAGAAAAGATGTTTGTATTCCTGGCCTGCATTAAGCTGCCATCATTTCCTACTCTCCAAGGTGGCCATGGAGACCCTCAGTCATACAGGCAAAGAGGGAGGTGTGAGTCAAGGCAGTGAAGGAAGCTGGTTATGGTGAAGGTGTTCAGTGGCGTTGCTGGGGCAAGAGATGCAGTTTCTTGCTGATGTAATTACTACTAAGTCTACTGACTTGTTCCTGGAGGAGAATGCACATGGGAATTTTCAGCATCCTCTGGAGAGAGTCATTGCACTCTCTCCCTTTTGTGCCATAGTGTCTCCTAATGCAGCATCCAAGTTGCAACTGAAAGGCTGGTGTCACCAAAGCTTGCGGTGTCACAAGTTGTTGAGTACTGATAAGTGGGCACAAAGTGATGCATACAGAGGTAAGGGAGGACTTGTTTAAAGGAAGTGCATGAAAATGCTCTTCTTTTTTTTAACCAAAGTAATCTGTGTTCTTCAAAATCTATAGCTTTAAAGCAGGGGATTTGAACCCTGCTATGCATGAGAAAAATGAACTTTTTTTCCTCTTGTGACTGCTTTCTGGGCATCCCTCATTGCTGCAGGCTCATTCAGGGGTGGATGGTTACTTTTATAAGGGTTCAGACACCCTAAATCATTGGATCAGGGAACTGCCTTTCTCCACTTTGGGAGTACCCCATCGACTCAAAAGCCTATAGACTGTTTTCTGTTTATATCTTTTTTTTTTTTTTTTAACGCATCTTTTTTTGCCAATGTTTTGACACAATAGCCAAAACTAGTAAAATGTTTGGGCGAATGGCCAGTGCTTGTTTTACTGAGCAGCCTCACAAACTGGGAATATCCGTGAACCTGAGGCTCTTTGAATGAAACGGTTGTGGTGCCAGATCTAAGAAAGCTGGAGGAGCAGGCATGTTTGGGATGTGTGTAACTCTTTTCCCAAAGAAAGCTGGCTGCATCTAACCCTCTTTTTTCTTGCTCTCTCAATTGTTAGCAATGGGGAAGCTGGCTTTCTAGCATGTGGACAGAAAGGCAGGTCAGTTCCTGTATATTAGTGGGCGTTTTTTGGGTAAAATCAAGTAACAGAACAGGGAGGGGGAAACTCTACCAACTTCAGATGTAGTGACATCTGTAATGAAATAAAATAAACTGATTCATCTTGTTTGAGGGATTCTACCATTCCTTGGCTGCAGGAGTGGGCTGAGGTGCAGGCAAATGCAGGCTCAGTTCTGAGTGCCCCAGCTCCTGGTGTGATTGTGGGCAAGTCTTGCCCACAGCTCCTGCCACGAGGAAGGGGACAGTAACGCTGCCTGGCATGCAAAGATGCAGCAAGTCAGGTGTGGAGGGACTTGGAGGCTCTGAGGGCAAACGGAGTGATTGGTGAGGGAACTCCAAAGAAAATCTTTGGAGGCAAACAGAGGGGGAAGTGGGTGGCAATTCTTCATTCGCGCCTAATTCTGCTTTCTTTGGCAAAATTTCCCCAGACTGGAGCAGGGACAGAACTGGGTCCCTTAAGAGGGTTTTTAAGATTGGAAATATGCTCTGCTGAAATAGCTAATGCTTCCACCTCTGCTTGCTTGTGAGCCAAATCCTGGGCAGAGTTCCTCTTGGAAGTAATTCTTCCTTTGACTTAAGTGAGAGAAAGATGTGCAGCTTTCATTCTCTGCCTACTATCTGGTGAGACATTCATGCTGCATTCATTGCTATGGTGTCTGTCCCATTGTGCGCAGACTTTCAATTAGTGAGGGTTCTGGTTTTGTTTTTTGTTGTTTTTTTTTTTTTTTGTGGGGGGATTTTTTGTTGCATTTTTTTTTCCCCATAGAAAACTCTCTCTTGTTGCATGAAACCGTTTCTTGCTGCCTCCTTGTTTTATTCTTCTGTGTAATGTGGCACAAGCAGCGTTCTGTTGTACTCACAGGAAAGAAGGCAGTCTGTAAGGGAAGTGCTTAATTTAATAAATTGCAGATTTTTAGTACATGGGATATTTGTTCCAACAGTGGGTTTTGCACTGCCCAAAATTTCAGTTTCAATTAAGTTAATTGTATTCAATAAGCTGAATGAAAAGATCTTAAGTAGCATGTGAGTCAGGCTTTCAGAATGTGTGCTTGTCGGAGGCGGCTGCTGCCTGCTCAGCTGATGCACAGGAGTCCTGAGCCTGGGAGCAAGTACACGGCTGGACGGTGTGCACGAGCAGGGCGTCCTGCTCACTTTCCAGCATGTTTCAGTACAAAGGTTTGATGTGCATGTTACAAATGGTGGCACTTTGTGGCTGCAGGTGGTGTGTCCTTCTCTGCCTGCTTTTCTTCATGCATCCACATTCAGCTCCACATGCACATCTTGTTTTCCCTAATAAAAAGAAATACTGTAATAAAAAAGAGACTTTATTAAACTAATGCAATAAAGGCATTTTCTTTGAGGATTTAAACACTTCATTTTTAATAATAAAAATCAAATTGTCATAGTTGAACCCTGTATAAGTTTTATTCAAATCAGCCTCTAAGTGCTGCATGCCTAAGCAGGTCTCTCCTGAGATGCATGTATTTTAGCATTAGTTAAATGAGTTCAAGAACGCAGCTCATGCTTTGGCTGTAGACAGTGAATCTGAGGATCAGGAGACTTGTTTTGTTTTTTAATGGGAGATTGGTGCAATGCATTCAACTGCACTGAGGGTGTTATGAGACAGCTGATCTCCTGTTCACACCGATGGAAAACTGCACAAAGTTCTTTGACTTCTGTAGCTCACGTAAACGGACAAGAGCATTGCACCAGACGCTTTTCAGGTTGAGACAGAAAGAGTTGGTCAGGGAAATGGGTGCAAATACAGTTTTGTGTGATGGAAACTGTGACAGGATAGATCTGAAGGTGCTTGGTTTGGCTAACAACTTGAAATTTTCCACTGATTATCTAAATGAATTTTGCTGCACAAAATTGGACTGGACACATTGCCAGGATAAGCATTTGTAAGCAATGTCTAGCACTTCTGCTTTCTATCCTAGATGAAGTTAGGAAGAGATGCAAGGGAATGGAAGCAAAGCTGTGTCTGAAAATGAACTGGACTCCTAAGAAGCAAGTACTTCCCATAGAATTTGTTGTGTTCTGCATAGGCAAAGAGAATTCTTTTCAAAAATGTTCAGTGCATCTTATTCAGCACAGAAGACAAATACCAAAGAAATGTCATGGTAAAAGCTTGTCCTGGCACAAGAAAAACGTGGCAGGTGGAATTGCTTTCTTTCCTGGAAGGTTGATGAGAAGTTGGTGCTTCTGCAGAGCTCCACAGACTGACCTTCAACCTCAGCTTTCAGCTGCAAGTAGGAGGCAACTTTAAATACAGTCATTCCTGCCTGGCCAAACCAAGTTTCTTGTTGCGTACTGAAGTGAGGTTTCAGTGTAGGTCACTAGGAAGGAGCAGCTAACCAGTGGCTCTCCGGGGATGCTGCCTTCCCAAGCTGGAAATGGATCTTTCATGCTGAATGAGGATGCTGAGAGGGGACAGGCTTATTGCACCGGTTGTGGAGGTTCAGATTTTGGTCTTGTTAAATGCCTACACTTTCTGATCCTAATCGATCACATCTATACCTGAAGGGAACCAGAATAGCTCTTCCATTGAGATAGCTGGTTACATGTGCTGCTTGGGCTTTGAGTACTACAGAAGCAATATTTTCAGCATTTTCACTGTTGCTCTTGGCAGTAGCTGAAGTACGGATAAGCACAAATCCACAGAAACTATGAAAAAAGTGTTTATGCTTTTTTAGTTCTTTGTATGTATATAATCTTCTACAGAACACACAGCCTCCTGGTTGAGGCACTGAACTTGATATGCGTGAGGTGCTGGCCAGTGCTGTGAGTCCTCAGCTTCCTGATGGCCCTCACCCTCCTCTGTCTCCAGGACATCAGTGGCTGAGCTTTGCTTCAGTATGACCTCCTCAACCTGATCCAGACTACTTTTGAAAAGCCTTAGTTGCAAAACTGTCCTTCCTTAAGTCACTGGTAGTGCAGTCTGCTGTCCCACTGAGACCTCATTTATGCCTTTACAAGCCTAAACCAAAGCCCTTTGGGAAGAAAGCAAAAAGACTTAACTTGTCTTCCATGGGCTCTGGTCTAGCCTTTGTGTTGACCTCAAAGGCTACTTAGTTGGTCCTTTGGAGGGAGGAGTTGGTTCCATTGTAATGCATTTTCTTTCAGAAGCTGCTTGAAAAAGATTCCTTGTCTGTGAGGTTTGACATGTTTGTTCTGGAAATTCTGTATCTTGTAAAAAAACATGAGTTCACAAATGGGGTTTCATAGGATGAGTGCAGGGCAAACCCCCAAGATAGTGACTTTGCTGAATTGTTTTTGAAAGATTATATTTCTGCTTGTTTGAAAAAAAAACACAGTCAAAATTGCTCCTACCTTAGATAGCTCCAGATCCTTTTCTATTCTGATTGGATGTGTGCTCCTTTCTCTACCTCTGGCTACTACTTTTTTAAAAGTCAATTAGGGATCCAGTGTGTGGTTTAAAAAATAGTGTCAATTCCAAGCATAAACCAAACTGCCTGCGCAGAGTCCTTGCCTTGGGATGCTTTCTAAGCTCAGCTTAGCTGTGAGCAGAGCCTGGGCACTGTTCAGCTTTTCATCCATTGACTCTTCAGTAACTGGCTTAGAAGTGATGCCCAGGAGTGGAAAAGCAAAGATTTTAATAAGCTACCTAACCTGAAATTCAGCCTAAAAGCTGTGTTTGGTAAAGGAGACCTGCTTGGTCACTTAAAATCAGTACAAGACTTTCTAGTCCCCGAGGATCTTCTCTTAGGTTTGCAGAGTTGATTGCTCTGTGAACTGCCAGTGTTATTTATTTATTTATTTACTTTCACGTGAGATGAGCTAATTTGGCCAATGGGATTTTATAACAGAAGTACGAATGCTGTGGGTTTCCCTCCCTCAACCCCTCCAGCAGAAATATAGTTTTCAGGAATGAAAACATTCTCTGTCTGGCTTTAGGGTTTTCTCAGAAATAGAATCAGTAGGGTTTGGCTGGCTGGGCCAGTTTCCCCACCACACACCTGGTGTATATCACTTTAAAAAATAAATTATGCCTCATTAAATTACAATTAAATGAAATCACGATCATTTGTTTTTCTGGAAGGAAGATGTTTTGCATATTGAAAGCCTAATTTGTTGCAGGTGACAAAAAGGCTGAACGGATTATTTAATATCACTTTATTTTTATAATGTTGCTCTCTGGTTAGTTTGTGTATACTTCAGTAGCTCAGAATTATATTATTGTAAATGTTATTGCTCTCAAGACACTTAATTTTATTGTTCTACTCTACTGCTCAGCTATCTAACCACTGTTGTTTACCAGCACTGTTTATCTTTAGTTGCATTAGGACAGGAGGTTTTTCCCTCTGAGTTGTTTTTGTTGTTATCTGTCCTGCTGTTGACATGATTCTGGACCTGTCAAAGTGCTTTGCCTACTACAGCTGAGCCGCAGACCACTTGTTGCAGCCAGACTTCCTACCTGCAAGTCTGAAATGAGCACTGGGGCAGGGCCCAGTGACCACTGATGTGGTGCAGGGTCTGATGATTAAGATGCGGTGTGCAAAACTACTATGCCTCTGTAAAGGAGATCTTCATAAAAACACAAGGCACAAATTAAGGGTCAGAACCACAACTCTGTCCCATGATGTGCCATTTCTGGTGCCAAGTTGGAGCCCCCAGGCCCAGAGCTGGTGTATCAAGCAGTGAGATGTCTTGTCAGTGCCATTACTGAGCCACATGTACCTGTGTGCCCCTGATTTACATACAGAGTCGATGACGGCATTGAAAAGTAATTGCTGGCATGCTTTCACATATGTTTCTGCTCTCCATTTTTGAAATTGAACTATAAATTCAGCAAGGCTAAGATGGGAGGAGAAAAAGTGGTCTTAGAATCAGCTCCAGAAGCTTTTTCAGGAATCTTTCTTTCCACAACCCCATTAATTTTTGAAAGCTGACCCAAGGGGGGGGGGGGGAGGGGGGGCGTAAAAAAAAAGTTAAATATCCTTTAAGACCTAGAAAATGAAAAAAATAGAGAATCTGTAGAATTGATATTTGTTTATTGCCTTTTGAGAATTTTCCACTGGCTTTAAGGGGAAATTATAATAGGGACATGCTGTATTGATCTTGGAATGCCTGAAGTCACAGGCTCAGCCTTCTGAAATGTCCTGTTTCTGTTCATCTGCAGTGTGTGAGTCTGGCAAATGTAATTTTTTTTAACGAACATCCCTAGTTTCCCTGAGGGATGGTAAGCTCTAAGGAGTCTGGGTACAAGCTCATGCCTGTGTCAGGTCTGCAGAGTGACAGAAGCAACACCAGGGTCTGCCTGGCACCGGTGTGGGTCTGTTCCACCAGCCAGTCTCCCTCTAGCCTCCTCCTCCCATTCCTGGTCTGAGGGTCCTGCCATGGCTCCAGGCCAGTCTGAGCCATCTGGGATCTGCAGGAAAACCATGAAGGGGAAGCTCTTCTCTTTATTGCCTAGATTAGGAGCTGAAAAGGTCAACTGTGTCCAGCCTACCTGCAGGTTACCTACAGAGCTTATTTCAAGCTCTTCAGACATACCTGCTGCTGAAGCAGAGCTTGCACATATGTCTTTTAATGTAGATGTTCAATAGCAAATAACGGATAAAAGAAGATACGGACACTTGTTTGACTGCTGGTTTTGTCAGGAATTCTTTTCAGTAAGATCAGTAAATAACAAATATGCTGGCATTTGCACGTTACTTAACTGTATATGACTGGTGTTTTAACAAGTCTTTCTGGGGAGACTCTCTGGTATGGAAGAAAATAGGCTGAATATTATAGGGTTTTGACTGGGTGGCTGTTTTCTGGTAACGTTTTCCTTACAAGAAAGAAGTGCTTGTGAGGCAGCTTGCCTCAGTCGCGGCTGTGCAGCAGTGGTGCAAAACATTAATGTCAGCAGCTGTGGCTGAATTGTGGTGGGGCCCTTCGTCCCCTTTGTGGCTGAAGGTCGCAGCTCTCGTGGTGGCCTCGGGCTTGCAGCACTGCTTCATTGTACATCAGTGTATGTGAGCATTTGGCTCAGGAGGGGACTGTTACCGCTTCTGGGAGTGAAATGGCCTCTTGAGAAGTGGGGATGTGGTGGGTGCCTCTAGAACGTGTGTGGAATGTGCTTTGCTCTAGTGGTTAGTGTAGGCCCCCATCCCGGCTTGTATGTTGTGTCCTGACTTCCAGATAAGCTGTGCTTGCAGTTATGCATTACTTTAATCTCGTCATTAGATTTAAGCCTCATTTAATGTTATTTTCCTCTCTCTCCAACTCATTTATTTATTTTATAAAATGCTGTGCTGGTTACCTCTTGGCAGAACAGTTTTTGTTAAAAATAGGTGAACATAGTGTTAATTTGTTGTTGCAGAAAGAAGCCTATGATGTTTTAAAATAAGGCATAAAATAACAGGTTAAATCCCTAGAGCTATATTCTAAGACTTTATTATTTACTGCATTTTCTCCTGTCTGAAACAAGTGTCCAAACCAAAATGAACGGACTGTAACATCAAACCCAACCAAATGTTTTTCTTTATAAACCTCCTGCACTGCTTAAATGTCGAAACTAAATTTACCAAACTTGGCAGATTTGTCAAAGATGAGCAGGCCTGCCAAGCATTCCCAGCATCAAGTAAAGACAGAGAGAGAGGGAGAGGGAGACATCTAACAGCTCCTAAAATATTTGCTGCAAGCACCTGGTGGTAACTGCAGTTTCTTCTACCCAGTTCACCTGCCTCCGTATTCAGGATTTCTATGCTCAGATGCTTTTTCATATGCTTATTACAGTGCCAGAATAGGACAGTCGCAAAATAAACTCCAGCCCTTAGAAGACAAGCGCTTTCCTACAAAATATCCCCTGTGGAAGAGGCTATGATTCTGATGTAGGCTCTCAGTTTTTCTGAACAAATTTAAAAGACTACCATGTGACTGGACCTTTACCATTTTTTTTTAACCAGGGCTTGTTGTCTGAGATCCTGCGTAAAGAAGAAGACCCTCGGACAGCTTCCCAGTCCCTCCTGGTAAACTTAAGGGCGATGCAGAATTTCCTCAACTTGCCTGACTCGGAAAGGGATCGAATCTATCAGGATGAGAGAGAGAGAAGCATGAACCCTAATGTGAGCATGGTGTCTTCAGCTGCCAGCAGCCCAAGCTCCTCTAGAACCCCCCAGGTAAGACTTGATCCTTTGTTACCTGTTTGTTATGCGGCCCTGTGCTAATATTCATCCAGGGAAGGAGCTTCTCTCTGCCCTTCCCCTGTATGTTGCTCCCTTTGCCCAGGTGAGTTGTGGAAATCCTTTTATAAGGTCTTGGAGAGGCTGTTGAGTTTATTGTTGTGTTTATTGAATTGCAACAAATCTTAGTGATGATTCTAGCTTTGATCAATGCTATAAATGCAAAAAAGGGTCTGTGATTTTAGTACCTGAATGGGCACTTCTGGGCTTTCCAGACAGGGTTTTTTAGACTACGTTTTAGAAAGTATTTACATAACTGTTTGTCTTAGTGCTCTGTCATGCAGTGAATAGGAGCCAACAGTTAGAGATTAGTGCACTCTGCCTAGGAAATGACAGTCCTTTAGTTAGTGTACACTAGTAATTATTTGAAGTACAGAAAGTAGAGATGGGCACAGTGCTAGGACAGGAGATGCTGCTTTGCAGCTCTTAACCAGTTGCTTTAACTATTCAGGTTTATTAACATTCTGTTCCTATCCACTTCTCTGGGTAAGTTGTTTCCTTGCACTAAGAAAGAACATCCAGGTACTATACTGTCATGGTATATCCACACTTCAGCCAGGCTTCTTGCTGTCCCATACATATACCCCAAAAAGGAAAAGGTGCTTGCACAGAGACAACCATTAACTCTTGTCATGACATTTGTGTAACTTGAGTTTGAAATTTCTAGCTGTGCAGATGTGACAGCTCAAGTCTAGCACTTCTCTTCATCTTTCATAAACAGGCTGTTTTAACCCTCCTGCTCTAGTGCTTCCACAGTCATACAGTCAGCAGAGTCTCTGGGTGCTCTCTCAGGCAGTGCATGTCTTAACTATGCTTATAATATTACTGAGCAATTCTCATCCTGAATACTGGAGCTGCAGCTGCTAAAAATAAGCAAGTGTCTTGGGGCAGGGGGTTAAAGGCACACGGATCGTCCTTAAGGTGTGCTGATTTTGTAGGAACTGTTGAGCTCAGCTCAGGTATTTGGGTGGACTTTACTGCTACACATGATATAAAGAACTGCTTTCACTGCAAGCATATCTTGCCAAGCTGAATTCAGTGCTGATTTTTTTGTAATATGCAAAATTCATTGTTGCATAACTCTGAACTGTTTCTAGTTATCTTTCTGTGAAAGCAGAATTCTGAAGAGAACTATTTTAACATCTAAACAGTGTAAACTCTTTCTGCATTTATATTTTCATGAAAGACTTAGCTTACTACTGCTAATATTTAGTGCAGTATATTTCATAAGTTGAATAGAATAGTATTAATTGAAAAAAAACGCACAACAGAAAGAAATGGGTGAGTTAGATGCAGTCCAGTGAAAATGAAAATCAGATCTCTGTCAGATCTGTCACTCTGTCTCTTTCCTCTGTCAAAATAACAAATCTTCCCCATGTTCTTGTGGCAGCTTTAAGTAAGGAAAATCTTGTCCTTCTTTTTAAGAGTATTGTTAGCAAACCGTACACTAGAAATATAAAGCAGCTCGCCCTTCCCTTATTTTCTCAAAGTATCTGGTAGAATACTGTGAGATTTTTAATCACCAAAAGCAATGCAGAAACCTTTTTGTACCAAGTGCTTGTCTTGTGCCCGCTGGATAAAATTTCCCCAGTCCTCTGAGGGCCAGCACCAGTCAGCACAGGTGCTGTTTTGACAACTTGGACACCTCTGCAAATTAGGCTGCTTCCCAGCTCCTGGGCAGGCAGCTCAGCTACTGTGCTTCCCCATATGCCTGGTATTGGTCCCAGTGAGACAAGTATCCTGTTCATATACCATGCAGCAATCCTGCAACATTACCTCCCCAGGAAAATGTGTTGTATGCCCCAGATATTGGTGCTTTGGAGGTCGCAGTGGTAACCAGTGAGGAGGAACTATGCTGGCCTTTCAAGAATTACGTTACAGTGCTGAAGAAGTTGATTTAATGTCATTTTGAAACATGGTTTCCATAGATACCAATCTCTTGAGGCAGTACTTCTGGGAATATTTTTTTTAGTGTGCTGGATAGACTATGGTTAAGTGCTGGGACAGCCGTGGAGGTGGGCTCATGAGCACGAGGAGTCACTCCATGGCTCTGGAACCCAAAGCCCCTCAGGGTATTCCCCAAGCACAGACAGATGTGATCTAGCACCAATGCGGAGGTGAGAGCAGCAGATTCATCTAGCAAGAGGATGCAAGTGCTTGGGGGAAGAGGTTCTGAGCTTTTAAAGGTTATTGCATACCCTTTGCCAGCACTGTTCTCTCTGTTGAAGAGCAGCAGTAACTGCTGGGACTTCAGCATTCTAGCATTGTGATTACAAACCCTTTTTTGTTTTCTTTTTTTTTTTCCTCCACCCCACCATTTGCAGTGAGGCACTTCAATAAGGGCAAACTTCTTGTTAATATGAAGATCAATTTTGAATCCAGGCCTCTGGCATTAAACACTTGTTTGTGATATTTCTGCTTGGCAGTTGTCCTACCTATTCTGGTGATTAAATAAAAAAGAGCCCAGCTTTCAGGGTGCATAGGGCAGGCTGGCTCCTGACCTCTGGCTGCGGAGCTGGCAGTGCAGGAGATCTATGCAGGGCAAGATGTGTTTCAAAACTTTCCTTTATATGCTAATTTTGTTCTCAGAATATCAGGTCTCTCCTTTCAGGCTTTGTTGACCTCAGCCACTGTGCTAGCCGAAGGCTCCATTGCCTGGGAGGGATCTCTTTATTCCCTTCATGGAGCTACAATGTCTTCAGTTACCCTCCAGTAAATAAATCCCACCAGATTTGGACAGTCCTTTTTTTTCTCCATGATCTCTTCATTGTTTTCCTGTGTTCCTCACAACTGCTCTATCTCTTATCTATCTCTGAGGATTGAATTTTGGAGCTTGCTGTATTTGTTGGTCCATCCACGGTGCTGTACCCACCCATTGTCAGGGCCTGTGGATGAGTTTGGCCTTGGCCTCCAGTGATGCCAGGGTATCACAGGCTCCGGTCTGCCCCAGCTGTGCTCCTACCCTTGTCTTAATGCAGAGATGCAAAAATCTCCAGCCCGTTCTTTATGGGTAGTGTGCTGAGAGCCCTGTTGTGTTGGAACAGTCAGGAAACAAGCCAAGGAGTCTCAAAGTTGTAGGGGGCCCTTTCTGAGCAGGGTGCATGCGTTCAGTTGGCTGCTGTGCCATGTACCACTGTGTAGGTTGTGCACAGTGAGCTGCTCCTGATTCCTAGACTGTCTTCAGAAAGAGAGGAGATACAGGTTGACGAAGGCAAGCACTATCTGCAAGCAGTAGGAAGAGTGATTAGATTGTTGTCTTGATTGAATTTTGGCTCCATTATTAATGTGGGTCTTGGAATAGAAAAGATGTTAGGGACAGGAAGATTTGGAGGAAAGCAAAATGAAGAAGTTCAGAAGGCTTGGTTTTGCCTAGTTAACCTTCTCATTAACAAATAGGCATTTGGGCATGTCTGCCTAGTTAAAAATTAATATTAGATGTACTCTAGAAGCCTTCAACTGTGGTACAATGGCAGGAGCCAGCTGAAAAGGCTTCTGATTGGGACAGGTATCTGAATATCACCAGGGTTTATGGGGGGTTTCGAGCTATCTGGAAGTGTGAGCCTTGTGACTTAGCTTAGTTTGTTTCCTAAGCCTTTGACATCTCAAGAGAAAATGGGGATTTTATGTCAGTAACCTATGTATTTCCCTTCAAAGATGTAGGAGTTCAAGGATCAGCCATGGCAAATGAGATATGAGCTCCAGGGGGTTGCTGGTGCTCTGAGTGCTGCCCCCGTCCCTCACCTGCCTCGACCATCTGAGGTTGGCCGTGGCTGAGGGGCTTTAAAATAAAAATCTCATAGAAGCCTGCATACTGATAGCAGCCTTGCAGGGGTAGTCCAGCCTGGAGAAGGTACTGGCAGCGTCCGTTATTGTCCTTCATTTGTCACAGAAGCTGATGGGAAATCATTCAATTAAAAGGAGTGCAGTGGAATACACAAAATCTCAATATGAGTTTAGGAGAATGAGGGCAGCACATCAAAGGCATGCCAAAGCCCAGCTTTATGAAATGATTTTTTTTTTTTTTTTCATTTCCACTGATTTCCTAGGTGAAATTAGGTGACTGTCTGGCCAGCATAATGATGATAAGGCTGGGAAACCATACATACTCAAATGACATACGTATAGTTTTAATAAAGGATGAGAGAGACTTGAGGGAGTGCATTAAATTGAGTAATAATTTATTATTTAGAGACCTCTACCCATTTACTCATTTTTTCTGGGAGAATTGGCTCTTCCTCCAAGGTGTAGGCCACTTTTAAAGAGGGGAGGAAGAAGGTAGAGGCTGGTGTCAGTGCCGTGGCAGCTAGCTGGCAGAGCAAACTTCAGTGGCTGCCTGCAGCCGAGCGCCCGGCTACCTATCGTGTTGTTGAGCTGCTCAATAAACATGCTGGGAGAGGGAGAGGGGGGGAGTTGACAGGGCCTTGTATGTCCTATAGGAATGCACTGCAATTATTTCCAATCACAATTAACCTGATTAGAATAATGGACAGGAAGTGTCCCTCTGTAGCTAATGCAGTTTGGCATCAGCTGACTGAAATCCTTTGATAATTTCTGCACAGATGGCTGGGCTGAAAGCAGCACTTTTTTAATTATTATTTTCATGGTCTCTTGGTAGGCCAAAACCTCGACACCAACAACAGACCTCCCCATTAAGGCGGACGGCGCCAACGTCAACATCACAGCTGCCATTTATGACGAGATCCAACAGGAGATGAAAAGGGCCAAGGTATCTCAAGCTCTGTTTGCCAAAGTGGCTGCCAATAAAAGTCAGGTGAGTGGTAGAGGGGATTTCGTTCTTTTTGGGGTTTTCTTTTTAAAGCCAACTTTGGGGTTGGTTCTAGACCTATATTCTCCTCCCACCAATAAAAATACATCTGTTCATACAATAATAATAACCTTCATCTCTGGGGAACCTGTCGTGTTTCTGGCATTTGCCTGCTTAAGTGGTTTCCTTTTTCTTTTAAAATAGACTGAGAAAAGGACCGACTCGCAGCTGAGCTTTCCCCCCATTTTGTACAAACACACGTATCTTTTCCCACTTGTAGTGTATAACTTATGTGTCTATTAGTAGGACAAGGACCTTCCAAAATGATGATACCCTTCTTGTTTCGCAGGTAAAAAAAACAAACAAACACCTGTTTTCTTAAGTAATTAACAGAAGGAAGGTGATGGGAAACTGTATATTAGGAAGGTGTTTCCTTTTTTTCCTCATGTTGTATGTGCTTCATGCGGTATTGCCATGTGAACAATTCACATCAAATCCAATCATTTTTACAAAGAAGGATGAGAGGGCGCTGCAGTGTGTTCTCCTGCGTTAATTTTCACCTTGGATGTAAAAAATACATGTGGGCAAACCTCGGCTGGAGTGAAGTTCTTGAAGAGAATCCATTAATTTAAAAATTTCATCCAACTGTTTAAAAAAATATAATGTATCAGTACGAATTTCATGGAAAGGAGGACAGTGTTTTTTGTAGGAAGGACCACAAGCGGGTAGTGGTTCCAATGGAGACCATTGGAAAGAATTGTTTACTCTGTGTGAGAAAAGCTGCTTCTGATCCTGAAAGAAATTACTCAGTCGTGTTAGGAGGGGAATCAGTGTGCACACAAGAATGCACAAATGCCTCTGTGTGAAAGGGTTAGAAACACTGAGGTGCATGTACACTACTAAATACATTTTTTCCCTCTGTGCAGGAAAGCAATATTGTAGTCATTAAAGTAGATGTAAAATAAGAAGTTGAAAGGCATATAAACAAAGCATCAAAGGCTATCAAAGCACATGGGAGAGCCTTGTCCTTGTTACAGGTATTTGTGCCCATGCATTTGTAGGGCTGATCCATTTTTTTTCCTTCCTCATTTAATCATTAATTTTCTTTACCTTTTGCTTTATCTTGTCCAAGTACAGGGGTTATAGTCCACAACCCCTAAGCACCCCAACAAAATCCCAGGCACAGTATGAAATACATGAAAGGAAAATACCATGGAACCCTCTTAAACTGTTAAATGCATAAAAATCTCATGTACCACATGGCAAAATATAATGAGAACTGGAGCTGTTAAACGAATAAAGCTGTTAAAAGCATAATGCCACTTGGCACAACTACTGTGCATTTAACGGTTTTCCACTGTGTAATAAATGACATATGTGGTAAACGTGCAGTAAATATAAAAACTGCACAATTGATTTTGCAAACGTGCCCCTTATTCTTTACTCCATGCAGATATCAAAGTTCCACCCAGAATCCGGACTGGACAGATTTTAATAAGGAGCGTGTAGCACAAACTGAATGCCAGATTCTCTGAAGTTTGGCTTAAAATTGCTTGTAAGCTTCCTGTCCTTATACCCAGAGGCTTCTTGAAATAGAGAGGGTCTGAACCACCCAACAATAATTTGGGTGGCTCACCAGCTTCAGTGTGTGCCAGTTTCTCTGGCTGTGTTGCACACCAGCACCAAAACAAAAATAAGCTTCATAGTCTTTCACGTGGAAAAAGAACAGGGCAGATTTTGGAAGCCAGATACAAAAGGATAAGCACAGGATACACACATGTTATCGTTTAAAGCGGAGTTACTGCCCATAAAGGTTTTGTTTCTTCAACAGAGGCAAATAAAGAAGCATTTCGCAGGCTGATGTTTCTTTTGTTTCACAGCCCTGCCAAAGCAATACTGGCTCCCTGGGATGACCCAGCATTTGCCATGCTGAGATGTCATAGCTCTCTGCTGGAGCATGAAAGTGGTTTGTGAGGGAACTGGAAGGCAGGGAGAGAAAAGCTGCAGCCCCAAACCCTAGTGGTACATGGCTCCCCAGCTCCAAAGCCCACCTGCATGACCCATCCCTTGGCCTGGCTGGGTGTGCCTATGCTCTCCTGCAGCCGGCCACATGCCCCCCATGGGCAGTGTAGTGCTGAAACTAAGGACATAGCTGTTTGTGTAGGGGTGCTACTGTGATATGGTGGAAAAGTCAGTGTCATCTTACCTAAAAACTGGCTGTGGGGCTTTCCCATTGCTTTATATGGGTCTGCTGTGCCAGTTGCAGTCTCTCCTGATGACAGTGGTGCTGATTTCACCAGCTCAGTTACATGGTGAGAAGTGCACATTGAAAAGTGCTCGTATTTACAAAAGAAAGAGAGTTTGAAAGAGAAGGAAAAAAGAGCTAGTCTGAGGGTTTACTTGGACTCTTCGCCAAGGTTTGTTCACTTGCTGTTCTCCACAGGCCTGGCTTGCATTGCACTGGCTTCCTCTATTATTCCCTCACCCCAGACAACTGAGAGGCTTCCAGTTTGCTAACAAGGCATGTGTTGTGTTGGGCGCTGCTTTTCTGTCAACAGCAATCCACGGTGCTGTGAGATCTTCACAGTTTTAGCAGCCAGTGAACCTCCGACAGGGCTGTTCTGACATTTTATATGTGGGGCTGTATGTCATGTACCCAAGAGAGAATCCAGAGCCAATGGAGGCCTCATTTCAGCTCCTGTCTTCATACAGCAAGATCAGTACCCACTGAGAGCAGTTATTGCAAGCGGCATCATCTACTGGTGGAGTTATTTGACTTATAATTTAACAAGTAGCCATCTTTATTCTAAGTTGTGGCAGATTATCAGTTCAGCAATGAAAGCAAAGGGCAGTTGATAGAAACTGAGGGTACAAATCGTGGACCTCACAAGTCAACATAGATACAAGGTGCAGGACCACGTGGAGGTATCGAGGTAGTATGCAAGACTCCTTTTAGGGGCTCAACATTCATGAAGGTCTAAAGCCATTCATTTTAGACTTTGAATTGTTTGTCACATATTTTCATTAATATACTTTTTATTCCTTGTGATGTATCTACATATTTTTTTATCTTGTTTGAGAAGTGCTAGGCATCCCTTTGTCCCCAGCAGGAGCTGAAGTGCACAGCACCCTTCAAACTTAGCCTCCAAAGCTGTCATCCTATTCTAGATGTCAGCTGTTAGTGACATACCCACTGGACAGCACGCTTCTCTGGGAATACTACATGCTAGTGACCTTTGTCCCTTAAATGACTAAATCTGGGACCTCTAGTATCACACTGAGAGTGTTTCTGAACTCTGGATTTGGCCTCTTACCTGTGCTCCAGAATCTCCTGGTTATATTTAATTCATATGGAGTTACCTGTATGCCATTTTAGAGAGATTCAGGTGGCCAGTGTGCCTCCAGAATGGGGCACTGGGACAGGCAAGGATTTTGACCTTGGGTTGCTGCAGGTTTGAACCAACTGTTAAGACAGTCATGACAAACTTCTGGTTTCTTTGTCCAGTTCTGCAACTTCTCTATGGGTCAAGTTTGGGGAAAACCATTTTCCTGTCACCTTGTGTCAGTGCTTCTGTAACACTATGCAGCAAGGTCACCCCTCTGACCTCTTCTAGTGGGTGTCCTAGCTGAGGCTGAGCTGTGCAGAACAAATTGAAGAATATAGATCTGTTCATAATAAACAGTCACTATCAAAATAAATAGTGGGCATATCTGACTGGAGCCCTTGCTGACAGTCTGAGGGAGGGTAAAGATTGTATGGACATGGGAAGCTGAATTTCTTACAGCTCTCCCAGGGCAGGAGTCTCTCTGTAATCAACCTGGAGTGTAGAGGAGTGGTGCTGCTGAGGATCTGCTGTGGGCCAGGGCAGGGTAGATGGAAGGATCTGACCTCCAGCATCATTAGTTCAGTAAAAACAGAAAGCAAACACCAGCAACTGAAATTCTTCCCCGAGGGACTGGAATTTGTTTCAGTTATATCACAGTAAAGTAAGAGAGAACCCTTTGAGCAACTTTGGAACAAAAGCATTAAGCTGGCAAAGCTCAGTCTCTGGTTCTTATCTTTGCCTCATTTAAAAATAAACACATCAGAAATAAATTTGAGAGTTGGGGGCAGAAAAGTTGAGGTCCTTCTTAGTTAAGAGAACTGTGGGGCTATGGATAGAAATACTTTTTGTGCCAATTCCTTGTCTTTTTCCTGACTTTTCCTTGTGAAGTCCCTGCTACTTTTCTCACAGCATGTTCTCTGGCCAAGGACAGGTGGGAGCCCCCACTGTATGGGTCCCAGCCCCTTGGCCACCACCATCGCACTGTTCTTGCTCTGAGCAGATTGCACAGGTACTGTGAAAGATAAACAGCCACTGCTCTGAGGCAGTTTTTATCCTTTACTGTCTGTCCCTCCCAACTTATATCCCCTTTTTCAGTATGATGGAATGCCTTCCCTCCTCCTTTTAGCTTAGAATAGGTATTTCCTGTGCCCTTAAACTAATTAGCTTCCAGTGACAATGAACAACAACTAGAAAAACACAGCTGGTTGTGAAGGTGCATGTAGTATATGAATATACAGCATTTCTTCCTGCTACAGAACCTCAGTGCCTTTATGGTGCTTGTGCATCTGTACAGCTAGGGCTTATCTGTTGTACTGATAGCTTAATGTTCTTGTCACATATGTAGGAAGTACAGAAAGATGTTTCTCACCATAACTGAGCTTAAAATTTCTCTTAAGTGTGTTTGGACATTGGCTGACCCCCATCCACTACCGCTTCTACAACAGTGCCTCTCTCAGCCTCTGAACAAAGCATGGTCACTTGTGGAGCTGCCACTTTGCTCAGGAAGCCATTGACAGACCTGGGAGCTGCTGGCAGGCTGCTTGCCTTAGCCATGAGCCTGTGCTACCTCTCCAGTGCAGAGAGAAGCTTGTCTGAATCTGGCACGCTGGAAATATCTTTAGTGAACAGCATCCTTCCCTCTGAGCCCAAGAGGTGTAAGCAGACTTGGTGTTCCCATGAGTCTAAGGTGTGTCACGGCTCATTCATTTTTTTGTATTGTCTCTTGTTTTATGAGGCTAATGAGAAGCTAAGCACAATGGAAGTGCTCTGTATTTTTCCTTAAATTTTTGTAGGATGAAAAATACTGCATGTTACAGAAAACTCAGGCTATGGAGTGACTAACCTTGAACTGTACCAAAATGTTCCCAGTAAAGCTTCTCAGGTTTAGTCCCCCTCCCCCCAGCCCTCATCAAGAATTCATTGAAGCCATGACAGAACTCTCCATTACAGTTAGTCTTTTATCCATTTCAGCTTTCTTGATTAGGTTATCTTGAATCATTAGGGGGTTTATTTATTTTAATAGACACTTATTGGATTCATGGAAAGAGAGTTTGGCGACCAAGGAACAAGAGCTGAATATTATCTGGCTCATTTCACGCTGCAGAGAGTCCCAAACTGAGCAGAGGGAAGAGGCTGAGAAAGTTTGACCAGAGGACTCCCTGTGATCCTGTGTAGAAAGGGAACTTTCTCTGGCTAATGCATCGTTTCTTTTCTAATCCTTCAAGACTTGCGTTGATCATTGCTGCTTTTTTTCCTTTTGTCACATATGTTGACATTTTCTGCACTGATGATGTGGGTGAGGAAATGGCCTTTTACATTTATTTTTGAGATTTATTCCTGAATCACTCTTACTAAAAACTCTTCATTTGCCTACTCATACTTTCATTGGAGACCCTAGAAAATGTCAGTAGAGAAAACCAACTGTATTATTAGTAGTAATTTCAATATGAATGCAGGGAAGCATGAGATTGGTTTAGTTAGCCTTATCTAGGCTGGAGGTTTCTCACAGTCCGTTCACAGTATGCTAGAAGCATAAGTACTGGCCTGTAGCCCCATCATAGCTTAACTTCTTACTTCAATCAGAAAGCTGGTCCTTGACTGCCTGTAGGTTGATCACCGCCCCCAGTATGCTTGTGCATATGTTCTTTGAGTGCTGGAAAACCTGATGTTGTTGTAGCCTGGTAACTCCGGCTGCCAGAGCAGCCTTCCTTGCTCTAGGATAAGGCTAGCAAGAGTGAAAGGGTCAGGCTGCAGTAAAACGGCTCAGGATAAGTGAGAAGAGAATATGGCTTGTGGTTGCTGCGCCACCTAACTGTCCCTCAAGGGGGTTTTGGTGTGCCAGGGCTAATGCCTTGGTGTAGTAAGCACACTGTTTCTTTAACAGCATAAAAGCACAATGGGAATGGCTGGCTTCCTGCAGATTTTTGTTGATGTTTGCTTAGCTATGTGGAATTGTATTTGATTTGGAGACAGAGAGAGAGGTTAAAAATAGGAAATTAATATGATATTATTTGTTTTATCAAATAAAATGCTTAGAAAATGTTTATCTTGTCTCACGAGAACAACAGAAATAGAGGCCAGCACTTTTCTGCAGCTCTCCTTAGTGAACTGATTTGGGCTGCGTTCTCTGTGCCTCTACAAGTTTTGGGGTGAAATGGAGGAAGTTCTGAGTAGAATTCCTTGTAACCACAAGCACTGGGTGTGCCTGACTGTAGAGCCAAAAGCATCCTTTAATTGTGCTGTTTTTCCTCCTCTTATTTTTAATGGAAGACATTCCCATTAAAGAGCCTTAGAAGCCGGCAGTTAAGGGCTGGATTCTGCCACCCATACTGAGGCTGACGTATCAAACCCTCCTGGTAGCTGTGGCACTCAAGGGGGCTGGTTGTGCTGTGGAGTGAGGCTTGTGATGTGCAGGGGAGGCACGATCAGAAACACAGTGCATTGCAGCTCTGGGGAAGGCTGTGTTATTTGTTAGGTTTTTAGAATATGTTCACATAAGTTGAATTTACTTGTAATAAAATGAGCTCAGATGTTGTGGATGAGCGAGGGAAAAGGTGGCAAGATAGCATCTTGTTCTTTACTTTCCCTTCTTTGTGCCAATAAATGTAGCTGTAGATGAAAATTCGCTGTAAGTGGCTGTAGCTCCGAGATTTCTGTATGTGAGCTTTTCTTAAACGAAAGAATTCTTCTGGAAAGCGCTGTGTAACGTACACAGACCTAGAGAAATAAATACAAGAAAATTTAAAAATTGCGACCAAAAAAAAACCCCAAGTTGATTTTTTTTAACAGAAAAAGGGGATTTGTGTATTAATAATTCATGAGTTCTCATTGAACATGCACGAAGAAACGGTGCTATTCAATAGAGAATACTGTCATCTGTCACTGTTTTATTTGACATTTACACTTCTTTTTTTTTCGCCTGGTACTGCAAAACTTTCTTGGATGGCGTGCTAAGATCGCTTAAATAAATAATTAAAGAATCCAATGCAGACTTTTCATCTGTACATGGGGAAGGCGGTTACTTGCAATCATAAAGAACGTGCGAGTATGCTGCAGTGCCGTGTTTTCTCGCATACTAACCCAAAATATCACCTAGTAAGTGACCCTGTAAATGGATGGGGTCTTGAATGGAGGGATGAGAGAATGGGAACTCAAATAAATAAAGAGGAAGGTAGGAAAAGAGCAGTGAAAGGAGGGATTTGATGCAGATAAGCATGCACACGCACATGGTGGGTACGAGCATCTATGTGTGGGGGTGAGTGAATGATAGCTGTTGTGAAGAAAGCTGCCACAAATACATTGCTGTTACTGATGGAAAAATAAATATTTATAAATGGCACCGGGGGGGATCCAGTCACCCCAAATGTGAGAGAAGACAGGGCATTTAGCACAAAGACAATTCAGAGTTAGGCGCACCTTGCAATTTCTTGCTAATATTAGGCTCATGAAAATCTTTCTGCTCTGTAGGTTAGTTATTATTTATAAAAATCACAGAACCAGCTGATACATTCATAAGCTAATTATTGTAGCAGCTGGGTACACATGGTGCAATATGTCTGAGGCTGTGAAGTATCACAGATTTCTTGGGGCCTGCTGTGGTGGGGGTGTGCTGTTGAAGGCTAGATCCCTTAATCTGATCAGCCAAGCAAATACTTTGTGGGGAAACTGGATTAATATCTCTCTAAATACCATGGATGTGCTTCACCTTCAGAACCAGGCTCCTTTAAACGTGCCATTAGCTTATCTCCTTCGGGGAATTGAGAAGTTCTCAGGTGTCCTCAGGATGACGGGGTCTTTGCCTGGTGCCTGCCTTTGCCAGAAATTAATTTCGTTTGCTCATGTCTGCACACATGGTCACGCTGCAGTCTAATCTTTTCCCTAATAGCTCCAAGGTCAGGACCTCGCATGTTGCCAGGCAAATTGAGCGCTACCCTTCTTAAAGACTAATGGCAGCGAGTGCGTTGTCCATAATGAGGCCTGTAGTGTTGCTCTAAGTGATTGTAATGAGCGCCGATTATAAGGGGACAGATAAATCAAGATGCAGCCCTTGCTGTTGGGCTGGCTGGGCCAGCTCTACAAAGTGGAGAAGGCAGTGAGGAGCTGGGCAGTCCATAGACCAAGAGAGTGAGAGCGAGCTGTTCTTTTGCAAGTCTGTCGTGTGCTGAGCTCATCTCTGATGGGTGCGGGGCTTTGCCTTTCTTTGCTGCTGACGGATTGGTCCTGGTGTTGCAGCATCCCTGGGGAGGTATTAAAGATACCTGCCTGAAACGTTTGGAAGAGTTCTGGTGGAAACTTACTCAAATCAGTGAAAAGCAGGGAGAAACACGAGTTTATTTTTTTCCACAGATGGTTTGTTTTCCATCTCAGAAATTATTTCCTTTGTATGGTGAAGCATCTGAGAGCTCACTGTAGAGCTGTGAGATTTTTTTCCCCTTTATTTTCTCCAAAAGAAAGTTTATGGGAATTTCTAAGCTGAGGAAGGGGACTGAGGAGCGCTGAGGGCAAGGGATGTGGTCAAACTGAACTGAAATGTAGGCATCACCTGGCTGAGAGATTACCCAAAGACTAGTCAAAATACTTGGAAAAATATAGATTATTTTTTTTTCTTTCCCCTAAGTAAATTATTAGATATCTTGTTTTCATCCTTGCCCCACTACCCCCCAGCCCTCCTAGTTTATTGCAAGAAAAGATCAGGTCTGCACAAATGTGGCCTCTCACTTGTAAAAACAAGGCAGTGTTGTGTTACAGATTAGTTTATAAATCCCTAGTGGCTTCACAGTTCAGTGCCTACAGCTGCTGCAGATGGGCCTGGGTTTTTGTCTCTTCGCTGTGCTGCAGCCGGCAGTTGAAGGAGAAAATGGAATGATCAGGTTATTAACATGTAGGCCGCGAGGAAGAAGCTGCACAATGAGAACAGCTGGTGTTGCTGTCTTGGCTGATGCAGCGGAGATAATCAAATCTTGCCTTTTTTGGGGGGTGAAGGCAGAAGACATAGTGGAGAGTAAGACAAACAACGGCTTATGATATTATATACAGGGTTTATAAAGCATGTTAGAAGTTGTCAATGGCTTACAAGTTGTGATACAATGAGGCAATAAAAAAAAAAATGCTGCACGGGCCTCTAGTGAACCTGTCTGTTCAGCTTGCTCTTGTCACTGTTCGGAAAAACACTTAACGTTGATCAAATTGTCTTTTAGGTATTGTAAGGTGTCTGTCGAAGTGGTGTCAAAATGCTGAGTTGCAGCTCAAAAATGATGGGTTATAGAGCTACTAGGTAAAATATTTTGACAGGAGTCACTAAGGCGCGTTGACAGCATCCTCAGCATTATCTTCTCATTTTCTGTCATTTGCATCCTGTCTCCTTGTGCACAGGCACGGGAGAGGCATTGCTGCTCTCAGCCCTAAGGGGGCTAGCTGCATACCCCATATAGGTGCAGCAACAGCCCCATCCCTGGGTGACTGCTCGGGACCTGGGGTCACCCCCACACATGCTTTAGGGCACATGGGGCTGTTCTCACATTCCAGCTCCTGCCACACTGATTGCCCTCTGCCTGGATTTGTGTTTTAGAGTTGTTTCCATCTCCTGAAGTGCTGGCACTTCCTACTGCAGTGTTCTGAGCTCTCAGAGAGGTCTGGAAGGATTTAGTAGAGTGGTAACTTTCTGATGATGTTTCAAACTAACTATTGAACAAAATAGCACATATAAACTCTATTTTTAGAATCAGTAGCTGATCCTAATAATTAGGAATATTTCCAACTAGAGTATCTCTTTAAGTCTGCTTTAAGTCTAGCTGATGTTCCATTCACATCTAGTTCCATAGTGCTTAGTGAATTAACTGTGCTGACCCTTCTGTTACAGGGCTGGCTGTGTGAGCTACTGCGCTGGAAAGAAAACCCGAGCCCAGAAAACCGCACCCTCTGGGAGAACCTCTGCACCATTCGCCGCTTCCTGAACCTTCCTCAGCATGAGAGGGATGTGATCTATGAGGAGGAGTCCAGACATCACCACAGTGAACGTATGCAGCATGTTGTCCAGATCACCCCTGAGCCTGTGCAGGTCAGAATGCTAACTTCCTTCTCAAGGAGTTTTTGCAGGGGAGCAGCAGTCAGAAGTAGAGAAAAGCAACTGGTTTGAGCTTCCCTGTGGTTAGCAGGTTGAGACACTGATTTACATCTGTCTGTAGGACTGCATGCGAACCACAGCTCTCAAAGTCTGAGCTCCTTGTGTGCTGCGTATGTGTGAGTGTGTGCAGGTTTGTGCTGGTGGCTCAAGAAGAGGGATGTGCCAGACCATGCCACCACCAACAGCAAGGTCAGTGTTTGTGATGTTATGGAGCTCCTGTCGTGTCAGTAGCTGTGTTGTGACTGAAACAATTTAACTGCTTAAAGCTGCTGGCATTTGGAGGAGCATAAATGTGTTCCTTAGCAGCAGCAATAGAAGCATACAGCTGGTTAGGAAGAGGAGCAGGAACAGGGTTTTGTCAGTTGTTCCTTCTCACAGAACCTGAGCCCCCCTGATGCTTGCTCTGTAACTGCAGCCAACAGGCAACTGCAGTCATAGTTTGTAGTTTCTCTCTCAGCCTTCTAGGTACCTCTGATAACTAGTGAGGCATGCTACAAAATCAAATGTGTGGTAGTAGTCAGAAGGGACTTAGGACTGTTTGGAAATGAGAGCTGGACTTCAAAACTTAGGAGATCTTTTCTTCACTCTCCATTCTTGTGAACCCATAATGTAAAACAGTTACCTGGTTTCATGGTGGAAGGAGAGATCGTGAAGTGTTACTTGCACTTTGGCCATGTTGCCAAACATTAGAGCAGCTGTTGATCTGAAGGCTCTCTGTGAGGTGTTGTTTTAAAAATTAACCAAAATGAATACTGTTATTCTACTGCAGAGATCTTTCATGTGACACTTGCAAGCGTCATGAAATCAGTGAGACTAGTGAACAGTAGAGGAGGGGATCAGACCAGTAATGGGAAGAGCTTTCCTGAGAGACAGATTGTTGGGTGGGCTGGCTCTGGGAACAGTATGAAAAAGCTATTTATTCTTCTGCTCGTTTTAAGTATGTTATCTAGGTTGTCACCATTCTTTAGTGGTACTTCTGGAGAATGGGGCAGGAAGTAAGGGAGTGTTAAGGAAAAGTGTAAAGGCCACTGTGGAGAGAGGGCAAAAGTTTGATAGTTGACGGCGTTGAAGATGTAGGGCGGACAGATGTTTGACAGTTGTTGAAGCTCATGAGAACTTGGGGCACAGAGACCAAATGGATGAGAAGGGGATGTGTATGCTCAATCTAAAAAATCTGGAGTGGCACCTTCCATAGCAGGATGTTGTCAGTGGTGGCCCTCAGAGCCATTTCCCCTGACTGTATTGTGTGATGATTGTCAGTCAGTTGTGTTTCTCTCTGATAATCTCACGGTTCCTCCTCCCACCTTTGCACTCCCCATTATGGTTTGGTCGCAACTTGCACTGCTGTGTGACTCTTGGTGTGAACCTTGGCATTCAGCCTATGCTCTTTGTCTCTGCTCTTGTTTTGCTGCTATTAGAACTGCTGCCAACAATCTGTTCACCTTTCTCAAAGATGGGAGGTTTTCCTATGTAGTCCTGCCCCTTCTAAAACACCTTTGTCTCACCAAGATTAATTATTGCCTAGTTTAGTCTCCTTTGTCTGTTCTGCTGCTGACTTCCTCCTTGATCTTCATTTTGCCTTTGCCTAGGAGAAAAAAATGTGGTTCCTGGTTTTTAGGTTCTCAAAGCTTTAAAGTAGAGGAAGTGCTGTGAGTAATTAATATTGCAAGTTTTGGCTTCGATGTTCCCAAAAGTTTGTGAGATCTTGGAGGCAAAGAACTACAGAAGGGTAAAGGGCCAGACTAACACATGGGAAGATGACTAGAATTGTGTAGATTTGAGCAAATTAACCCCGTTCTGGTGCCCACACCAAGCAGGAAATATCCTCTAAGGGACAGTGTGAAGAAAAAGTTTCCTTGAGCTCTTGTTGGTGACCTTGATGATTAGCCTACTTTCCAAAGTCTTCTGATTATCACTTTGCTGTGTAGCACAGATCGGCTCTTCTGAGTGACACGTTACAGTGCATTGGAATGTGATGCATTTGTATTTGTCAGCAAGTTACAAAGCCATGGATTAATTATTTATTACAGTCAAAATATGAAAAATGAAGAAAAATAAATGGAACCAGCTGGCAACTACATAAAACAAAACTCTGGAGACCCTGGTATATGGTTGATACAGTAGGCTTGTGTTTTGAGGGTGTTGCATTTTAGAGCTATGTTTGCCCATCCAAAAAGCCCAGTAGGCTTCTGCATGGCATGCTACACCAGTGCAAGACACAGGAGGCTCACTGTCCACCTGCTACCTCCTGCACCAAGCAGTTTTTGTGCCATGTTCAGTCTCTGAGACTTGAATTGTTTCAGGCAGTAAGGTTAGTTTTTTGGCTTTGCTGCAAGGGTCAGTATTAGGTAATTAGCCATGAAGAATCAAAGACAGCAGCAAGAGACGCAGAACTGAGGTCCTCACACTTGCAGTCGCTGGAGATTTTGTGACACTTTACATAAGGATAGGGGTCTTGGGCTCATCTCCTGGCCAAACTCCAGGCCAAGTAATTACATTCTGCCTATCTAAAATTCCCTCTGTAGCGTCAAATGGGGAAGCAGTGCTCGTTTTCTTCTCAAAGCAGTGGTGGGTGCAGAACGTCTGCTGTGGTGCTGGGATGCATTTTAGCAGGGGTAGGAACATTGAAGAGCTGCAGATGCTGTCTTGCTTCGCTTTGCAGACTTTGCTAGTGAAAAGTGCGCTGTAAATCAAGCCTTTACATGCAGTCTTCAAGTTGCAATGACAGTGCTTTGAAGGAAGTATGAGTAGCAGTGCCGGAAATAGTAGCAGGTGTAGTGCTGTAACATTGAAGCAGGCAGGAGTCTCTGACCTCTGTTTTCTTTCTGCTTGTCCCCTTCTTCCTGCCTGCTCTGACAGACTTGATGTGTGTACAGTGTTTTGTTCCTGATGCTTGAGTCTCTCATTCCTCCAGTGATGAGGCAGAGCCTGCCTGAAATCAGGCTACCCCAAGCTGTTGCCAGAGCTCCCTGCCACCACAAGCTGAGCCCTTGCTGGGCTGGGGCACCCTTCCATCAGGCTGGAAGAACCTCCTGGCTGTCATTGTGAGGCACAGCCAAACAAAAGAGAGTGAGTGGATCAATTTTAGCCTTTTCCCAGCACTGCTTCTTGGAAATGGCAAAGAATCCATTGTGATGGGCTTTGCGTAGTTCATATGGTGATTATGGGTTTGTGCACACCTTCAATGAGGGGATCACCCTGAGGCTGGTGTGGTTTCTGTACAGTCACAAGGTGCATGCAGTGGGGCAGTCGGAGTGCTGCGGTAGATGGATGGAACTTGGCTGCTGATGTTTGACGGACTGTCGTTTTTCTTGTGGTAGGTTGTTGCCCTCTGTTCTCTAACACTATCCCATGCTTCCCTGTTTAGTTTCAGGCTTGGTGCTTTACAAAGAAACATTATTTTTTTTCTCTCTTCCATTAGATTTTTCCTGTCAGCCATATATTAAGCCATTTAATTAAATATTTTCCTATTTCTGAAATGAAAAATGTGTACAGTGGAAGCTTAATGCACAAGGAATTCTTCCCTGCACACTTGATTTATTTGTTATTGTGTGGAGAAGTCATAAAATCTGAGCCCTGTGGAGCTCTGTGACATGGCAGTGCTCTCTGGCAGCATTGTGTGTGACCATATGGACATGCTGGGGCATGGACTTTCCTGCACATGCCAACTGCAGAGCATCCACGCTGCACCTACACATTGCTGTGCAGGCCAACAGAGCCAGCCACAGCCTCTGGTATGCAACTCCAGTTCTGTGCAATGTGTTGCGATCAGTATGTTCTGCAGTGGGACTAAGGAGACCCACGAGCTTGCGCCTAGCTGGATCCCACAAATACTCCACCTCTAATTTATAGAGTGTCTAAGTTGCAGGCTGCTGGGGATGAGAAGGCATGCTGGAAGGCAGCATTGTATTTTTGCACTCTTTTCATCGTCTTCCACCACCATCAGGTGTGGGACCCTGACTGGAACTTTGATCTGTCCCAGTCTGACGCTTTTTACACGGATTTACTGGACAGCCACTTTGCAGCAAGCAGTCCTGATGCTTCTGTGTTCAGCTTCCTGCTCTGCACAGGTGAGAGTGCCCTGTCATGCTTTCCATTTCTCGCCAAATCCCACTGCTCCCAGCTGTTCACTGGCTTTGGACCTTCCTAGCACATTAATGCTGAGAGATGCCTCCAGCCCCTTCCTGCTGCTAACCAGGGATTTAGTGTTAGTTATGGACATGTCGGGACACAGTAAATCTAATTTCTCTCCCTTCTCCCACTATTTGTATGCTATATACAAGGTGACCACTCTGGAGAATAACCATGTTGCCTGACACTTTAAGATGGTGCTAATTCATTGTTAATTGCTGGGGCAGAGAAACCTGACTCAGTTGGGAAAATGATCAATCAAGCTATTGTCTCTGGAGCGTTAAGGTGGATAAGCCACTTCTCTGGAGCCATGAGCCACCACTACAGCAAAGTACCTGCTGTTCAGAGAGCAGGGAAGCCTCGCCTTTCATTTTCTGCATAAGATGTCAGAGAATCTTCTGAAGCTGGCAGGTACGTGCTGATTTAAGAGCAGTCAGATATTGGCTTTAAAGAAGCTGGAATGGTTTTCACATACTTTCTGGTATGTTGTTACTTTTGTAGCTTTGTAAAAAATGATATCCTTCCACTTTCTTTTTTTTTTTCTTTTTTTTTATCCTCCAAAGCTTTCACTGAGACAAATCTGGCAGTTTATTATAGCTCTAGATCGCAAGTCATGGAGGAGTATTAGTAAATAAAGGAAGGCATGGCAGAAAGCTGTAGGAAAGCTCTTTTGTATTGTGCGTTCATTGCAAACATTGTAGTCTTTCTTTAAATACACAGAAAATAACATACCACAGAAGTAAAAGAAATACTAATTTTGTCATCTTTTTGAGAGATGGAAGAAATATTTTAGACATGACAACGTCTATTTTAGACAAAACAACAGAACGTGGAGCCCGAGTAAAAATGGGTCAAAGCAAGTGGTGATGGCAATCCAATGAGACTAATTTCATATTCTCTTTCTAGAAGTAATAAAGAAGGGGATGAACACCACAGTAGAGCTTCCTAATGAAATATCTGATTCTAAACAACATCTTAGAGTTCATGGGTCACTCAGTACATAGCGTGCAGATGGGAAAAACAGCTCTTAAAAATAATATCAATTAATAATATTTAGGCAGTCATAGACAATGAGTGAAGCAAAGCTGTGCTATTCCATTGAGCAGCATAGTGTGCTTAGTTATTTTTAGGGTGATGTTCACAGCTCTTATTATGTTTGTGTGTTACTGTAGATTTCATATACTGGAAGTCAGGACTGGGTTATCAGGGAAACCCGGACAAAAACTACTTTCCCAAACCCCCAAACCATGCCAGCTCTCTGACTTGGTGCTTGTTTTTATCCAGACCTGGCGTTGATGTATCAGGTCCTGTGGTTCATTATTAAGGTCTGCACCCTCATATTTTTGCTTGTTGGTCATTTCTCTGCATCCAAAAGACAGACAATAAATGATACCCACTGCTTTTTGTTTCTGCCATCTCCACACAGTGGGCAGTGATGTCTGCTCAGATGGAGTGACCAAGGCAAGTTGTACCCAGAAAGCCCAGGTGGACTTTTAGAGGTATTTCTATCACAAGTTGATTTATTCCACTTGGGAAGCTCAAAGCTTTGGTTTGAGTAGACTGCAGCTGGAGTATTTATTTTCTCTTTCCTTAAGATCTTTAGGGGAAAACATGTCAGAGCTACACCTGTCAGTGTGCAGAATATCTGCCTTTATCAATTTTTACCTTTACTCTTTCTTATGAGAAAGAAGAATAATGGTCTGTGTTGGTATCTCCTTTCAGTCTAAGCCATTGAAAGATGACTGAAGTCAGAGTGACTCTGAGAGGCTGGCTGGGTGTTCTGGGCCAGTGCCCCCAAGCAAGCTGTATGTGTGAATCCTTCCCAGACCTCTGCCCCCAAGCTGCTCGCAGGCATTGCTGCGGTACTTTGGTAGATGTACCATGTTGGTAGCAAGCTCCGGCTGCTTGTCCATCCAAATGCATGGCTGCCTGGTGAACACTCTGGTGTCCACTGTTTATCTGACAGTCTGTGGCGGCTCAGGAGCCTAGCACAAGTTCTGACAAGGGCTGCAGGAGACGTATCTGACAATGAGCCCCTTATATTAGGCTCTGAGGTATCCAATAGAGTTTCTTATGGTAGTTATCCTGATTGCAGTGGAAAGCTGCTGAGCTTTAACTGCTACAGCCAAACCTACATATTGCACCTTCTTAGCTGTTTCTGCTTAGTATGGATATCTAATATACTGCTGATTTGTATTAACAAAGCCCATGATTCCCCTTATAATGGTAATGAGGAGTGCACTTGCAGTTAAAGCTGTACTGCTTCTGCTCTGAAATTAAATTTATGTTTATTAATCCAGTCAAGCCCAGAAATACCAGCTTAGTTGGATAGTTATATTTTTTCAAAGGTTGTGATTTTAGCCTCGCTGAAGTTGTAGCCCCAGTACTCCAGAAGACCACACATCTTTTGCTTTCCCTAACAGACTCACAGAGCTGTACAGCCACCTCAGTACCACCGGCTCCCGAGCACCCCATTTGGTGCAGAATGGACCAAGGGCAGGGACTGAGTGAGGTGGGAGCACCCAGTGGGAAGCTGCCTGCCCAGCTGGCTGCTTTGCAGAGCTCCTGCAGCTCTGCTCCTGCTGCCCCAGCTCCCGCAGGGGGCTGCTCAAGGCAGAAAGCCATTCAAACCTGAATGTGCCGATCCAGTGCTATGGAGACTTGGCAGGAACCGGCAGGGTGATGTTGGTCTGATGCGTCATCTCTTCAGCAAATTACACTGCTGTAGCTTTGGCCCCTGACATCTCACACTTTTGCCTTTCACACACAATTTGGCTGGGTTTGGCCCTCATTTCTTCCAGTGCTGGCCCCGTTATAAATGCTAAGCTGCCAGTGTTGTAAAGAGTCATGGTACGTTGAGGATGAGCAAACATCCAGGGCAAGATTACTAAATAAAGCTCTTTAAATTCACATAACCTTTGAAGCTTGCGCTGGCTGGCAGCAGGCAAATCTGGAAGGCTGAAAAGCTGCTGGCCGAGCCTCCGTTCCATTTATTTTGGAAAATGTTTGCAGTTAAAAACATTGCTCTTTTTCATTTCATTTTAATAGTCCTTGAATACTCTCTATTCCTCACATTTGTATATAAATGATAATATCGGGCTTTAGAGCCGTGTGCTTATATAGGCTATTGGTTGCAGGCAGCATTTTATTCTCTGACTCCTTACAGAACTCTTAGGATAAAGTCAGAGTCCCAGATTACCGCAGTTGGCAAAAATTCCATGGGGAGGGAAACAATATTGTACTGTGCTATCCGAGTGCATTGCCCTGTTTGTCCCCCAAAGATCTCTAACAGAGAGCGAGCTGCTTTTCCTCTCACGTTGTACAGCACCCCTCAAGAAAACTGCAGCTTAAACGGCAGCTTCTGAGCAGTGCTGGGAGCCAGGCAACAGCAGAGCAAGAAAGAGATGCTTGCTCTCCCTGCCCTGAGCCACTCTGCTCAGACATTTGTTGGTGTGGATTTTTTTCTCTCTTTTTTTTAATTTGGATTGGCTGGAAATGCCCAGAGACTGCAGAATGTGCTGGGATTGGCTTTTTTCAGGGGCAGTGTGTGAGTATACATGTTGTCCCGTGTTGTATGGACTTTTATAGGAATTAGAGACTGAAATGGGAAATGATTCTGTGTATGCACTATTCTCACACATTGAGTATCCAAAAGTACAGTAGCACACATTTTTTCTCACAGTCATCTATGCTTACAGCGTTTCAAAGAATATTCCAAAATATCTTGGCACAGACAAAGCGAAGCTGTTTGCAAGATCCCTAGCTGTGGGACAACAAAGGCTACATTCCGAACACACATCACACATGACTTTAATAAAAGTCTTAAACAAAAAAATCAGATAATGTATTTAGAAAACCAAACTCCACTGTGTATGATGCAGGTCGCATTGTGGGAGGAGACAGGTATCCAGAACTCTTGGTTAGGCTTGGGATAAACTAGCCTCCTCAGTCTAGCTTGCAAAAAGTTTGGCAACCTAAATTTCTTTTTACCCGTCAGGGTTTTGGTAATTTTGAGATTTGAAACATCCAGGACATGGTAGAAATACAGCGGGTTTCTGCCCATAAGAAGTAGGAGCTCGTTCCTTTTCTATGCTCAGTTGAGGGGGCTTGTGGTGGCAGCTGTGGATCCACCCAGCTACAGCAGAAAGAGACACTCTGAAATTCCAGGACTCAACAGGCATCTTACAAAGATCTGTCTGGACAACACCGCGCCAGTTAAGTGCTACGTTATTATTATTATTTATTATTTATTTCCTCTCCTATTTCTTCTCTTACCAAACAAGCAGGAAATGTCTTTGTTCTTTCATTTTAGAAGTGAAATAAATGTATTCCCTGCAGCTTTTGAAATTTTCATAATCCATAATAAATAAAATCATATCTAATAGCATAACTGCTTTCAATTGGCAATGTGATCTAGATGCATTGCAATGGCAGAAACATAAATAGTTACAGCCTCTGAAAGCCTACTTCCTATTTGCTAAATATACTTGGCTCGCTTTAAATTCCTTTGTGTGCAGTCATTAATACAATCCTCTTTGACAGCATTTAATTAAAGTGCTTTTCTCTATTAAATTCATTAAAACTTTTTTTTTTATATACAACTGTTTCCCAGACACTGAATGTTAAGGACCTGTAGGCCTCTCTTTAAATAACTTCTCTCTCTCCTTGTTGTAAATTGTTAATTAAATTTTACTTAGACTGTTTAAAGATGGCTTGGAAAAGAGAGACAGATTTCAGGATATGGTCTCAATCATGTCTGACTTTTTTTTAACACAATTTTTTCCACGTTGCTGTAGACTGTGTGTTATATTGTTTATGAATGTTGCTGGAACCGCACAAAGAAATATCCTTAAAAACTCATTCCTATTTCACTTCAAAAATTTACATCTTTTTCGTGCAATTTCATAGCCTAAGAGGGGGAGTAAGGAGGGAGGAGCTGCTCAGTATTAATAGATTATTGACAGTTTAATGTCTTGGCACCTAGACAGCCCATAAGGTATAATAAACAGGAAGCTGTCTGTTGTGAAAGCAGTCAATAGCGTATTCAATCAGAACCTTTCAGTTAATTGCTGGTTGACCTCAGAGATTTCCTTTAAGTGAAACTGTCCTTTGCTCAGATCTCATCTGGTTTTCAGGGTTTAATTTGAGAATGCCCCATCCATATGGTAGCTTACGCGTATGATCCTGCCTGCATTTTTGCTTTGCTCCCATGCACGGCATCACAGGAGCCAGCGTCTGCCTGGAGCTTCACAGGACACGTGGACATGCATTGCACGTGCAGCCCCTCTGAGGGCTGTCAGTGTGGCCAGAGCCATCGCAGTCCCCAGGAGAGCGCCGAGGCTGTGTGGATGGGCACCGTGCCACACGGTGAAGCTTGCAGAGCATCGATGGCAGCCTGGGGCTGGAACACACAGTGGGGGTGTGCCGGTGGGCACCAGCAGCATGGCTAATGCAGGCTGGGTTCTACAGCACTGTCGGGAGTTTTTCAAAGTGGCTGAGCTGTTTTCCAGTGTTTTTGAATAGAGCTTGGCATGCAGCGGCATAGGAGAGGGCTGGCACTACTGCACTCACACCCGACCCCACCACACGCCGTGGATGCACACCGCTCTGCTCCCCGGCACAAGCCCAAGCCCAGACTCATTTGTACTTTGTTTCCCTAATTTCTGTACTTAACTGTTCTAATTTCTTTTGATTGCATTTCTTGATGAGATCTAGATAAGCTATAAAGGCAAGCAGGCAGGAAACCGCACAGGCAGGCCCTGACCCTGACTAACTGGAAACTGTCTGCTTACTTGGGGGAAGCCTGCATGGAAATGTCTTGTAGCAAGACTGCTGTTTGGGTTTTTCTTCCTTTCCCTTCAACAGTTGCCTTTGACTGTGTGTTTTCCCTAAGTGTGATGAGGGAGGCTCAGCTGCAGCAGCCCTTCCTTGGGTTTCCCAGTGGCAGCAAGCACTACTTTGTGAAGGAAATTCCTCTGCACCAGAGCTTGCTTAATTTACTTTTCATTCAGGCAGGAGACATTTTTTTTTGTCTCGAGATCTTGCAGCTATTGTGTCTTTTAGTCACTTATCATGAATTCAGACTGTGGTTTGCTGAAAGGAGTATTATTACTTTTAATCTCTAATTTTGCCCTGGTTTTCATTGATTTCTGTGGTTGTCTTTGTCCGTCAGCAAAGAACAAACTGCTTATGCGTTTTTAATGGGCTGATTAGCACCGGGAAGCACTGCTGACTTGGAGTTATGTTGCTCCTGCTGTCCCCTTGTTTAAATGAGATCAGGCTTAAGAACACCAAGCGGCTCCGCTTGGGGTCCATTTAAGCTCAGTGTGATTCCCTTACCGAGGGAGGCTGTAAATTTCTGGGATTCATGAGCGTCAAAAAGGTGATGAGGAATAGTGGTAAGATGATGCCTCCTCTCCTGAAGAGGCTTTCTGGAGAGAGTGGAACAAAATACTGTGAGTCAAACTGGAGCTGAAGAGGAGATCCCACATATGTGTGTGTCCCTTTGAAACACACATGCTTTATGCTGAGATGTCCCTAGCCAGAGATATTCAGAGGTACTTTCTGGCTTTATCAGGCTTACTGACCAAGCTGCTAATCAGTGTTACGCAGACCAACAGGCTCCCACATGCAATAAAAATCATACGCTTTATTGGATTTTGAGATAGGAAAGACTCGCATCCTGTTCCTTTTATAAACTGTGTTACATTTTATTCTTACCCACCAGTAAACCTCTTTGTAAATGTGACCGTGAAGTCTGTAGGAAGTTAGATGGCTGTGTGTTTCCAT
This sequence comes from Excalfactoria chinensis, assembly GCF_039878825.1. Taxonomy (NCBI): domain Eukaryota; kingdom Metazoa; phylum Chordata; class Aves; order Galliformes; family Phasianidae; genus Excalfactoria; species Excalfactoria chinensis. Next base: position 25,037,462 of record NC_092831.1, read on the forward strand.
CCTTGGTGGTATGGCCCAGAGCTATGGAGGTGCTTGAGCCGAGTTTAAGAAATTGCTGACATTTCTGAACCACAGAAAGAAAAAAAAAAAAATGATGCTTTTATATTTATTTTCCATTCAAATAGGAAAAAAAAAAAAGTTTGCAGCAGTTTAGAACAACATAATGCTTTAAAGGAAAATGGAAAGGTAGAATTGGAAGGCCAAAAGCTGTGCTGAATAAAAGCAGCCAGAATATGCTGTTTGATGAAAAATGCTTGAACCTGGTCAGAATATTTCCCCCTCCATCAGGCCAGCAGCTTGGCGAAGTGGGCTTCATTTAAGGCAATATCCGTCACTCAGTCGAAGTTTTTGACTGAAAGAAAGATGTTTGGCAGAAAAATGCCATGCATTCTTATCTTAATAAAGTGAAGAATGGTGCTTCACATCTCTAGCAAAAGCCTGGGGCTCCTCACGCACAGATCTGTGCACGCTGCATGCTTGTGTCAGCCTGGGTCTTTCCCCTGCAGTTGGATGTATGGTGTCGTGCAGGGGGCTGGCCAGTCAGCAGGGCCCTCCTCAGAGGTGGTGGGAAAGCTGGAGATGGGTCCCAGTGCCACAGCATCTTATCCTCCGTTGTCCTACATAGTAACCCATTCTATTAAAAATGAAAATTACCTTTTATTTATCACCTGCGTATTTTCTTGTACTGTAAAGAGAAACTGCAGGTGCTGCATGTTGGAGACTGTCTGTAAAGCCTTTTTCTTCCAGCATCCATAACCCCCAAAATAGGTGCAAGTCAGGGCAGAGAGCCACCGGGAGCGCTTACACCAGCTCAGCTCCCTGAGCTGCCAGAGGTGCCCACCTTTTGCAGAGCGTAACCAGGAAGACAAAGGATTTCACATCTAATTCTGCAAGGCCTCTTGTCCTCGGCGCCCCAGTCTGTGGGCCAGGATGTACTTTGGTTATTTGATTTTATTTATCCAGTCTCAAGCTAAGGGTATAATAAAGCACATTATGCCAGTTGCGTGTGTGGCAATGCTGGATATTTTGCCTTTTACCATGGTAGTTGATTATAATGCACTTTTAAAGACATGCTTTCTAAAAAAAGGAATATTTGTACTTTTATGTGTTTGATTCACACAGTATAGTTTGCTCAAGTCCTGTTATTAAGTGCACTGGTGGTTACATCTAGAAAGCAAAAAACGTGCTGAGTAGTGTTTTATCAGCACAAATCTACCATTTCCACTAACCATAACAGTCAGGTTCTTCTGACTCCTAACTGCCCCCACTGTAAAAATTAACGGTACAGTTGGGTATTCCCGGAACCCCAAATAGCCATCTGTGAGGACATAAAGCAGTTTGAAGGGACAAATAATGACCCCTCCCCCCAGCAAATGCAGTGCCTAATCCAAACATATCCTTCCTGAAATAATTCAGTGCCTGCTTCTGAGCTGAGTGACTGGAAAACAGCGTGGTTATGGTGGCGCCACCCGTGCCACCATGGTTAGGGGGCCGGGAAGTGACCTTGTGCACTGTGTGAGGACGGGGCTGCTGGGGGAGGACCTCGCTCGGTCCACCATCTATTGCTCCTCTGGCTTTTATAATGAAAAGGAGAGCATGCGTAGTGTTAATTAAACAAGAAATTGCAGACGATGCCAGAAGTATTTCATCTGAAATAAAGCAAACCAAAAAGCCTTTTGTTACTTCCTTAGATCTGTGGCGCTGTGCCAGCTCCTCATTAGGATTAGCAGGGTTGGGACGGGGAAATTCAGGATCAATCTGAAATCTTTGGCAGACACTCCCTCCTTCTGCAACCAGGCCCGTTTGGAAGCTGCAAAGCTGGGCTCTGCACAGCAGCACCCATGAGCCTTGTAGGGCTGCGAGATAAAGTGCAGAAGAGCCGAGACAGACCCACAGAGCTCACGGTCTTGTTCTGAAGAAGAGAAGTGTTAAGTTAAAGGTTTTGAAACCCTCTGTGCACACATATGCTGTAAGTCCCGTATGGGTGGGACTACAGTTAGCGTCACCATACAGAAGAGCAGTGCAAATTTTTATGGGGCTGTTGCTCTCTCCATACTGCCCCACTACTGCAGGTTATGGCCAGGGGAGCATGTGTTGGTGTCCTGGAGGCCAGCAGGGCTCTGCCTGCCTGCTGAGGGACGCAGCCAGCCCCATGCCAGCTGTGCTGGCCGTGCCCCATCCACAGACAATGGAGCCATCCATCACCGATGCCTTCAGGAGAGAGTCTGCAGCGGCATTGTGCAATGCTTCCTGGCCTCATCGGCCTCCCTGTCACCAGCACCCTGGCTTGTGCCAGCAGAAGCCGGAATGAAGCTGGCCGCTGTGTACTTATACAGTAGGTATGTGCCGGCTCCACCTGTGGCTGAACAGTGTTTGTTTACAGCACTCCCAGTCTGCAGTTGGATACTTGAGAAAGGGATGTTCGCTGTTGTGCAGTTACTGTGTAAACTATGTAAAGCTAAGGATCTGGCTTAAACCAGCCAAAGATGGGAATTTCAGAGCTAATCCACTAACGTTCATCAGCATGAGCTCATTTATGCTAGCCCATAAAATCAGCCAGTTCTCAGGCACTTGCACAGCAATGAAAGTTGTGCCTGTGCTTTTGTGGGAAGAGTTGAGTTAGCGTTCGGGAGAGAACAGTTACCCCAGGAAACACCGGGACACTGCTCTGCATTGTCAGAGTTTAGTGATTTATTTTTTTAACATTATACAGACAAAATAGTGGCTATTGTGTAGGCACGTGCTGTCTATTAGTGGAGATCAGGAAAGGGAAATAAACCACGCATTACTGAAGAATAAGATCATGATTGCGGTCAAGTGATGGCAGAATTTCTTTTTTCTCTTTGTCAAGCTGATTTGTAAACATTCTTCAAACAACTGTGCAGACAGCAGTTCCACAGCTCAGGGAAAGAAAAGCAAAGACGAGGACAAATTCCTCTACGCAGATGTGTTACAGGAACCGTAGGACCTGTCCAAAAGTTATCTGGTCATCTCCAGTTGTGACTGAGAGCTACACTGCACATGCAGCCTCTGAGCAGCGTGCTGTAATCAGGCTGTAATTTATATTTTATCTCCCGTGATGATAGCTCTTAAAAATGTTTTCTGGTGTATTTGCTCTTTGATGCGTGCTAAGCTCCTGTTAGCATTAATGGGAGCAGCATGTGCCGGGGGTGGAGGGGGCAGACACCTTCCCCTGCCTTCATGTCAGGATTAATTGCGTTTTGCTTATGCTTATAACTTCTGTGTGATGACAGATGCCATGCACAACTGAAAGTTTTGCTATTTCTTTTTTCTGTTTTTCATATCTTTCTCGTGTCTTTTGACTGCTTTTCGACCGCTTTTTGACACTTTGAGCCTGGAGGAGAGTTGCAGGATTGGGCCCGTATTTCAGAGGCCAGGTGTTTGCTCAGTGCTTGCCATGCTTTCAGATCGCTGTCTATTTCCTGCCCTTGAGCAACACGACTGCCGTAAAGCAAAGGGAAGCATGTGGAGAGTGTGCTCCAAAGATGTTGAAATGAATCGCTTCAACCAACTCACATTCCAGTCTGGGAAACAAATTTGCCTTTGAGTTTAGATTCCCTGTGAAACGCAGTTCTTTCTTCCCGTTTTCCTCTTATTCCCCTTTTTGCGTGGCTGACAGAGAGAATCACGCCTCAGAATGAAGACATTTAGGACGTGGGGTTTTTCTGGTAGGGCTCCAGGTGCGATCAGTAGCAGATGAATGGTGATATTTAGGGAAAGGCCTGACTGTCCAAGGGATTTTTTTTTTCACTGTGACTGCTTTGACTTTGCAGCTGAATAGGGCACAGGGCTCTTGGGTTACAAGTGGCTCTAGCCAACAGCTCATAAAGCTTTGGTCTGGCTTGCGTGAGATGGGGCACATCACATCACAAACAGGTACTGTAATTATCTGTAATAATGGTGTTTGCTCTTGTGAAGCAATTACTAAACTGCACTGGAAAATGCACAGGATGTGCCGCTAGTACTTGAGTTACAAAATTAAAAGAAGCTCAGAGTGAAGTTAGATGAAAGTGAACATATTTATCCTTGTCAGACTTCCTACCATTTTGCACGCTCATATTGATTTCTTTTGACACGGTCTTCTTTTATTGTGTACCGTATATATTTTTTAAATCCCTTACCGATAACAGTACCTGCTAAGGGCAATTGTAAAAGGAAACTGAAGTATATTAAACCTGCCTGGAGTCAAAATGTAATCTAACACCTGTAGTCTGCAATTTGTCATCACTTCATAGATACTTTTCCTTTTTTAATAACAGTTGTGGATTTTCCTGAGTTTTGACCTTAGGATACTGTATAATCCAAGAAAAGCAAGGAAACTAAACCACAGTCTTTAACACAGCTTTATGATGTCAAGGTGTGAAATCACTGCTGTGAGAATGAGCCCAAAGAAAATACTTCATTTGGGGCTGGGATTGGTTTTGCAGTGTTTACCCGAGCGGATATATTTTTGCAAGGAAGAAAAGAAAAAAGGTAGTAGAACTGCCACATTTTAAAATTAGAGAAATGAATGCAGGTGCAAATTGTAACTTCTGCCACGGTTTCTTGTACAGACATTCCTAGGAAACCTGTAAAGTGTCTTGGCTCAGCGATCATGTCTAATTGCTGTGTTAGCTGCTGCAACCAGGAGGCTGTCAGGGTGCAATCTTGTTTATTGCAGCCGCTTGCTCTGCTCTATCCTTGCTTGCTTCTCCATATGAAGATAAGCTGCTGGAGACAAGGGGTAGCGGGTGTAAGGTTGTTTGAGTAGGTTATTTCTGTAAGATCTGCTACGAGGGGCAGACCTTGCATCCTTACATGTATAACAATTATCTGCAAAGTGGTGGAAATTGTCTCTTAAGGAAACTCCTGACATGATAGCCAGGCACTGTTTCTAAGTGGCTGCAGTGGCTGCATAGGCAACAAAAAGTGGCATTGCATGGTGTTGTCAGCTGGTGCCCTGCTGGCAGCAGGCAAGTGTCTGTGCCTCCTCCACATCCCACCTGGCTCCTCTCACTGACTTCACATTTCTAGTTCTAGCCTGAATGAGGGTGGGAATGGAGGCGAATATCGGCAGAACAGTGAATCCAGACAAAACTCGACACAGAGCAGACAGCGGCTGCAGTGGCCCAGTGTCCATTCAGTCTGGGTTTGCTCACCTCCTGTTGCTGTGGGGCTGTCCCAGCTGCCAGAGCCAGGTTTCTTCTGCAGAAACATCCCAAGAAGCAGGGAATGGGGCATGTGAAGCTATGCGGTGATCCCTTCCCCCCAATACTTCTTGGCTTTGGATTTTAGAAAGACCACAAACCCTTAGCTTATTACAAGTAATCCTGATCACTCCCATAATGATACACTACATTATATACTCTCCTAAACTTAATCATTCAATATCTCACTTCCTTCCCTGTAGGCATGTACTATTATATTTTACACATGGCTTCCAGCTGGTTTTCATTGCGGCCTTCAAATCGTATTTCAGAACAGCGCGACTTAAGACCAGTCGTTTTATCTTTTAAAGTCAGCTTCCATCATATTAGTTTTCCTGCAAGTTTTCTGCCAGGGCTGGTTAATTTGTTTGAAAAAATGACTTTGTGTATGAGGTTAAAGCCTGCCTGAATGAAACTTCATAACACGGCATCTCTCATACCTGCTCTGTCTGGACGCTAGGAACACAACAGTGCCTGGTAGAGTTTAAAAATGGAATCTCTTAAAGGGATGGAAAAAAATAAGTCCTCTGGGCATGGAAGGAAATCTATATCTGCACATTTGATTCGAAAGTAGATGGGGAGATGGTGAGGAGGGAGGGAAGGGGAAGTCAGCTCCAGATGTGGTGGCTGTGACAGGGCTGCCCCACCTGTGGGCTGGCAGCAGTGGGAAGGAGACGTGGGTGGAAAGTAGAGGTGGGACCACAGAGCCTTCCGAGGCCTCTGCTGTGAGGTGCCCGCAGGGTGAGCTGAGCCTGACACCGAGCAGAGTGAGGGAACACAGCGCCAGGGATGCACGGGGGATGCACTGCAGAGGGAGAGGGGATGGGGAAGGCAGCGGACAGCATGCCTGCCCCTTGGGACCTTGCTGTCCATAGAAGGAAAGCTGCACCTGGCTGTTGTTTTTATACAGTTCAGTGGCAGGTTTAGGACGGAGTTTGGACGTGTTTAGCTGTGTTGTGAAATGTGCTGTAGCCTGTTATTTCATCGCAGAATGGATGGGCTTTCCTTTTTTGCAGTATGGAAGCAGAAAAGGGCTGACTCAAAATACAAAGGGCACAAAGGGCGTGAAGTCGATGGAAATGGTAACCATAGATTTAACAACCCTACAATCTAAAAATCTGCAGTGTGAAAGCCGGGCAGTTTCTTTGATGAGGATGTAGTGTGCAGAGCCAGGCACAAAGTAAGCAAATTGCTGAAATCAAGCACTGTATTTTAGAAATGCAGTTCAGAGCAAATAGCACAAACGTAACTTGCATTTCATTTTGTATCATGCGTCTCAGTTGTTGATTCGTTTCCCATAGAAAGGCACGCGCTTATATACTAAACAGCCCGTTTTATTGGAAGGAAATACAAAACCAATCGCAGCCTAAATCCAAAGCGAATTCTGCAGGTTTATCTGTGCATATGTGTAATGTCATATCACTGAAATGCATTCGCAGTGCCACTAGAAATCCAGAGTGAGCCCCCAGAAATGAGAGCAATCCTGAGATTTTATGCAGTGTTAGAGCAGCTTTTGGGTTTTGTGTTATTTAAGAAAACAGTAAGGCAAATGGAAAAAAAAAAAAACGACCTTTTTCTAATGGTTTAAACTGATAATTCCTGGTTTCCTCTTTTGGAAATGATGGAGAGGTCACTCCGGAGATGGAAAGGTTAAGGAACATTATTCTTTCCGTCCTGCTCTCGGCCCTCTTTGGTTGATTGCTTTATAGATGCTGTAGGCATCTCTTCATCTCCTTCAAATTAAACATTTTACTGCTGCTGATCCTGTATTGTTGGATTTTTTTCATCATTATATTTGATTGGAAGTCTTGCAACGTTTTTCAGGCTGGATCATTTCTCATGCTATTTATCAACTGAAGAGGAAGAAAAACACACTTCTGACTCCAAGAATGAACGGAGTAATTCACACTGTTTCTGGATGTGTTTCTATCTGTGTTAGCTGCTACTTAAATTTAGCTTCTGCTTAGCAGTGCTACATGAGCTTTTTCACATGACACCGTCTGTAAATTCACTGGCAGTTTGTAGTGTGACGTCCTTTTCTTCTTGGCTGCTCTGGGCCTTATGTTGTCAGGGGCAGGTCCAGAGGGCACTGCAGTGGAGATAACATAGGTGGGGTCTGTGTTGCAGAGGCATGAGGCTGGGTCCTTAGCTGGCTTCAGCAACTCCAGTACTGTGGCTCTCAGTGCTCCCTGCTGATGTTGGTACAGATTTCATCCTCATTTGTAGTGCCTCTCTTTGGAAACATCAGTCCTTTCCTTCGAGAGCCATCCATGAACAAAAAAGAAATGCTCAAAGAGCAACTGAGCTGTTCAGTTCAATGGAATGTTATGTTCTTTTATTGCACGACATGTAGTAAAACACAGAATACTCAGCATTTCCATTTGAGTTCCTCCTCTCTCCTAATCCTTGGTTAGCTCCATTTGACACCTGGAGTGTATACGTGCTTGGGAGGAAAATGAATTAATTGACACCAAAGCACATCTGCAGTTCTGCCCACCAGAAGCTCTCCGATGTCCGTACAGACCCTCCTGTCACTGGTGGCAACACCTGCTTTTAAGTGCCTGCTGTGGAGCTGCCTCCTTGTTCCACTGCTTTCTGTCACTGCCGTGAGCATCGCTCCGTGTGGCTGCCGGGTGCTGCAGTCCTTGGGACGTGCAGGTGCAATCACGCAGGTGCTTCGCCCTGCCTCGTGTATGGGTGTTGAGCTGGGACGAAGCCCAGCATGCCTGCAGCGTGCCTCCTGCAGCCAGAGGCACAGGCAGCGCAATACAGCTGATCTACCAGGACCTGAGCTGTGCCGCGTTCACACTGACTCCTCCAGGCTCAGTGCCCTGGCACAACGTGTGCAGCAGGCGGTTGGTGGGGAGCATCGCGTGCTTTTTACAAGCTGTGGCTGGAGATCACTGGTGGTGTACGTTGTGGTGGCAGTATTCAATGAAGGAAATGATAAAGGGCTCTTCAGGTCAGAGCCATTTCATTTCTCTGCGTGGACAGTCTGATATTCCACAGTGGACTTTCATTATGCATTTATTAATAACTTGAACAGAGTAGGATTTTACTGGGAGCTCTGTGTGTGTGTAAAATTCAGGGCAAATTCTCAACAAATTTCCATTATTTACTCTTATTTTTCCCTTTAGAGAGCTTTAACGTAGGGCTGATTTTCTTGATGTTGTTTGCAGCAAAGCTGTTTTCTTCTTTGAGTGAAGAGCCAGAATTCCCTTTTATTTGTGGAAGGAAATATTTATCCATATTGATTTTGCTAGCTCTGTAGCGTTGAGATCTAATGATTATTTCCCTGCATCTGAAGAAACCCCTGGGCAAATACAGCCTTCAATCCTGTAGGGGATTTTTGCCAGTAATCTCTCTTGTATAGATTTTGTTTTAAAGAAAGCATATGTAGTTCCTCTGTGTTTCTAGCAGTTCAGAGCACGTATTTTTTTTCCTGGAAAACAGGCTATACAAGGCCGTTCCTTAGCCATTTTAAGTGGCTGTTAGGGAGATTAAGAGCTACACAGCTTTCTTTAAACTTGCCAAAAAGGAGATAACTGCTGGTGAAATCTGTTACAAGACTGGAAACTGTGTCTGCCCAGAGGCTTTCTCAGAATGGAGGGGTATAATTATTTGAACTCGCAACTCTTTAACTAGTGGTATTAATACATTTGTAACACTGGAAAATATGCTCAAGAGAGGCACTTAAGCTGGCTCTGATAAACAACTGAACTATCCACGATGTCACCTCGTATATTATATATATATTCCCATATATATATACACTATATTCCCATACATACATATATAGATATATATATATTCCCATAAAGCAGCCATGATAGCTTTTAATGACAAATCATTACTAATGACAGAGGAGCACCTCACAGTCCCTGCTGATCAGTCTTTGTGGTACTGGGCATGTAGTAGAAATGTTGCCTCTAGGATAACAGTGAGAGGAAATGAGGGAGAAGGCCTCATCTGAGATGGGATAACTGAACAGTCATGACTGTAAGACTATTCCACCTTTTGAATTAACTTTTATTTTGGCTGTGTTTCTTTTTAATGCTGATATTCTGTGTTTATTGTTTTGTCTTTTTCTATTATTATTGTTTTACACACACTGTTTGCCTTTTACATTGCTTTTTCCTTTCAGTCTGTAGTTACCAGTGCAGCCGCATTATAGGTAAGAAAAGAACTGGGAAATTAAGTAGTACTTTCTTCATTAAAACAAATTAAACCCCATGTGAAGACATGTATAAGTGCCTCTTATCTCAGGCACCAAAGGGGTCACCGTGTACATGAGGTACTTGTCTGCTTAATCCTACAGGTGCTGCACAGACAGCAGTCCCAGCCTGCAAAGGAGAATTCCCCACCGAGAGAAGAGGCTCCTCCTCCACCCGCTGAGGACAGCTGTGCCAAAAAGCCCAGATCCCGCACCAAGATATCCCTGGAAGCTCTAGGTATCCTTCAAAGCTTTATCCACGATGTAGGTCTCTACCCTGATCAGGAAGCCATTCATACCCTCTCTGCTCAACTGGATCTCCCAAAACACACCATCATCAAATTTTTCCAGAACCAACGTTACCACGTAAAGCACCACGGGAAGCTAAAAGAGCATTTGGGAACAGTGGTTGATGTGGCAGAGTACAAGGATGAGGAGCTGCTGACAGAATCGGAGGAGAACGACAGCGAGGAGGGCTCAGAGGAGATGTACAAAGTGGAGCCTGAGGAGGAAAACCCCGACAAAAGCAAGGCAGCTCCAGCAGACATCGACCAGAGATAATGTGAGACAGGAACACAGAAAGCAATACCGTGATCCAAGGATGTTATTTCTGTTTGTTGTTTTTTTTTTCCTTTTTACCTTTTGTTTGTTTCTGTTGCGCATGATCCATGTGCAAAATGAACGAATTCAGCATTGCCCAGTCAGACATCGCCTTGACACAGACACTTGAGTGTTACACATCCTACATGTGACCGAAGTAATCATTGTAATCACATAGGATTATGCCTTCATTAATCTTGCACTTGTGAAAGGGACATCTAGCAAGTAAATGGGAAGAAAAAGTCCTATGAAATCAATGAAGGAAAAATAACAACTTTGTGTGTGTGTATATATATATTTACATAAAATATATATATATTAAAATTGCATGGGACGGAACTTTGCAACCTGAAAGTATAGACTGTGAAATGAGTTCTTTAAAGATGAGACTTGTTTATGTATTAAAACCACTTCACAATGAGTTGCTTTGGCTTTTTGATAAACTGCCGCCTGCTCTCAGGGTGTGGTGACTATTTTTGAATTCCTATTTATTTTCTATGTTTATCCCCGATTTTTTAATTTTTTTTTTTTTAATTATTATTATATGGCTTCCTATCTGGCAACTTGATGGGTAATTTTTGAGGTATGTATTTAAAGACGTAAATCAACACTGCCAAAAAGAAAAAAAGAGGAAAGAGAGAAAATGGAAAAACAAATCAGGGCACCTTAAAAAGAAAACTAGTAAGTTAAAGTACTTTAAACAAAACGCGCACTTAAATGGATGCAGCATGTTCCACTCTCCAGACAGTCCTTTCTGTAGTGAACAGATGAATCTTCATGACAGTAAGGATGACTAAAGCTGAAGTTCAATGCATAGAAGACTTGTTCACTAAAGAGGTCTTTATAGAAAGAGAAGAAAAATTACGTGTTGAGATTTGATGTATGGAATTCATACTTTGAACCACATTTTACTGTGGATTTTATTTACTTGCTCTCTGTTTCAGATCTTAAGACTTATAAGCTTCCTTCTTGTTGCTTTTTGTTTTTACTGAAGTGAAACACGTACACACACACACGCAAGTGTAAACTTACACTGGGACACAGAATGCCACAATCCCAACAATCCTGTCCAGGTAGACTGCTGAGAGATAAAGGGTTTGCGTTGCCGATTCCCATTCACCCTCCTCTCCAGCCTCCCCGTGTTTCTGTTTTAGCTGGGCTTCCTCTGTGTCATGCATTTTGTGCCAGTGAAATGAAGTGTTTTCAGCCACGGGTCTCCCAAGCTGCAGCCCCTCCAGCGCTGAGCGCCCGAGGCCTCCCTGCCATGGGGCACCAGGCCCTTCACCCTCACTCACCTCCTCCTTGAAGGGTTTCGCAGCGACCTAGCTAGCAACTACATCAAGTTACAAAAGCAGAGCTAATACTGACTGACTCTTCAATGGCGTGAGCACTAAAGCTGCAATCTACTATAGTTTCCACATGTTTTGAGGCATCATGTCGCAAGAGACACCAAGTTGTATTTTCTTTTCACTTCTGTGCAAGGATTTCCCAGGAAAGACCTCACCTTTGCTACCGCCTTTGCAGCTGGATTGATTTCAGACGCCTGTTCAAACCGCAACCATAGCTGTACCAACAAGGTCTCTGGTTATTTTTTTCCTTCGCAGGCTTTTCACGTAACCTTGACAAAGACCTCATGCAATATCACTTGGAAAGTTATTTTCTGTTTACTACACCAGGCAATGTAATATAGCTGTTAATACTATTTATATATTTGAAAGGTATAAAAGGTAGGAGATAAAAATGAAAAACGAACCTCTATGTGTAGATATTTACTCAGAACAGACAATATACAGGGAGAAGACGTTGCAATACAAGCTAATTCTAGCTGCTCAGTAACCTCTGGAATTTTTAAGGGATTTTTTCAAAAGAAACGTTTGAAATGTAAGAGTATCTCTGCATAAATCTCATATACCTTTGCAAAATATCGGTGGGTTGCTTACTTGATACCCCTTTTGCTCATCATCCTTTACTTCTGTAGTACGCTGCAGCTTTAATCAGAATTTCAATGGTTGCTGCTTTGTTTCTCTCAGAGCTACTCTCTCAAAACTGTCTTCTTATCCTGTAGCTGAAATCACTCCATACATTTGAAAGGAAACTGAATTTTGCCAAGCTACGTTAAGTTGTTCATCTGATGATGGCATCAACATTTGGTATCTTTTACACTTCAACCAAAAATTTTATTAGGTATTTTTTCAATGCTGAGTCTTGCCTTTTTATTTTAAATTTCACTGCCAATTTTGCAGTGATTCTAAGTGAATCTGTGGGCATTTTAGCCTGTGGTCTTGCCAGAACTTTGCGAATTACAATGCATATATGTCTATTTATTCAATATCCATCATATAATATCTATTTGGAGAAAGAAACTTTTCTTGTAGTGCCTCTTAACAAAGCACAATTTTCCGCCTTTTTTTGTGAAATAAAAAATTAAAAAAACAAAAAACAAAAAACAAATTGTGTTTTATTGCGGTATCAACAATGTGAATAAGGATTAACATATTGTAAATGTTCTTTTTTTTCCATGTAAATCAACTTTATCTTTGTTATCACTAAGTGATAATTAATTTTTAACTTATGTGCATTGTTAGGCTGTTAGAATTTTTTTGGTTGTTGAAATAAAACGCATTCAATAAATATGACTTAATTTGTCAAGTAATTTACTGGGCTTCTTAAGAGTTTCTGCTGAGTTTAAGTGGAACATGGTCTGCAGAATAGGAGAAAATATCTGCATGTCAGAAGGGCTGATCTGGGCGGTGTAAACAGAGGCTGAAAGACTCCTGTCAGCCCACTTGGGTCGGCACAGTGGACTAATTCCTACCATGCAAGACTGACCTGCCGTGCCACCGGCTTCTTACACAAGCGTATGTACACACAGAGTCTCCTGCAGGGTCCGGAGGAGGGTGTGGGTGCTGTCATCCCATCGGAGAACATGCTCAACACACACAAAGATCCACTTCCAGTCTGCTGCTTTCTTTTGCTGGTAGATGTTTTCTGTTTATAATTAAAAAGCCACAAATGACTGCGTGTCAGGAAACTTTTGGAGCACACATGTCCATGGTTAATGGACATAATAAAAGGCTTTATTATATTTATAGCAGGGCATCCTACTGAGTGTCTAGAGGAATGCCGGAAGGACTGATCTATCTGAGAAATGTGCGAAACAATTTTGGGGAGAATAAGGATAAATGGAAAAAATTGCTCAAAATTCTTAGGCTAACAACGTGGTGAGTGTCTGGATTCAATCCTAGCAGACAGAGCGCACAACACACGTCAGACTTGAGTTGTCTAGGAATTGAGGTAGAGCAATTTCTGAAAGTATTTAATATTATCCTATAGTTTTAATACAGTTTTCTTCTTTTCAAGGCATGTTTATATCTTGCACAAAACGTGTCTGTGTTCCCTTGAAGGAAAAAGAGAATGGAGGAGTGAGAATAACTACATCTTTTGATATCCAGCCACCTGCTTGGCACTTGAATTTAATGTGAGACCAAATAAAAATAAACGTCTGTCTGTCCTCTCAGGGAACCTGACCGCTCCGAAGCTGCGCACAACAGCATCCGGCCACGTGCTGAGCTCTGGAATGCACGGCAGCTCTCCCTGCATCGCCTCTGAAAAGCTCCTGGGCTCCCTTTGCCCCTTCCATGGGAACAGCAAGCAGGCAGAGGAGAACCCAACACCTCTACGCCAGAGATGCAGCTTGTTTGTACCAGCAAATGGCTGTAAGGCAGCAAACTTGGAGCTGGCGAACTACCTTTTGTTCTCAACTGCTGGCAAAGTCCTGGTGCGTATGGCAGGAAGGCAGGGCTGCGGTTCCACAGGCCTCAGTGGGGCATGGGCCATCCCTTCAAACTGAGTCCGTGCCCTGGGCAGCTGCTGCCAAATTATCAGTGCTGTTGGACTGGGGCCCTTTCCTGCCTGCCTGCGGGGCAAGAAACAAAAGGAGCAACAGCCCTTGCTTTGCTGATAGATAATTTTATACATGCACTCTGTGTGTGAGTCTAAATAATATTTACAGAAAGACACACACACACACACTTTAATTGGGGGAAAAAAAATCCTATAAACATATGGGTTTTTCTTAGAAGCAGGAAAAAAAAATAATTTAATAGCTGCTATAGCGGAAAAATTTCTATTAATGCTTCTAGTTCTCTATACTTTACATGCTGCTACTCCTATCTGCTTTTCATGTTTTAGTCATCCGGACATATGTATTTCCAATTGCAAACCTGTGTGAGTGAAACATAAACATTTTAAGATCAGTCTGAAATGTTTTTAAGACAATGAACATACAGCCAATTGCCTGAAGTTCGCTGTTGTTTAGATCAAAGTAACTGTTCAATCTCTTCCCACTTACTAACCAATTATTTACACTAGACTAAATGGATTAGAATTCTTCATTGATGAAATTTGGTTTCTATCCTGAAGCTGTTAAACACGCGGGGATAAAAGCTAGGTAGGTTTGACAGTGAGCAAATGGCATCTTAAAACCATAAACGAGTCATTACAAAAAAGCTCCACTTACAATATAAAGTGCAGTGATCAATTAAAGATGCAGTTTTGACTTATTTATAGCCATTAAAAAAACATACCGGTTTTAACACAAAATAACACGAGCCAAGTCATCCAGGGGGAGAGATGCTGGCAGTCTGAGACTCGGAGAGCAGGCAATGTGACAAAGCCAATAGGGAGCGGCAAATGCAGGCCACCCCTGCAACCTTAGGGTGAGTTCACAGGAGGATGGGAAGAGGTGGCTCTGGCGTCCCTGCCCAGCTGCTCTTCTTTTTGCCCACATGCAGACCCTCAGCTGCAAAGACTGTTTGAGCGAGGGAGCGGCAGCAGCAGTTTGAGCATTGCTTTCTGCAGGATTCGCTCTCCCTACAAACACAGCTGACCGAACGCTGGTTCTGCTTCAATGGTGGGCGGCAGTCAATAGAGCCAGAAGGAAGCAATCTAGGCAGAGGGAGGCAGGGGGTGGGAGGCCGCCCTGCTGCTGACAGCTCACTTCTGCTGGGGGTCCTGCAGTCCCCAGCCCTGCCCATAGGGCAAGGTGCCTCCCTTCTGTCCTAGCAGTAGCAGTGTGCTACATCCGCTTCTTCCTGACTGCAGTGGCATTGCATACCTTACAGAAGGGTCTGGTCTTCATTTGAGGACCTCAAAAGCCAGAGAATCCACCACTGCCCTCAGTAGTTTGTTTGAATGGTGGTTTCCCTCCCTGCTAAATCCGTACCATATTCCAATGGGAGTTTGGCTGGCTTTCCCTTCCAGCCTTTGTTTTTTGTTAGGCTTTTCTCTTCCGGGTGAACGTCACAAGTAGCAAAGGGATGCTTTGCCCTCAAGTAGCTGTTCTGACAGATGCATGCTCCCTGCTCAAGACCCCAGTGCTCAGCACAGCCCAGCTGTGGCCACTTGCCAATGACGGAGCTCACCTTCCATAATCGTTTTTAGAGTGAATCAAAGTGCTGACAATTTCGTTGTTTTTTGTTTGCAACTGAAACCTGTTGCCTACAAAGAACCTGACACGCTCACAGATATTGCTCACTGCAGTTTGTTACTCGACTTTACCCTGCAAACCTGCCACGTTTGCAGCACGTCACTTCATTGCACCTGACCAACAGCAACCCTTCACCTGATGGTGAAGCCGAGGCCCTCAGCTGCGCCTCCTCACGCTGCACACCACAGCTGCAGGCCGCCCCGCGCCGTGCACAGCCGGTGCTGCTTGCACGGTGCTGCTTGCACGGTGCTGCTTGCACGGTGCTGCTTGCACCATGCTGCCCGCAGGCACCCACACACGCGGCTCAGGCGCCGCCAACGGTTCAACACGAGGAGGGCTGCAAGCGCAGCCAATCGGAAGCGGGGCGAGCAGCTTCTCAGCCAATGGGAGACGGGAGAGCTACGGTGAGCTCCCTGCTCCGCGTGGAGGCCGTTTGACCGCCCCCTAGCGGCCATTTTGTGTACCCGCAATAGCGGCTGTGCCGTGCTGGGGTCGTGGCCGCCGTGGGTCCGTTTTGCTCAGGTTTCTTGCCCACGTCCCTGGGTTGTGGCGTGGAACATCCCGCCGAGCGCCATGACGCGCTCTGGCACCGGGCTTCAAAGCAAAGCCCATCCGTAGAAGAAGGGGAAGTGCTTGCAGCTGCCCCTGTGGAGGATGGCCCGCGTACTCCCGCTCTCAGGAAACTTCCGCAGCTCAGGACGGAGAAGACAAAACGCTCGGAGAAACCGAGGTAAGGAAAACCCACATCAACCTGGGAAACACCCATTAATTGCAGAACTGTGCAGGCACTGATGGGTGAGGTTTGGAAGGGACCCCCTGGGATCCTGTGTTCCGTGGGTGTCCAACCTTTTGTCTGCCTGCGCTGCACGTGTGTAGGTCACTCCACAAGTAATGCCTCCCGTTTATTCCCATGCACCTTAACGCTGATTGATGGAGCGTGTTCCCAGCTACAAAAAAACCTGTTCTTCAGCACGAGCACCACCATTAGCTCTGCATTTTGGGCAGCAACGAACAAAGCCTGCATGCTGCGCTCATTACAACCTGCACCAGCAGAGGTGACCGCTGTTGCTGCTGCTGGAACAACTGCTCACAACCACTGTTTGGTCTCCATGAACGTGCAGCAAGTGTCAGTGAATGGCAGTGGGTGCCATTTTCTCCACAGGGAAGAATTCAGTGACACACCTGTGCTTTTGCTGCACTTCCTTGTTAGGTGCCATTTTGTCTGACTGCCCCTCTGCTGCCATCTGTCACAGGGCAACGAAATGTGACAGGATGTTGGTTGGAAGGTTCAGCCTTTGCTACCGCACCACCACCATCTGCCTCTGATGTTGTGGGCCAACGTAATAAAATAGAAAGCATTACTTCCGGAGCGGCCTTCATAAAATGCATCCTACAGTTAATGTGTATAAGTAACAATATGCTTTAATTTTTAATATATGTATATTTTTTTGTTAGAGCATTAAAAAAGGAGAGTGACAAAGCCATAAATCTGGTGGGATGTGTGACCTTGTATTTGTGAACCTAGTGCAGCAGGCTGGTTCGGTGTCCTATAGACAGAGGGACTGTATGTGGGCCTTATATGTTATGTATTTTACCCTTAGCAATCTGTTGCCCACCGTGCAGCCCTGGGCTGCCTGCTGCTGCTGTAACACTGCGAGGCACACAGGAGGTCTGGTGCGTGGAATTTCAGCGTGTGCTTTTGTTGCTCTGGCTGTGTTCTGTCACCGTGTTCAGCAGTGAGGATGTGTGGCATTGATGACACCCTCTGCTGTTGTAGTTCCATCTGTGTTTTATCTCAAAGGCATTGACATCCTTTCTTGCTGCCTCTAAAAATGCATGTGTGGCTGTTGGGTGACTGCTGGCTCCCTAACTGACGGGCATGGTCTTGGCAATATCCTGTCTGAGCGCCGCTCCTTGTCACATCGATACCATCTATCAGTGCCCGTTGTCTTTATAGCGATCTTGAGCAAACAGCTTTATTTCCAATGAGGACATCACACATTGATCTAAATGCTCATCTGTAATGGATCAATTTACATTAGGAGAACAGTATTTTAGCATTGCTGTTCATTATATTGAAAGAAGTATATGTTTAGTTACAGGCTAAAATCAATTAAACAGCCCTCTGCCTTTTGCTGTGAGGAAGTCAACAAGCCACTCTGTCTTGGACAATTATCCATCTACAGCTCCTTAAATAAAGGCTTCCAGCATCGCCCCGATCCTCTCAGTTCTCATTTTCTCCTTCAGAGACCCCTTCTGCAATGATTTGCTGCTTTGCAGTCTGGTAAAACACTCTCAGCTAAAAGGCAAGAGAAATAAACCCGCTGCTTCTGGTTTGGAGGGGGCTTTCTCAGGGCCATGCGGAGCCACACATCCAGAAGGGAAGCCTGCACGTTCACCAGCAGGCTGCTGGTAGAACACTGTGGCGTCTGTGGGACGTGGTGGGAAATGGTGATGGTGCTGTTTGTATCTTCATGAGTGAGAGCATCATCTCCAAGCGGCCCTGATTTCAGGAGGGAGAAAAGGAGGTATTGGAAGAAGGGGAGGAATTTGTATGGTGTGGTGGTATTTCAGTGCAAGACAGAAGGCTGCAAGGAGTGCTGGCGGCTCTCTGACAAAGGGAATACGATTTTAGCTGGCGATGTAGCTGCGGAGAGAAAAGGAACCTGCAGTTTCAAAAGCAAAACACATAGGGGAACTGCAGGGCAATGCAATGCTGCCATCTGAGGAGCACATCTCGTGGGGCTGTGGTGGACGTGGCCCTGGCAGGTGGAGGCATTACCTGCCCCAGCATGCTGCCACAGGTCGGTGTCCTCCACGTGCCCACACCCTGTCTGCCATGTGCATCACCATGCCCCAGTGCAGAGCTTGTGGGCTGGGCCAGGCCGGCAGCACTATGTTTATGTGTATACATACACACAGAGATACACTTACACACATTCCTTCTCTACCACACAGGCACTTGTCGTACTCTTTAATGATACACACAAAACACTGCTGCAATGCTAATAATAATAATGAGAGGGAAGGAATAGCAGATATTACAAAGCATATTAAGAAATTGATCTTTGTTTTGCTCTTGAATAAAGAGGCAGACCTTGAAACTGCTGAAGCCATTCAGATAATTGCTTATTGGCTCTCTTAAGTGATTATATCCACCTTGGTTCCACCAAGTTCAGCAGGTCTCGTGCTGGTCAATTAGCCTTTGCCATCTGGGAGAGGAAATGCTTCATTCAGGTTTTCTCAGAGCCATTTTCTGTAGCATACGGTGGCCTGAGCAGGAGGGGTTCCCCATGGCAGTGTGGGAACTCGGTGCTCACAGCATGCCCCTACACTTGGGCATTTTGGCCTGGCCCTCTGAGGAGCGGCATGCTGATAAGGGGAAGAATCTTCCCCAGCGACTGCCCTGCAGGAAAGGAGGTGGAATGAGTGGAGTTTCCTCCACTTGGCACGTGATGAGACCCAACTCTCCTGTGGGTCAAGTGGAGCCACAGGGCCTGAGCCTCACACTGCTCTGCTGCCCGCAGCTGCCCTGGTGCTGCACGCAGGCAGGCTGCATGCTCCCCCAGCACTGCTGCTCCCATCCCTTCTGCACTGCCAGGGCTGTATGGTGCCAAACAGCTGATGCCATTTAGTGGCTTTTCCTGCCGAGTGCTCGGTCTTGCCTTCACTGCGATGGCTTGCCAGAGGGCTCCAACACTTGCATTGCTGTGAGGCAGACCCTGAAATAATAGTTAGTTACATTCAGAGAATTCAGTCCAGATATTAAAACCTCATCAAATAGTTAATGACTGACTATTTCAACACAGCAGTTCCTGCAAGACTTGGGAGAGAAGAGAGAGGGAGATGGAAAAGTTATTCATGTCCCATCTGTCTGGAACGCTTGTCCCCTCCCTCCCACCCACTGAGTCACTTCCTCTCTTTATATCTCACTTAAATATTTTTTTTCCCCTTTAGCTTATGATTAACAGGCACTCACCCTCTGCAAATTGTCTTTTTTCTGATTCAATGCTAAAGTTCTATGGGTAAGCAGAACATGTTGTCTTGCACACTGATGTATGAGCTGAAATGCAGTATATGTTGCATATGACCATGTAGATGAATGCATCAACTGTTGCAACACCCCTGTTGGGTGTTGCAGCTTTCCAGAGCCACCCAAAGAACTCATAGTATTCCACCCCAGAGACTATGTTCCTCTCATCTAGCACCTAGAGGAAAGCTTTGGCAGCATCCATGAGAGGCTCACTCAGCTGTGGGTCCTGACCCAGGTGGGTGTGTGCTGTGGGCTTGAGTTACTTGTTTTAGGGAGGAGATGCTGAGCTGATTTGGGTCAGCCCATCCTACCTCACCTCGCCTGAGGCTGTTCCACTCGTTGCTGTGCTGCTAGGGCTTAGGAGGGTTCTATGTTAATATCAAGTGATGAAGGATGAGAAGAAGGTGCCCTGCGAGGGAAGACAAAGAGTCAGTTTCTAGTGGTTTCCAGGCTGTGAGTTTGCAGCCTTCAGATGTGTGTAGCAAGCAGGGGAGATGGGCTACCTAAAACTCCTGGAGGAGGAGAATAGGTTGTTTCCAGGACAAAAAGACCTGTGTGCTACCTGAGTATGTGTGCGAGGTGGTGGTGATCATCACCATGAGGCTGTAAGCTGTAGGTAGGTGGAGGCTGGGAGGGGGAAACAAACCTCCTTGAATAGGTTACATGAGTTACTGAGGCTTTCTGGTGAAGGGTGAGAAGACGAGGCCTTATATTGGGCACTGCAGAAACCTTACCTGTGCTCTGCCTGCTTGAGCCTTGTTGCATGTAGTTCAGAGGTGGGACATTCTATCTTCTTGGTACCTGTACAACAGAATAAGTCTTACTCCTCGGGAATGTTGGGTTAACAACACTCAGAAAGAGCAACTTTGCTTTGTTTTAGGGCCAAACACTTGAGCAGCTCTATCTGACTGGGATAATTCACAGAGAAACACCAGCAGTGAGTGCTGCTGCCTTTTTCTGTAATCCCTTTTTGCAGCAAGACCCCCCTGGATTTTCTGGTTCCAGTCAGTTGGCCATCAGCTAATGGGTGATGCAGTAACCTGGGTACCGTGTCTGCTGTGGGATGCGGTGCAGACCGAGGCACAGATGTGTTGCACAAGCTCTGCAGAGTCAGCTTGGCTCCTGCTGGAGGTTTTAGCTGTGTGCAGGTCCTGCAGGGCCACGGGCTGGCCCTGTGCCATCCTCCCAATTCCAGAAGCTTGCTGCAGGGGTGCCCAGCCTGCCTCTGTGCTGGCATGGCTCCATCAGTGCTTTTCTTGGCTCTGACTCTATGTCCAGTGAAAGCAGCTGTCCAGTGCCCAGAAGTGCACCTTAGGAAGAGCTGGTCTGGCTGGGCTCTGAGCACTTGGGACCACTGTCTTCATCTTGCATGCATGGATGGCGGTGCAGGCAGGCAGGGACAAGCGCAGGACCTGAGGGTGGGCCTGCCTTTATTGTAGCTTCACCAGGCATGGCACTGTGCCTGTCAGACCCCAGCAGCTTCCCTCTTAGGACGGTGCTGAGGCAGAATATGCAGGCCTTGTGGCAAGGAGACAAAACTGAAAGTTAAAACCTTTTTGCTTTTGTAGCACCTAATGGAGGACTGTTAATTGGCCAGGCAGGCTTATGGGAGGGCTGATGTGTCCAAGGATGGTGTGCTGTGTTAGTAAAAGCTGAGCAAGCACTGGGTGTATTTTGTTTTGTTTTTAAAAGGAAGGTTTGTTAGCTTATTCTCCCAGGCCTTCTCTCTGATGGGTAGCAATGCATTCTTTAGGGATTTCCTCCTTCAGCTTATTTTTGGAAACAGTTTTACAGACATGCATGCACAGACAGTATAGCTGCCCTTGTGTTACATATGATAGCTAATGAAATTAGTATTTCAGTTGCCTCAGGCAACCTTTGAAAATAACACAATAGCTTCAATTGTTTATTTCCCTGAGAGATGTTAATCATTAACTCTGAAAAGTGATTCTTCTACCTGTACTACAGAAACTTCCTTTGCTCTATGCAATAGCAAGATATCTTTAGGTAATATATGGCTTGCAGAAAGCTAAGCTCTGTAACATTACTGTGCAGATAGATAGAACTGGCTGCTGGAAAACTGCTTCAGCCTATGATTTTAGTGCTGCCAGCTGGCAGAAATGATCACATATGTAAAACCCTCAGCTGAGCCAGAAAACCTGAGTTCAAATCTCTTGCCAAGGATTGTAGGATAGAATGATTAACCTGATTTTATATTTCTGGATAACTATCGAGTGCCTGAATATTTATAGTAATAAATGTCTTCCATATGTGCTGATACTGCATCCACAGAGTGTGATAGCATGATATAGTTATTGTCTTACTTGAAGACGCTAATTATAGCTAATCCTATAGGCACATGAATCATGAATCACTGGCCCAATTTCTGCCATCTCCTGTAGGTGCATCTGACTCTGCTCATGTGAGCAATGCAGGTCAGCAGAGAGCTCAAGGCAAACTTCAGATAGCGCTGGGGATCCTGAGCTGTGTTCTCAGAAGCTGTACGAGCACTTGGTATTTAAGCAAGTGAGCTGGTGTAGTGCCCACCCGCAGCTGATACCTTTTGAAAATTACTGGCAGGTGCCTTAATGTACCTTTAAGCATCAGGATGCCACTGAGCATGCACAGATTTTGAGCTACAGGCCTGTGGTTTGAGTGGCCCTGGGAACCTCTAAGTCAAAACTGGCCAGGGCTCCCAGGTTCCTAAGTCTAGTTGGTGCCTGCTGGACAGCTGTAACAACTGTGTGTGGGGCAGTGCCTGTGCCTGTTGAGCTGGCTCAGTGTGGTAGTGAGGAGGCTCTGCTCCTGCAGCACGAGCGCCTCTCCACTAGCACAAACAGGTCGTGCTCTTAAACACCCCTTAATGCAGTAAAACCTCCTCAGTGCAGCAGCTGCTCTCCACTAGGTTGAAAAAGGCAACAGAGGCGCTGTATGAAAGTTATGGTGTTGTAGTACGAAGGCTATAAAAACAGAGGAAGAGGGACTAAGCCACCATTCCAGTAGTTTTCCCTTCAAACAGAGGTAAGCCCGCCCAGACGTCTTCCTTTTAAATACTGACTACTGCATCTGTTTTAAACCAAAAATAATACCTTTTGATTGGAAATGTTTCAATAACATTATTTGTGCATTTTATTGAGGCAGAGGTTGCAATTATTAGAGTCACTAGGAATTTCAGACATTTAAACACAGCCTTTATTTCTCCAGAGTAAACCACATCCCTGTGCAATTATTCTTCTATCTAAATGCCTTTAAACCAAGTCCTGAACCAAATCTGACATTTATTGCTGGTGGTCCCTCTTACAAATCACCCCTTGAAATGAACACGCAGGGCTAGACAAGGACTGAAGAGGTAGGGGCTGGTGCCCTGGGCTGCTGAGGAGGGCAGAGCCTGTTCAGCTGTGTCGGGCAGCCCTGGGTCGCTGCTGAGCTTGCAGCTGCCGGTCTGGTCAGGTATTGGAGTCTGGGCCTTGCAGACTCTAATAGAATAAAAAGAAGGGATTGTCTGGTCATGGAAACCACTTCAGCCATGTGATCACTTTATGGCTTTTCTCTCAGCTGGCCTCTCACCAAGAAGCAAACAACTGCATCTGCGGCTGAGAAGGGACTCAGCTCAGCAGCCAGAATGCTCCCCCAAGTGTGCCCTCAGTGTTGCCCCTTAATCTTCTCAGCAAACCTTTTTGGAAACTTTAATTAAAACCCTGAGAATGGTAAGGGCCCTCTAAGGCCTGAATTTCCTTTGTCTTCTGGCCTCCCTGCACACTCTGGCAGCAGAGTCTAGGTATTTAAGCACTTTCAGTTTCAGTTTCTTCTGGCACAGCGTAAGGAAGGGTTTGTGCCTAAAAGTTCTTTAAAATCTTGGCATTGGTCAAACAACAAACCTTGAAGCCAATGGAGGTGCACAGCTTGCAGCTTACCTTGGGACAGCTTGCTTAGGAGGTGGTTTGGGGCAGCAGTCATGAAAGAGAAATCCCCCTTACCTCACCAAGGAAGTTTCACACCTGCTAATTGAAATCCCTAGTCTGGCTTTTGGAGGGAGCAAGATTAGGCTCATAGTAGAGTGTGAGGGTATCAATCATTACCTTTTTCTGCTATCTCTATTAGCTAGGAGAGTTTTCTCGCAGGTACTGCTCAAGAAGCAGCGCTCTGAAACCTGCGTGACGTAGCTGGACACTGGTGTGCCTGGTGAGGAAACCTGTCATCTCATCTAGTGAGTCTGTGGGAGCTTGTTGCTGTCCTACAGCACTTGGCCAGGGTTTCAGCTTTCATAACCCTATCCAAAGTGTGTGCCCCTTTCCTTTCCCCAGGGTAGTCTCACATTGATTGACCCCATGCCTGAAACCCGAGCAGTTCTCCTGAGAAGCATTGCTCTTGTTTATTGCTGTGATGATGGTGAGCAGAGCAAAACACGTAACTCTATTAAACAGGAAAAAAAAAAAAAGCAAGATGGGCCTCTAACAATTGCTCATCTGAGGGCCAGCAGGTTCCTGGCAAGAGTGTGTGTGCGCACATACATACTTCGAGGTTTTTTGTCTATATAGCAGACCAGGTCTTGAGTGCCCTGTCAATTAAAGGCAACGATTCAAAGTGATTCACAGCAGATTACACCAGCCTGTCTCTTGATGGAGTTTGCTCTGGTCCTGCGCCTGCAGGTGCTGAACAGGCTGCCAAGCCTGGAGCAAGCCTGCAGTTATGCTGTCAGCCTCGCTTAGATCTAATGCTTTATGACAACTGTCTACCTGTAATGTGATAATGGGCTGAAAACCTCTGCAAAATTGATAGGGTCTCTCAAAAGAAGGACAAACTTCAAATGTGGCAGGCCTGACTCTTCCACAAGGTTTGCATGAGCTGCAGAGGGTGTAGCTGGGAGGTCTGGTTTTCCTTGTGCCCCACCAAGAGGGGTGGCTGTGTTGGTGGCTGTGAAGATGCCGGCCTCCAGCTCTCTCCAAGTGCAGGGGAGTCAACCTGTTGCATTTTCAGGTGTTTTAGATCCACTGTTAACTCTGAATCCTAAGACAGTCTGGGCTTCTACCTTCTAAGGCTTCCTGTGTTCGCTCTCCATCATCTTGATGTTCTGGATAAAATAGTCTTTTACCCATCAGATATTTCTGGAGTTTATACAATAATTTGGTTATGTTTAATCCCCAAAATATTTGTCATTGACTAGAGTGAGTAGATAATTGCACTTGTAAAAAGATAATACTTGACATCAAGTCACACAGCCTGTATCGAAGGGGCCAGATTCATGCCCAGCTTTTGGCGGTATGGTCCAGGAATAACAACAGTGACTGTGGACCATACTCTCAGGATCAGAGTCCCCTCTGGAGAAAACAGAGGTGTTTACACAGAGCAGGGTTGTCCTAATTATCCATGTGATAATTGCTGAGAGGCCCGAGGCCACAGCATATCCCTTCCCTTCTACTTCTCATCCTCCAGAGCATAGGTCCTTGTGGTAGCTCTGACCCCCACACTGCTTGCTGTCACATCTGTGGGCTTATCTTGCTTCTTAAAGAGCCCATAAACCGATTAGCTCTGGGTAAATGATCCCTGGGCTGTCTTTAGAATAATTAAAACCAAAAGGCAAACAGTTACTCTGGACTATCAGCAGCCTATCAACAAAACTTGTGCCTTGAAATGTGTGTTCAATTTCTGTTATTAAAAGGCACAGAGCCATATGTGAAACATTATCACGCATCTTTGTGAAATTAGCAGAACCATTTGAACAACCATTTTGTCTCTATCAAAACAGAGCCTTGTTGTTATTGTTTTTTCATACTGTGTAGGAAGGTGAGAGGGCCTTTGGAGAGCAGGAGGGCTGAGATAGGAATCCGACTTCTGTAGGCTTGGCTGTATCTGTCTGCGGTGGAGAGGTGGATGCTGCCTGAGAAGCCCAGGCAGGGCTGGTCATAAACAATGAAGCAGGGAGAAAAGCAAGAGGAAGAGCCTGACATTACCTGAAATCCGGTGCTAGAAAGGCTACCTGGGTTTCCTTTAACCTCATGATTGCTCAGCTTTGAGTGAGGTTTTCAGAGGACTTGCCAAGTCCAGTTCCTATTAAAGAAAAAGAAATAAGCCAGTCCTGAGTGTGATTTTGTGCTTTGAAATCCCCACTGCTTATGGTGAGGAACACGAGTTAGAGAAGAGATGTCGCTTCTGACAGTGTGTGAATTTTCAAAACAGTCTTAGGCTTCTTTTAAAATAAATAAATGTAGCCCTCAGTTTCCTGAACTGCCCCTCTGAAAATGGCACCAAAACCAATTCGGGGCAAGGCTTTCTGGAGGAATGTGAGGAAAGAAGAGAATCTGTTTCTGATGAGAAGCGACCAAGGGCTGCTGGTAAATTCAACATGCAACCTACAGTGGGGCTGACGGAAAACATGGTGTGTTTTGTCCTATAATGGACACTTTAAAAATAGTGAAAAGAAGAAAAAACTCAAGTAGTGACCTGTTTGGCAACACATTTGGCAACTGACCCTAGCACGCCAGTCTGTCCTGTGGGCCAAGTGCTGGCTTTGCATGTCACACCAAGGATTTGTAGCTTTTAATGGATGACATTGAAACCTTTTTATTTTGAGTATGCATGTCTGGTTTCAGTGGCACTGAAGATGAATGAGTTCATATTTGGAGAAGATTATCGTTAAAGAAAATGCCATTGCTTCTTGCCAACCCTAGTTATCAGCCAAATGGACTGAGATAAGGCAAACAAAGCTGAAGAAATACGTACAAAATCAGATGATTTAGTCTGCTTAGTCAAATTGAACAACAACATCCCTTGGTTGTCGTAGCTGAACCAGCAAATATAAAAAAAACCAAAGACAGCCAACCCTACACTTACAACCCACTTGAGGTTTTCACGCTGACAGCCCAGTCGCTAAGTATAAATGGTCCTCCCACTGCTGGTTTGTCTGAGTCTCGGGTTATATTCTGGGATATGACTGCATCACTAGCCTCTTGATTTTGTTTCTTGGTGTTTTTTTTTTTTAGCTGAACAACTACATTAGGACTGTTTTTCCTGTGCCAAGTATTTCTGCTAGAAAATATTTTGGAGAACTCACGTAATAACAAACATGTGAAGGATTTCTGATATGAAAGAGTCTTGCTTATGTTCATTTTTTAGCTCCAGAGTGAGATTAACTTTGTTCAACAACTGCTTAAAATCTAAACCCATATGTCTCCAAAAATGCAGTGCCCAGAACTACAGGCTCTTGGTTCCTCTATAGCAGAAATAAGATACTTAGAAATAGTAATGTTTGACATGACCCCCGATTACCTGGGCTCAGCTCTCCATTATTAATACAGAGTGGTGGCTCTCATCCTTTTTCTGCAGAGCTGTGGCTTCCAGTTGAAATTTGACATGTTTTGCTTTTCTGAGATCTTCCACGGCTCTTTTTAGAAGCAGCTCACAAGTGCCCAAGGTTGTGTGTACCAGAGCTGGAAACCAGGAATAGAGAAAGAGAAGCTCCTGACCTGGATATTCTGCTGTATTTGTGCATTAGCAGTTGTTGCGTGTAATTGTCATTAGTAAATAGGCATATTGTCATTGTTTTGTACACTGAGATTCCATCCCTTTTCCTCTGGCAACATTATATGGAGAATTTAGGATTTCTGATACATTGAAAATAAACCGAACCAAAATGCTTTCAGAAACACTTTCTCAGTCCGTAGCAAGTAGCACTCGGAGCTTATGTGACATCATAATCCAGTAAACTGAAAGCACCTCTATGATAAATTGCCACCGTTAGCAAAAGGTAGGAATGTTTTGGGGTAGGACAGAGCAATGGACAGCCTGAAAGCTTTCACTCTTATTTAGCGCTGGGGGCTCAGCAGCCATTACAAGGAACTTCTGCACATTCTCTTTTATGAAATCAACTTGCAAAACACAGCTACTTTTTTGGCTTCACAGAAGGATGTTATTGTGCCAGTAGTGCTGACATGTTAGAATGGAGGAAAGGGAACCACCTCCCTGGTGCATCTGGGCCAGCAGTCTGGCAGTGTCTCATCTCACTGCCCGCCTGAGGATACACGAGTACTTCTGGGGGACACGAGCTGGGAAGTGACCCCTCTGGCTCTCAGCTCCTGCCTCAAATGCAGATGCTGCAGCCAGCGCAGTTATTGGTGTGCTAGCACTGCCAGAAAGGACGCCGTCCCACATTTTGCTTGGACAGGGCAATATTCACCCCGAGCATGGTTCCTCAACAAGGCAATCCAGGAGGAGCAACAGTTTCATCAACGTGGCTTACTGCTGTATTTAGTAAATGCCTGAAATACAAAAGAATATAGCTTCCAAGACCTGAGGAAAGACGTAGAAACATTTCCAGCAGGGACTAAGTTAATAGTCAGTCCGATAAGCTGCAGTGGCTCTGATTGCAGTGGAGATATCGGTCTGGAAGACTGCCCAGTGTGCTGTAGCAAGAGCCCTGTAATTAGCACGTGACCACCGCTGGTGGTGTGTCGGAGAGTAATAAGAACCTGATGAAGTTCGTCATCTCTTTGCAGTTGTTGCAGGCCCTTGGTCTCCAGCTCTTTATGAAGCTGTGGGTAGCCCTTTAATTAAAGCTACCAATTATGTACTTGACAGAGATACTGTTGGCTGGCGAGCTGTAATGTTAAATGCCAATTGATTATGGAATGTCTCTGCAACTTTGCAGCCCTGTGATCCACCCCATATCAATATTATACTTGGATGTCTTCTGAAATTGTATATAATCGGCGCCTTATTAAATCTGCAGCATCCCTGTTAAATTATGTGCTGTATGCAATGGTTGCTAGAGAGCTGAATCTCGGTGACTTTTTGCCGGTAGCTGCAGTGAAGTGGAAGGACGGGTTGAGTGCCTCTGGGGGCAGCAGGGGGGCCTCTGGGGCAGGCGAGCCCTTTGAAACGCTCCATCCGGAACAGTCTGTGTACGGGCAGGGATCTCTTTACAATATAAGTTGGGGGTTTGTATCTTCCAGAATATTCTTCTAACAATATTTTGAAATGGTTTGTTTTAGAATTCTTCTCCCTTTGGTGCTTTTGTTTTTCGTTTTCTCACCAATTGCCAAAGGCTAATCTTTAAGGTTTATCCCACCTCCCCTTCCCTTCCTCCCCCAAAAAGTGATGTATTAAATAATTTGAAAAAAATGAAATCCTATTGAAAATTCATGGCAGGAGAAACCACAACCACAAAAGAGACTGTCTCAGTGATGACGCCGGAAAAATATTTGTCGTGGAGGGATAACAGGGTACATAAGTTGTGAGTCTTACTAGTCTGATGCTGCTACAGCCCCTTCCCTAATGCGTATGGACTGAAAGTTTAATGTGGAGCTCATAAGTTTGTGTAAGCACTTTTTAAGATGTTTTGGTTTTACAATATCCTGTGGCAATGATTTCCACAGCCAAATTGAAATTGTTTAGTGCACCAATTGTAGATTAGATGAAGAAGCTTTCTTTATCCGATTTATCCATAACTATCTTACTGTGTAATAATCTCTTTCAGGAGAACTAATAATAAGTTTAAAAAGGCCTACTTTTATGCCAGCATTGTAATTTATGTATCTGTCTTTACAACACTCCTTTAATACTATTCAGTCACATATTCCATTCCAAGCTCCCTGCTTTGCAGAATGGATCCCTTGGGGTGACAGGGCTGTGGGGCTGTGCTGAGCTAGTAAAGTCCTGTGAAGGGAGAACACAGTTGTCCTGGAAACCATGACTTCTCCCTGCTTTTCTTAGCATCTCATAGTAGCAGTGTAGTATAGGGCCTGGTGTTTGTACAGATGCACAGAGCAGCTTGCTGGAGCTGGCTGCAAGTGGACACTGACCTGGGGAGCACTGCGCTTTGTTCTTTGCAGACCAACTAATTAGTGTGGGCAGGGAGCCCTGCTGGGGTAGCAGCACTGCTTCAGGTCCCCAGTGATCCTGGGTATCTGCCCTGAGCTGAGTTGCCCAACAGATACACATTTCTTGTCTTTGCTAGATGCAACTTGGTGGAGAATGAGGCCTTGAACATTCTGTGCTCCTGTAGTTTGGGAGCTGTGTGTCCGTGGGCACTCAGTTACACACTTGACATTTGCAAAGCAGTCGCCAGGAAGTATAACACAAATCTGCTTTCTGTACTCCTTTTAACACAGGTGAGTTTCAAGCTTTTCCAGCCCAAGCTCAGGGCAAGGCAGGAGAGCTCTGGTAGTGTTGCAGCTGTGTAATTGCACCTCATGTAGAACGTATCCTAAGTATGGTATTGATTTAGAAAGAAAAGATGTGTCTAGAAATTATCTCTTCATTTGTGTTTATTAGAGAATTGTGTAAAAATGCATGCTCAATTGCTGCTGAATTGCTATAATTTATTACATTATACCTTGAACATTTGGTTAAAATGTATACATATTAGAGGTGGACTGGAACAGAGCTTTGTGTCTGTGTTCTTCAGGAGCTGAGGTAGGGATTTCCTTTCTATTTTTGGCATTTAAGTGCTTTGGAATAAAAAAGTCCTTCCAAGAGCCTGGACCCAAGCAGAGAGGCTGAGACGCTCCCCCCAGCACTGAGTGTCAGCCAGCACTGGCAGAAATGCGCTGGCAGGAGTTCTGCTTTCTCACTGCTGCTCGCACCTGGACTTTTGTGTAGCTATGTTCATAGTTCTCACATACGTTTGAAAGTATTTCATCCGCTATTAACAAAAGAACCATATCCCTGCTGAATTCCCAGTCAGAGTTAATTACCTCCTCCTACGCTGGTTTGTGTAGGGATTTGATTTTTCCTGCTCCTGTAGCATAGGCTTTAAGTCTAAGGGCCTCAGCACTTGAACAAGTCACAGGAGGAAAACTCGTGTGTATACTGTACTAGAGTGTAAGCCACTTTTACCCCTGAAGACCCATGTAAGTCTGGGAATCTAAGTTCATGGCTGCTTCCAAACCAGTTCAGTTAAAGCTCCCCACTAAGCCAGGGAAGCAGCTTCATAGGCTCAGAGCAGGGTGCTCCCAATCAGTTGTGGCATGTTTTACCAGCATGCACACCGGCTGCAATACATGTGTGATAGTACTGCATTCCTACAGACCCTCTTCTCTGGGGAGAGGATATGTGAATTCAGCACAGCCTAGGAAGATGGACAAAAGGGCAGTGACAACAGTGGACTGTTTGCTGAGTTCCCACCTGTTACCCTGACTTGCAGATAGGTCTAGTCCCGGGTGTGGGTGACAGATCTGCCCCCACATACTCTAGTACAAGTACCCCTGATCATACTGCATCTTCCTGCTGGGTGCCTGTCTGCCTGCATGGGCTCCTGGGCTCCTGTTGAAGAAAGATTTTTCTGTTGCAAATGCAAGTCCCTCTGTTCAGTGTCAAGGGACCTCGTGCATTCCCAGAAGCCTGAGCCTTGGTGTCCTTTAAGGAGCTTTTCCAAAATCCTTGCTTCAAACTCTGGAAGTTTTCTGCTGCCCAGTTCCTGTGCAGAGAAGGAGGAGGGTATTATTATGTCAGGGTTTTAGAGTCATGAGCTGAATCGCATTCATGTGCCACAGCACTTAACATGCTGTAGTGATCCAGGTGCTCTGTGGGGCAGGAATTTCATTGTGCCCACCAAATATCACCACAAACTGCCTAGGGACAGGTTGTCCAAAGTGCCAGCTTGCGCTGTGAAGATCATCAGGAAGTGTTGAGGTTTACAGGTACTGTTTCTTCAGTTCATGGACAGTTAGAGATCAGCCCTGCTCTCGGTAAGGTTCAAAGGCTTGGGGAGAAGGGGGGGGAAATGGGCAATAGATATGCTCCTCTGCTTCATGCTCCAGTTGGCTTCAGATCTCCCATTTAGCAGAATAGGTACCTTTAATGTGATTTCAAATTGTAGGTCACAAATGACTTGCCAAGTGATTTGCTCATATTAAGTTGCACTTTAGACTTTCATTCTCAAAGGTGAACATTGGCTTATTTACGATTCTCCAAGGGAGAAAAACAGAATTTAATAGAACTTGCTAAATAAAGCAAATGAGGCTGCGATACAGCATCTCTCTGTTATATATTAATCTAGTGTTATTAAGTGTTAACTTAACAATGTGTTGTATGAACAGCTAAAAGGGGCCAGGAACAGTCTGAGTGTCAAACATGTAAACAGCTAGTTTTTTATTGGAATCATTAACTGCACTGCAGCTAAATCCTTTGTTTTCATGGCTGGTTTAAATTAAACTAGCAAAATTGTCCTCTTTTTTTTAAAAAACAAACAAACAAAACCAACATTGCTGTTAATACATATCAAAAGGCTCAAAAGCATAATTTGATTCTATGTCTATTGAAAAGATTTTGTAATTTTTTAAAATTTGATTTACTCCAATTGCCTTTGGTACAAAGCTGGGATTGTCTAGGGCTGCTTCAGGGAAGCATGCTTAACGTGTCCTTTTTGGAGACTCTCATAGTGCAACCCATTGATATTTGATAGTTTTCCGTACATGCACAGAACTTGGGATTATCCTCCTGAGCTGGACCCTGAGGAACATGGCTGATGTCTGCTGAATTTCAGACATTTGCATATATAACTCCATTAGGTTTCCAAGGAAGTGCTCAGCCAGTTTGCAACTAAGACAGCAGGTTTAATGATACAGCGATCTTTAAGTTGGCTGAAGAAGGTGATCAGCATCATTGCTGCTTGCCATAGAGCCAGGCTGCATGTGGTTTGGGGTTCCCAGATTCAAACTTGGGCAGTTCTGGGACTTTCTCCCCTAGTGAGTGCTCTGTACAAGCCTGGGGGCTAGCCAGTCCCAAGGGTGCTGCAAACCCTTGCCCTTCTCTGGACAGACCTGGTGTCCGTGAGCTGCCAGATGCTTCCAGGTGACTCACATCTTGGGGAGGGAAGCTTGGTGCCAATGGTGGGCTTACAGGACCCCACCCACAGAGCTGGAATTGCCCTCCTGCTTCACCTTGCCTTAGCAGCAGTTACACAGATCATCCCAGCTGGCTGCTGAGCTGTGCTAAGGGTCTGTTCTCTTCCATCTCCCTGCTTGTTTACATGGCACTCAGCTGCTTCTTCCTGCTTTTCTTCTTTCTGATCCATCCTTCCCTGCACACCTGGCCGTTGCAGCCTCTCAGCATGGAGATGGGTCTGCTCAATAGCCTATGTTTGTTGAACAGTCTCATTTGAAAACATACACATTTGCCTCTTATATAAATGTGTTTATGCTATACTTTTGTACTTTTACATTAAATACTGGATCAAGTTGTCCTGAGCACCAGCAGGGCACCAGCACCTCATGGGCAAGGTGAGTTATGGTAGACCACAGGCTGGGATTAAGACAGCAGCTTCCAACTTGAACATGCTGCTGACTGGCCAGTAATGTACATCTGAGGCCTTGGAAGTATCTTCTATAGCTCTTCTTTGGTTTTAAGTGGTTTTAAATGTAGGTGATGCAGTGAAGTACCTCCCAGAGCTGGTCTAACATTTGCAAAGGCAGCTAGGGGAGCTTGGAGCCTCGTTGCAGGAGTGGTGGGCAGCAGGAGTCAGAGAATAAGCAGTTATCCTCCCTCACAGGAAGAGAAGATTTGAAGATGACTTAGAGCCAGATACCTTACTGGTCACAGGTAGGGGAAAGACAATATAGAACAAAACATCCCTGTCCTTCCCTCGCCTTTCTGGGAGTATTTCAAAAGGAATGAAATGGGCAATCAGTAAATTATTTGACAAATTACATCCCTGATTTATCAGCAAAGTCAAATGAAATTACTCAAACAGCGTAGATATTAGGAGCATTGCAGAGCTCTGCCTCTTCCTTGAGAGAGGCAGAACCACAGTTTATATTTACCAGATCACTGAAGTACAATTTGCCTCAGCTGGAGATGGTAGGATCTTTCGGGCAGTGCTGACTTCCCTTCAGGAGGGTCTGAGCTTTGCACAGAAGGCAGGGGGCTGCAGCTAATATAAGAGCAGGGTCTGTGTTTCCAAGGATATATTGAAGAACAAGCCAGGGTGGTGGCAGTAACCGATGCACCAAATAATTTCTAGGGACTTGTTGCTGAAAAATCTACCCACAGAACTGCTTACTCGGTTCCCCAAGCTTTAAATAGACATCACTTAGTGCTGGAAACAACAGGGTTCTTTGTCTCCTGTGTTTGTGGTTGGGACTGTCTCTCCTGTGGTGTTCCTACAATACATAGTTTGATATTCAAATATATACTGAATACTTCCCGGTCCTCATTCAATAAAAAATCATGAAGAAGCTGTTTTATTAACAGACTGCACAGAGCCTTCCCCCTGCACTGAAGGAGGATGTGGAAGCATAACAGCTCAGACTGGCTCCCATCCCAGCAACAAAAGCTTGCAGGAAAAGTGTACAAGCATAGCCTCATTGTTGGAAAGGGCTTTCCTTGAGCCAAACTGTTCTTCATCTTGGTGTCTCGGCTCTTCAATGAAGTTAGCTTACTCCTGTCTCAGACCAGGAGCACTGTGGAAAGTGAAACAGTCAGACATCTGATAGGCTCTTTGAGGACTTGCGAAGCATGAAGGAGTAAAAAAGTGAAATACTTGTGATTGGTTGAGGAATACATCTATTGCTTCATGCACCATTGCCCCCTGAATTCTGTTTTTGGCTCTTGAGGTTGGTGAAAGAAGATGCATGAAGGCACCGGTAGAGGTGACTGTAGTGATATTCTTCTGTTTTATCTTGAGAGAATGTCAAGGCATTGTGGAGCTGCATTTTAGTGACTTGTGCCCTTCTCAGCAGCACAACTGATTCATACTTAATTAGGCAATAACCTAAATGCTTCTAAGTATTTCTTTCCTGATAGCGTATACAAAAGCTGCTGCCAGTTTAAGGGGGGAAATAATTAAAACAAGTATTTCCCTATTTTTATTCCCCACTACTTTCCACATGCCGAGGCAATTTCCCATTCTCCTCAGCTCTCTCCAAGGGATATATAGAAGAGTTTTGTTAAAATTGTTTGGAACAAAACCCTGAATTCAGTGAATCCCATGCTCTGTAGATGTTCCAAGTCAAACCCAAACTGAACAGCTGGAGTCTACCTTTGTGGTCTTTTTTTCCTCCTGCCTCTCAGCTACTGATTGCTTTTTGTTATATGTCCTGGGAAGTGGACGTCTTGCTTAGAAGGTAATGCTGTCCTTTGATAGGCAAAGAGAATGATTCACAAATCTTTTTTGACCAAAATGATGAGATTAAAAATAAAGAAGCAATTACAACTGAAGACCGACCCTGGGGGTGTTCAAGAAACAATTGGATGTTGTACTGAGGGACATGGTTTAGTGGGAGCTATTGGTAATAGGTGAACGGTTGGACTGGATGATCTTTTAGGTCTTTTCCAACCTTGATGATTCTATGAAGACACGTGGATACTGGAAGAGGTTGTCCAGGGCTGTGGTGGAAATCCCATCCCTGAAGACATTCCAGGCCAGGCTGGACCAGGCTCTGAGCAACCTAATTGAGCTGTTGTGTCCCTGTACATTGTGAAGGAGTTGGACCAGATGACCTTTAAAGGTTCCTTCCAGCTTTATGGATTCTGTGATGTTTCTGTCAGAAGAATGAGCAGAGTGAGAACTGGCAGGCAAATTCTGAACTCAGAAGAAAAACAGAGCACTGCAACAAACTTGCTCATTGCACACTGCACATCACTTCTTGTGGAGCCACTACTGTTTCTTCTTGGTTGTGTGACCCCCAGGTCCCAGGTGTCTGCTGGCTGCAGGAATGAGACCACTGCAGGAGGGCCCTGGCAGGCAGGCTAGCTGCTTCCACCCCATGCAGCATCTCTCCCCCTGCTTGTTGTCCTTGCAGGCTGGCTGAGCCAGCTGGCTGCTGGAGGGATTTACCAGTTGCATCCATCTACTGAAGTGCTGGAGGGGTGGGGTGGCTGTTTCCTGGCAGTTACAGTCCTCTCTCACCAAGCAAGGCCAGGTTCTCCTCTTGTTCTGCACTTCCATGTCTGTAGAGTTAATCCCAACCTACAGTGATGCTGGAAAACTCTGACCTCGGCAACCAATTTCCAATTGTAATCCTAAAAGAAGAATGGTTGGCTAGTTTGGGTTTTCTGCCCGTGCTTAAGTGCGTTTTGTTTTCATTATAGGGTGTCAAGTTGTTAATATTTATGGAGTACACAAAAGAATGAAAATTCTGTTTCGTGTTCAATCTGACATCTTTTGGCACTGCAGCCCTTTACTCGTGGTAGTAGTTCTGTTTCAATTTGACAGTGCTCTTTCGAGATGAAGTCCTTTAAAGTGCGGTTTGGCTCTAAGGAGAGATTCTATGCAAATGGTATTCAGGGGGTCTGTCGTTATTGTTTCAGATATTAATAATTTCCAGATCAAACGCAATTTGCTCTGGTTTATTTTCTTGCTTTCTTCCTGTTCTCTCAATGTGGTCAAATGCACCCTGGTGCTTTTAAAGTCAACCTGCCTCTTTCCTTAGCAGATGCCACACTGCCTGATGAGGTTTGCAGACAACCTTTGGCTCAGTTACCCCTTCCCTCTGTAGCCTCACAGACCAGGGAGCAGGGCCCATATGGCCACCACTTGGCCTGGCTCCACGTGGCCATAAAGCTGTAGGAGGGGAAAAGGAGTTGGGTGAGAAACCAGTTCTTCCTATACAGTCCTTATCTCCATCGGGATAAAAAGTGAGTCCTGTGCAGAAGCCAGAAGTTTAGAAGGTGACTTCTGGGACCTGTACCAGAGTATGTGCTTCTCTGAGTGGCTTCACTCAGCCACATTTCTGTGAGCCTGTAGAGGGACGCTGCTCTTCCTTGTTCTGGGACAAGTACCTGTGTATGCCAGCACACAGCCAGATCTCCTCAGCCCAGTCCAAACCTATGAGGTTGTCACAAGGGATCACTGAGGGGTGATGTCATTGCTGCCATTACTCATGTTGTGATGCTGAGCTCTGGGAGCCTAATAACATGGATGCATAATAACATGGATGAAGCGATGCTGCTTTGAAGGTTCTAGGGTCAGTGTAGTCTGTTTTTATGGAAGCAGAGGAGGAAAGCAGAAGCTATGTTAGTACCACCATAGATGTATACATGCTATTGTTGGGCAGCAAAATAATCATATCCCATGCACCCTCCTGAGAATAATCCAGAAAGCTGAGGGCAGACAGAAAATGTTAGTGAAGAGGACATTTAATTCTCTGCCTGTAGATCTTCAGAAAGTTAAAGAACATTAAGATATAAGCTATACATCTGCATTCCCTGATATAGTCTGTGTGTTTGGAGATTGTATATTTACACATCAGTTACATGCTCATGAGCATCCATCACTGAACTGAATCTGTGAAATACAGGATGGATGCAGTACGAACAAGTGATGACTGTTGAAGTAGTTTATAGACATAAATGCAGTTGTTAAAATCAAGGTGATCCGGAAAAACTTCCAAGAAGTGCACTGTATTCCCTGCTAAGATTTCATTCAGTATTTGGTATACTAGCTTGGGCATGTATTGTGTATCCTTAAGTTGCCAGGTACAAAATACTCAGACCAAATCTTTCTTGTGGAATAAAACTATTTAGGTTTGAATTCCATGAGTGCATGCTTGATATCTTCATCTTCTTATTCATTCATTTCTTATAGTTCATTCCTGCACTATGTTCTGCTGTTGAGCAGATACTCTGATATTAATAGATTTCTAAGCGAAGATTTGTATAGGAGGAAAGAAGCACACACAGTATTTCTAGTAGGATGTAGCCAAAAATGAATAAGTAATAGTAACCTTTAGTTAGTGCTAGAGGCCTAGGTCATCAGTCACTTAGATAACTGCTTGTTATTGTTATTGCCAGTGATCCTGTAAGTACAGATGTTAATGCTACATGCCCTCCTAAGGGTACGCTCTATCGCACACTCCATGCTATCATCTAATGCACCCAACACCAACTGAGTAGAATGTAACGTAAAAGTTAATTTACAAACTTTCCACATTTTCTAGCGTATTTCAAAGTCCATCCAGACACTTTAGTTAGGGTGATGGTGCCAATGGATTGCAACCTTTGATCTGAAGGAATCCAAGCTTAGCTTTTGCTGTGCTCACCTCCCCCTGTGGTCTGTGTGAACTGCGAGTGGCTGTGTCCAGCGTTCAGGAAAACAAACCGGGTCTTGGTTCTGCTCAGGAGAAGGAACCTGATGTGAAGCTTTAGCTGAAGTGTCCTGGGATGCTGACAAAGCTTTATTTTCTTTCCGTATTTTAGTGACCAAATGAAATTGCAGTCTAGAACATCCTGTCTTCTGACATGCAGACAGGGTGCCCATGATTGTGTCTTTTTTTTTTTTTTCTTTTACCATAAAACAAAGTATAATTTATTTATGGGATTTCTAGTGTAGTCTCTCTTCTGCTTTCTTACATTTGAAATGGAAAACACCTGTAGGTGCCGTCAATGCTTGATTTGCTGCATGGGAATGGTTATGGTTGCAGGGAGCCTAGGGACAGTTTATGAGCTGTTAAGTAACTCATTAACTAGGAGGCTGCTTGCTTGACATGAAAGACCCAGGTAGGCTGGGGTGTCTTCTGATACAGTGTGCAGCAGTTTAAGATGCAGCAAATGAATGTTCCCCTAATAGTACAAAAATAGGCTCTCCTGACTCTTATAGATAGCATTTCTTTCTTAAATGGTGGGCACAATTTATCTCTGCTGCTGAATCTTTCCCAGAGAAAACACCTGTTTCTCACATAGCTGATATTAACGCTAGATAAAGCTTTCTGTGCTATGAGCAAATGTGTGTTAGGAAGTGAGATTGTTCTGCCGTTAAACTCTTTTTCTCTGTACTTTTAATGCATAGATTTCAATATAGGATCTAATTGTGTCAGTTAGTGGTGCTGTTTTTGATTTATACCTTTACCCCAGAGATCTTGGGTCAGCTGTAGAGCATGTCACAGCCATACACACCCCCATTCCCTGGTATCTCAGCAGCTTTCACCATAAACATTCTGCAGGGAAAGAGGGTGCAGTACTAGCAGAAAAGTGAACTGGTGAGTACCTCCCCCTGTGAGAACAAGGAAGAGCAAGCCCTTTCCCCTGTGAGAAAGGTGATCCTTTCCGTGAATGCAAAGGGGGGCAGCCATGCAGCCTGTGTGGTGGTAAGTGAAGGTTATAATGCATGGGCCCACTTACTCAAAAAACATACAAACAAACAAAAAAAACCTATCTCAAGCCATTACAACAGTTTTGGAGAAGCACTGTAAGAGCTGACATCACACACATCAATTTGGGCATGGTGAGTGGAGGAAGAAAAGGGGCATGGGAGGAGGGCAAAAAAGCTGACAAAGATCTGGGTTGAGCACCACATTTTTCTAGCTGTCACTGAGGGCTGCAGTGCTTCAGGGGAGCCATTCTCTGGCTGGGCACCTTGTTTTTTTCAGTTAGGAGCTGCTCTACCCCTGCTGCTTATATTGCCAATTCCTGCAATGTACTTGAGGCATGATACTAGCAGTTAATCGTGGGTGATGTGACTCCACCACAGTATGGGCATGATATGGATTGTTTTGCCAACTGTATGTAGAGGGAGTTTCGATAGGAGAGGATACTCACTGCACCACCTGTAGCAGTGGGGTCAGAACTTTTGAGACCAGCGAGAGGGAACAGAAACCATAGAAATTGTGCACTGTTGAGTGTAGGTCAGCTGGGTAGCACTATTAACCCATTTGGGCCAGTAACTGACTGTGTTCTCAACTGCAAAAGACTATGAATGTTTTTAGGGAAGCTACTGATTAGAATGATGATTCCAAATTAACTTAGTTCTCCTGTCATTGCTAATTGAGAAAATGAGCTATACATGTATTTTGTCTGGAAAATCAGTTGAAACAGCAGTCTTCTTTTGGGTTTTGGATTTGATCATCTCTAAGTTCCTAAGAAAAATAAAAAATTGGACATTAGATGGATTAAGCCTCACTTTTTGTAGCTTGCCATGATCAAAAGGAAGGTAAAAGAGTCACACCATATTATTTTGGGGTCTGTGTACACCATTGCAGGCAAGTCCTCATGATAAATCCTGATTGCTTAACATTTCCCTGGCATCACTACTGTTTGCAGATGACCTCTTGGTGTCAGGCTCAGGAGTTTCCTAGAGGTACGCAGTAACCTTTTATTTCACTCCCAAATAAAATGTCACCAGAGACAAATAACTTAAGATCTAGAAGAATGTGGAAGACAGTTTTCAGATTTGAGATGATGTGGCCAAAGCAGATGGAAAATAGTTGTATGCATGCAGTTTGGTCAGAAATTCCCTCTAAGTATTGTAGATATGTGGGGTTTCAGCGTAGTCACTGTCTTCTGGTGAAGTGAAGGGAGGAAAGAAACTGCTTAAATTACCCTGCAAATACCAGGCAATTATGTAAATATTTTTCAGCATACTTTGAGCCCTAGATTTCCTCATCCACTTGAAATCTTTTATGATGTGTACTGTATGCAATATACAGAATTAAAGTTGAAAGATGAAGCTGCTTATAATGTTGAAAACCATTCACAGTTAATATCAAGATTTTCAAGTCCAGCTATTGGTAAACTGTGACTTGTGCACTAAAGCAGAGTCTGAAGATTTTTGAGACTTTAGACTTCTCAGATGCCCTTCTGGCTTCTGTTTGTTTGTTCAGGTTGCAGTGGGCTTCTGTTATGAGTGCTTTCCCCACCTGTAACTAAGACAGCTTACAAGCGTGTGGTTTAAACAAACGCGAGTTAAAATTCTCCCACGTTCACCTGACTTACAGCTGGTGCTGTGAGATGCTTGACAAATATTGCAAGACTCCGGCTAAATATTTTGGCGAGGTTCCCAGTTGCTTCCAGCTGATAGATATGCATGACTTAGACAATATGAAATATTGGGGATACTCTGAAAAAGGGTGCAGTAACAGGGAGTGAATGAAGTAGGAAATGAAGTAGGAAAAAGAGTTCGTTCTTTTGTATGAAATTATTTTTAGTGTTCAGGTTCCCTCCCTCCCCCCCCAAAAAAAAAAAAACAAACAACACTGGTTATTGCGATGGGGAACAGATGAGGCTGGAAGAGACCTCTGGAGACCATCTAGTCCCACCTTCATGTGCAAAGCAAGGTCAGGTAGAACATTTATGATTGGGAAACAAGGCTGGTTACACTAGAGAGCCAGTGTGGGTTTGAGTGATGGAAAAAAATTGCACTTGGCATTTCAGAAGTTCAGTTGCTTTTACTCAAACAGAAAGCAAGGAGGAGGAAAGTGTACTGGGCTCTTAAAAAGCAAAAGTGGCTGGCTTCACTGGGTGCTTTTTAAGTGTTTACTCTGAATGCACCGTTAGTGGCTCTGATCATGCACCTTTGTGTAAGCGTCCATTAAGTCTCAAAACAGATATGCAATCCAAGAAGTTCTTTGCTGAGCTAAATGATGATATGGATACTTGAGATGTATGTATATTTTAATGAATGTCATTCTTGAGAAAGGTAGATTGCAGCTGTGCAGAAGTATTGAAACCTTTTCTTCAGGTAGACTTCTCTAATGTCAGATTAGAGCTGTGTACAGCTGTGGGGCACAACTAGAAGCTTTATCATGGAATGTCCTGTGTTGAAAAGGACCACAGTGATCCCATGTATTTTCAACTCCCCTGCTATGTGCAGGGTCACCAACCACCAGACCAGGCTGCCAAGGGCCACATCCAGCCCAGCCTTGAATGCCTCCAGGGATGGGGCATCCACAACTGTGCACCAGAAGTGGTAGATCCAACACACCTCAGGCTGGTGCACTTCTGGCTGTCACCACTCTTGTCTGGGGTGGCTCTCCTGGTCTCTGTCCCAGGAACAGGCGGCTGGAGGCAGACAGGTGAATCCAGGTAATGACTGACCTGGTCTGTTGGCGGTGAGAAGTCCAAGCTGCTGGATAACAGGAAGTCTAAGGGTTTAAATCTAACTTCTAATGGAAGCAAAAAATAAAAATCTCAGCACTTTAAGTGAGGCTAATTTGGGAAAATGTTAATTATTTCCTTAGAAATTGTTCTGTTGGATGTAATGTTAAACATGACAGTCATAGTAAATATGAATTGCATTGCTATGAAGAGTCAATGTAAATATTTACTACAGCATTAACTGTTATGATATAATTGCAGTGGAATGTTTGCAGTGTTGTAGAATCATAGAATCCTTAAGAGTTGGAAGGAACCTTTAAAGGTCTTCTAGTCCAGCTCCCTTGCAGTGAACAGGGACATGTTGATGAGGTTGCCCAAGGTCTGATCTAGCCTTACCTTGAAGTCTCCAGGGATGGGGCAGCAATCACGTCACTAGGCAGCTTGTTCCAGCACCTCACCACCCTCTCTGTAAAAGACTGTTTCTTTGTATCCAACCTAAATCTACCCTCTAAGCTTGAAACTGTTTCCCCTTGTTCTATCACCACAGACCCTGCTTCTTTCCTGTGGCTCCCCTTTAGGTACTGAAAGGCTGTTATCAGGTCACCTCAGAGCCTTCTCCAGACTGAAGAGCCCTAGCTCCCTGGCTTTCTGGGCTTCAAGGGCACATTTCTGGCTCATGTCCAGCTTTCCACCCACCAGTACCCCTAGTTCTTTTTCAGCAGGGCTGTGCTTAAACCTTTCATCCCCCACCTTGTACTGGTAGTGAGGGTTGCCTCCACCCAGGTGCAAGATCTTGCATTTGGATTTGTTGATGCGCAAGCCTGTCTGGGTCCCTCTGGATGGTACCCCCTTCCTCTGCTGTGTCAACCACACCTCACAGCTTGATGTCATCAGCAACCTTGCTGAGGGTGCACTCAACTCCACTGTCAGTGTCATTGATGAAGATGAGTTTTGGTCCCAGCACTGACCTCTGTGGGACACCACTTATCACAGATCTCCATCCGGACAGTGAGCCATTCATCACTACTCTCTGGACTCAGTCATGCAGTCCATTCTACATTTATCAAGCAGTCCACCCAGGCTCATCCCTTTCATCCTTCTTAAAAATGGGTGTGATGTTGCCTTTTTCTCCTCACCAGGGACTTCTGATTGCCATGACTTTTCAAATATTATTTGAGAGTGTTTCAGTGACTACATCAGCTGATTCCTTCAGGGCTCTGCGATGCATCTCATCTGGACCCATAGATG
Source organism: Excalfactoria chinensis (assembly GCF_039878825.1). Taxonomy (NCBI): domain Eukaryota; kingdom Metazoa; phylum Chordata; class Aves; order Galliformes; family Phasianidae; genus Excalfactoria; species Excalfactoria chinensis. The sequence goes on from NC_092831.1 coordinate 25,079,995, forward strand.
TGTGGATGTTCAAGTTGTCATGAACCTGATCTTCACTTACAGCGGGAGGGAGGTTGCTTCCTGATCTTTTCTTACCAATCCAAACATTTAAGGGCTGTGTGGCAAGCAGTTACCAGAGAAGACTGAGGCAAAAAAAGCTGTTCGGTACCTCAGCCTTCTCCTTGTCTGTTGTTACCAGCTTGCCTTTGTCACTCACTAGGGGTGTAAGCCCTCCTGGACTTTGCTTTTCTAATTGAGGTACCTGTGGAAGCCTTTCTTGTTCCATGCTCAAGCTGAGCCTTAGCTTTCCAGACCTCCATCTCTACACAGCCCAGCAGCTTCCTTACACTCTTCCCACAGTATCTGTCCCTTTTTCTACTGCCTGTGCATTTTTTTCTTGCTCTTCAGTTTGAGCAGCAGGTCTCGGTTCAGCCACACCAGTCTCTTGCCTTCCTTTCCTGACTTGTTCCACCCGGGGTTGGAGAGCACTTGTGCCCTTAGGGAAAGCTTTCTTAAAAATCTGCTCTGCACCATTGCCCATGAAGGTGGTTTCCGAGGGTGTTTTGTTGACTAACTCCCTGAACAGATAGATTTTAGCTTTCCTAAAATATAGCATCCTGATTTTACTCTTTGGCTGTCTTATATCCCTCCAGAACACAAAATCATAGTGTGGTCACTGCAGCCCTGGCAGCCACCAATCCTGATATCATCGGTCAGTTTGTTTGCGTTGGTGAGCAATGTAATATTGCATCCCTCCCTTCTATTACTTGACTCATAGTTATCCTCAGTGCATTCCAGGAGCCCCTTCAATTGCCTACAGCTTGCTGTGCTACTTTTCCAGCAGATGTTCTCTCTATTAATTTTATCATGATCAACATGCTTCCCCATACATTTTGCTTTGGACAGAGTGACATAAATCTTGTTGACTGTTTTAGTCAGCATTTTTCCAGGCAGTGGTGACATGTAGGGTGACAATCGGGCTCCCCTTATTCCTTCCAACAACCCACAAAAAGCTTTTCTATTGGGTTGCTCTTTTAGATTCAAGCCTGGGTTGAGGCAAATAGTGTGATGGAAAGAACTTTGGGCCAATTAGGAAGAGAAAGGAAGTCAAAACTGATGTTTTTGCTAAGAATAGAGCAACAACAGAAAGGAGACAGCTAGCTCCTGGCTTTCATGTTTGGTTTTTGAGAGAAATCAAGTGCCCTTAGGCATCCCTCAGCCTATAACAGCCATGTGGGGCGTTGTCAAAGCCAGCCAACTCAGGCATGCTGGAGTGGGGTCTGTTGGAAAACCTGAGGCACTGGCCTAAAAGTGCCAAAGCACTGAAGTTATGAGCTGCACCTCATGACTCTAGGTTCTGAAGCTAGGGCAAGCCAGCCTTCCCCAGGACATCACTAGGGCAGCTGCACTGCTGGGGCTCAGGTTGGGGTCTCACTGGTGGGATGAACCCTGCACCTCATTCTGAAGCCACAAGGCTGCTTTCCCTGGCTGCTGGCACCCTCCGTCACTGGTGTAGTTTGACTTTCTTGCTGTCTCCGAAGTGTTGCTTGCCTCCTAGGTTCACATTATCCTATCGGCACTGTGTTCTGAAGCAGCCACTGTAGGAAAAAGTGCAGGCAGAGCTGATTTGAAGCAGTTTGCGGTGGGTTTTATCATTTTCCGCTTCTGTGCAGGGGGAAAGCCTTTCCTATGGCTTTTTGCTGTCTGTGTGTGGTGGAATAAACATCTGCTGGGCCAGTTCTAATTTGCAAGCGAGGGCAATTACCCCTGGCACAGGTGTGTTATCCTCTGAAAGATTTTATTTCTCTCAAATGTGGACATGTCTGCAAATAATTTGAGGCAGTGCCATTTTATAGCCTTACACCCTGTGGAGGGTAATTGCTGGGCTTTTTTTCCCTTCACCTTACCATATCCTTGTTTTATTCATCAGAGGCATACTCCCACTTATGCCCCTCCCACTTGCCACATAAAAACTCTCTTTGAAGTGGGAATACAACTCACAATAAGTTTATTGTTAAAGTAAATTAGCACTGAATGAGAACACAGTGTATGTTTATGAGCCAATACATTTTGGAGAATGAGCCATTAAATTCCAGTAGTTTGGCTCCTGTCTTTGTGGTTTGCATCTGGCTTGTGTGAAGGTTTGATAAGGATCAGTGGAAGAATGAACTGACCATCTCCTGCAAATAGAACTCTTTTCTTTGACCTTTCTGTCTGCAAAATACAGAACCTTTATGGATCTGTTTCCTTTTGTTGCCGTCTGCATCTGCAGATGATTGGAAACATACCTACAAGTCCCAGGATGTTCAGATCCAAAGTCTTGGAAGTTCAGTTCTGCACCAAACCCTTTGAAGTTCATTCTCCTCTTTGCAAATGACTGATGGAAATGACTGAGCATCTGAAACTTGTTAAGAACGTAATCCAAGGACTCCCATTTAGCTTAGTGGTGTTTGGATCGGGCCCTCACCGTGAACTCTCCTGAAATAAGGGACGTTCATTTCCCATCTCAGTTTTGGAGTTTTTGATTGGTAGGAATCTGAAATGGTGAGACAAAGTCTGCTGAGATTTTTCTTTATACCTACGTTCAATTCAGTAGCTTTTAAAAGGCAGCCTGGCGTAAACTGGTATTTAAAACAAAGCAAGACTAACAAGTTTCAAAATACTAAAGAAAATGGACATCCCTGAAGTTTGGGCGGGCCTGCAGCACTGATGTGCTTGCTGGCTGTTTTCTGAGTTCTGAGCTTCATCCTGGTCAATTCATTCTGTTCTCAAATATGGTAGCAAGTTCACACAGATGAGAAACAGTGGGAGTGTGGAATGCATTGATTTCTGGCTCAGGCTCCCCTTATTTTGGGGGGATTTCAGATCGTGCTGTTGGTGCATAGCACAGGTAGGTTTGGGAAAGTCTCCTTACCGCAGGGAATTCCAGCTCTCTGGAAGCTACCAGCCTTAGGCTTGGGCTGCAGGGCTGGGCACTGGGAGCTCTACTTGCCCTGTGCTGGCTGCTGCAGCACATGGCAGCTGGAAGCATGGCATGGCGCTCTCAGGTTCCTCCAGTTAGTACAAGGGTTCAAACCTATGCAGTGAAATATTTCATACTCCGGGAACTGAAGTGCTAAATGCAATCAGCTTAGGAGCATGAGGCCAAGTAAAGCATTAACACTGCAGTTAAGACAAATGAATTCAGGACTAACTAATATTGTTGACTTTGCTTGCACAAAATGTCACTTTCCTTGAGCTTTTATTCTCTCCTATAGGAGCAGGTTTAAGGGCAAACACAAATATTAGTCATCTTCCTCCTATTAATTATTGTTAAAGATTTAAGGGATCATAGACTTTGAGGTTAATGCCCCATTCAATGTGGGAAAAGGCAAAACTGTATCCCCAGCATGGTGTTCGTTCTGGCTGGCTGGCTGATCACAGACCAACTGTCCTGCCTTATGACAGCAGTGCGTTTACTCACCAGCAGTAACTGTTAAATGGAGCAGGCTTCAGGGGAAGGGAGTGAGTGCATCAATGTGCCTGATTGCATGCATTGCATACACGTGTGTTGGTGGGTGAGTGCAGTGGGCTGCTACTAAGTCCTGGTGTGGCAGGCCTGCTTTTGTTGCCATTGTGCAACATTCTACTTTTGCTATCCTTTAGAGTGACCTCTTTCATGTCTTACATAGAGAACAACTCCTGAAATCCTGGATCAACTGTGTTGGTGTTTCAGGCTTCAAAACTCACATTTATGAGTTGACACTTTTCAGTTCTGTCTGAAGAAAAAGGAAGACAATATCTTGAAGCAGTAGTTTTCTTTATGATTTTAGGCTCGGGTGATTTTTCTGAAAGGCTTAAATAATCATGAAGACTTTTGCATCAAGATGACTCCAAGGTTTGCTTAGACTTAGGATAAAATTTAATTTTTAAATATTCTGCACAGCCGCTGAACCCAGACCTCCATTGTTTATACAGCCCTGCTTGTAATAATCGCCAGGGAAGTTGCTGCCTGACAGCGGGGCTTGTACCCACACTGTTGGCTTGCCAAGGAAAGCCCCAGTCACTGCCCTCCGGGCCATTTGGGGGTCTCTCCACCTCATCCAGACTTACCTGAGTACTGTGAGGTGGAAAGGAAAGGGACTGACTTTACCATCTGCTCTTGCGTTTCTGTACATGGGAGTCCCTGATGTCAGTTCTTCCCTTTACTGAAAAAATCATACAACATTTTTTTTTTAATTGATACCTACTGTCTTGTTCTGCACAGCAACGTTTGTAAGAGTGAAAAAGCACTTTTCCCTCCTTCCTGAATTCATCCACTCTTCTGTGAGTGGCAGGCTTGGGAATGACTGCTGATAACGACAGGTGAAAGTCATGAATGTGGAGGGACTGGGTGGAAAATTGCACTGCAATCTGCCATCCCCCAGTAAGCAGGAGGGAGATGGTGCTGTGCCAGCATGCCCTCTGTGCACACTGCTTAAAGCGTAGGGGGCAGCTGGACACTCCCAGGCACCAGTGCTGAGCTTTAGCGCGTTTCAGTTCTTTAAGCAAACCAGAGAGCATCCTGGAGGCAGTGCTGGGTCTGCAGCAGGGGCCAGGGCAGCAGGAGCCCATCACCTGGCAGCCAGCAGGTTGAAGCAGTGCTGCAGAAAGCCACTTGGCAACGGGCAGGTGGGCCAGACAGCAGGGGAGCGGCACCATTTGCTCCGCGACTTGGCATTAATGAGACACCTATTGGAATTCTGCACACTCTTTAAAGACCTTCTGTGCGGAAAATTGTTACATTTACTATAATCCTTCACAAGTGAAAAAACAAACTGGGATCTTGTCTGCTGTACGTATTTGTGGGCTTCCTAGGAGGCTTTTGGAGCCGTGCAAGTCACTTTGCTTTCAGGATGGAAGTGCTGAGAGGTAGACAGGTACTGAAAGCAATGCCCACACTGGAGAACCATGGGCATGAAGTGGATAGGGCATATCCTGAAGGGCTATTATTTGACTTGACAGTCAGGGCTGGGCTGTTCAAAGTGATCCCCTCTGTGTACTCACTGCTGAAAGCATTGCTACTGCATGTGTAGGAGAAAGCTAACGTGCCATGGGTGAAAGCACACAATGGAGAACACCTCTTAGGAAGTTGGACCCAAAGTAAGGTTTTGGTTTTTAGTAGTTTAAGTATCCAGTGTGTTTTGCTCCTTCCCACTGTGGGATTAGCACTGAAGGGGTAGGCTGTGAGCTACCCAGGCTGTGTTTAAAGGTACTTTGTCTTAATCCACCTAGAAAGGAGACTGTTTTGAATCAAATGCAGCTCAGTGTGCTCCCTAGCTTTTGATGCAGATGGGCAGTAGGGAGGGAAAGTGCCTTTTTCATATCGTAATGCTGCTGATCATTTACAGGGTTTCATTTCCCTGCCAAGGAGACTCCCCGTCCTTTATACTTTGAAGCACCGTTGCCCTCCTGTTCTGGTACTTTTCCTTCGCTATCACTGTATGAACATAGCACCTGCCTGTAACCTCTGGTGTTCACCGTGAAGCTGTGATCCAGCTGCTAGAGTGTCCAATTGGAGATCCTGAGTCCTGCCCAGAGCGAGCTGCTCCTCCCCCGGAGCTGGCAGGGCTTGCTGATTCACAGCTGTTCACCAAACCGTCACTCCTTGGCCCACCTTGGCCCACCTATAGAGAAGGACGAGGAAGACAGAGGGAAACAATAGAGAGAGAGGAACTGTGCTTTTGCTGAGGGAGGGCTGGGGAAGTCCTGTCACTTGCTGTAGCTGGGAACATGCATAGCATCCTCTGTAGGAGCAGAGCCAAGAGGCAGAGAGAGAAATGTATAATCATGTGCCTGGTGTGCTAGGGGGAGGGGAAATGTCTTTTAAAGTGTAATAACACCTAGGCTTTATACTCCTGCCCAGCTCAGGCTTGACAATTCTTCTGATAGCCCAAATACTATAAATTTAGTTGAAGATAACAGAACAGATGGGAAAAACATATGGTTTGTAGGTAGTGTGTGGTGGTTGGTATTTGTGGTACATTAGGGGAATTTATTTTATTATCTCTTTTTCCCTCTATAACTTTTTCTGATACTTTCTCTCATTCTTTCTGCCTCTAGGTGAGCTTAGGGTGTTGGAAATGTCTGTTAACTTGGCCTTGTTCAATAAAAACTATCGGTTGCTTTGTAAATCTCCTTTACTATTAGGAATTTTGTTGCCTGTGTGAGTTTTCAAGCTGCTGTTTAAGCTAGTAGAAGCTGGATCACCTGGAGCCCAGTCACTTGTTCCATCTGTCTCATTGGTATCTATGGAGAGCTTGAATGGACAAGTGACACTGGACTGGGACTTGCTGCCGCATGGCTGTGTTAGCAGTCAGTGTGATGTGTGTTGGCCAGGAGGTGATGCAGCGCAGGAACGTGCTGGCACATGCAGGCAGGGCCACAGCACGGCACTGGGGTGACCGGGCAGTGGCTGCAGTCCCTCCTGTGCTGGCTCTTCTTGCCCTAGCACAGCAGCCCCAACCTCCCTCTTGGTCTGGGCTGGAGAAAGCCTGCCTGTTCTGCAGGGGGCTGTTGGAAAGGCACCAGAAAATTAACCCTGCGGTCTACCTGCCAATCCACTCCCCACAGAATGTAAGTGTTGTGCCAGAGCTAGAGATGAAGTTCAGATTTCTTGTGATATGAAACCTAGGGAAGCCAAACTGGATTTGCAGCATAAATATGCAAACCCTTTACACAGTTGCCAACTGAAGCCATTCTATGATTTTATGAGAAGACATGTAAGAAATACAAGTCATGGCTGGAGCTCAGACTTACCCTTAATGAACAGGAACTTTATACAGGAGTTCAGGAGATAATACATTTGTCTGTAACTGTAAGACACTAGAGAATAACCCTCTTTGTCTTTGGAGGGGACTATGTAGCCATAGTTTGAAGAGAAAGGATACATTTTTGCCATAGTAAAATGAGGACAAGATAATAATAGTAGGAGCCAGCTTTTGATGAAGGCTGAGATCAGGCTTGAACTAAACTCAGACTCTTAGCTCTCAGAATTTTCTGTCTCCAGGGCCTCAATGTCTTTCTTGTAGTGAGGAGCCCAAAACTGAACACAGTACTCGAGATGCAGCCTCACCACAGCTGAGTACAGAAGAATGATCACCTCTCTGTTCCTGCTGGCCACGCTATTTCTTATACAGGCCAGGATGCCATTGGCTTTCTTGGCTACCTGGGCACACTGTTGGCTCATGTTCAGCCGAGCATCGACCAACACCCTCAGGTCCCTTTCCTCTTCACAGTCATCCAGCCATTCAGCCCCAAGCCTATAGCGCGGCATGGGGTTATTGTGGCCAAAGTGCAAGACCCGGCACTTGGCCTTGAAGGAGCAGTGCTTGGACCAAAGCTCCCAAAGTATGTTCAAGGCTCTGTTATCCAGTGATTGACCTTGGTTCATCATCTCATCAAATCAGCCTGGTGATGTGTGATCATTCATTAGAGATATGGTGTATGGGCACACCCTGATTAAGTGAATGCTGCAGTTATTTTCTGTTTTGTAAATGCTGTTGCTCTGTGGAATAGATAGTGCATGGCACCAAGCTTATCCTGTTGAGAAAGCCAAGTGTGCCATGGGGAACCAGCTGCAAGAAGCAGAATTTCTACAGCAACTTAGTTGAGACACGTTTGGGTTAATGTCCGTGTTGCTGGAAGCAAGAGGTACCAGATAGCTGTGTTTTTTGTCCAAGGTGTGGAAATTCAAGCTGAAGATTTTTTTATTTGGCTACATGTGGAAAGATGCTCTACAAATTAATGTGAAAACAAGGCTGTGATCCTGCAAAACATTCTCTAAGTGTTCCAGCCAACTGGGTCAGTTCTACACTCCTGACTCCTACATATTGACAAGGGTGGGTTTTGGATTTGCTCTGTGGAATTGACTGGGACAATCTCAGTGGCGTAGATGTGTGTTTCCAGAGCAAATGTCAGAGTCCAGCTGGAAGATGGTCACTGAGAGTTGCCATGGAAAGCAGAGCTCAATGGTGAAGGGGAGCTGTAAGAGAAGGATTTTCTTGGCAATGCAATTTGGGACTAAGAGAATGTTAAAACTGATAAGCGTGTGCATGCCATAATAAAGATCCTTAACTCTGGCATCTCCCCCTTGAGGCCAGACTTTAAAATTACAGAACTCTGTGGATCAAAAGAAACAGTTCAAAATAGCACTGACATCCCAGAACTGTAGCTCCTAGTGGAAGGACTTTTGACTCCTAAGTACACAGGATGACCCTTCCATTATGTCTGCCTGGTAGCCCAGGAAATGTGGAAGTCAAGTTGTGCAGAAGGGAGCCCTCCATACATATCTATTGATACTGGTGTGAACAAAGCAGAAATGAGATCAGAGCTTGTCAAGGAGAAAGCTAAGTAACAGGCCTGATGTTATGGCATAGGACATATGATTACTTCCTCCATCTCTGAAGGCCTGTAGAAGGATGCTGTGGTGGGTATGGGATCACTTGCCCGGGGTGCTCTATAGATGGGTTTTCATTTGACAGGAGAATGCTTTTCTGGCAGACATCCATTTTTTGTTTGCCTAACTTGTTTGCAAAGTGACTTTACATGCCTCGAGTACATTGCTTTTTAGAAAGGGAATGCTCTGTGGTTAGATTTATTTATTTTTTTCCCCTAAAGTGGTGAAGTTTCTTATTGTGTTTTATGTATGTATTGTACCTCATAAATATTTATCTGAGAAGGACAGGGGACGCAGGACTACTCACTTCGCCTTTAAGCATGGAGATCTTTCAGCTGCAATGGCATCTTTTATTCTTAAATTTACCCTTATAATTAAAAAGTATACGACAGGCTTTAGCATTCCTAAACTATGATCCACTGAATGTGATTGGTTGTACTTGATGTCTTTTTCTTCCACTTTCCTCTATCCGTCTTGAATTCCTAACTACCAGGTAGCCAAAATTATTTGTTTGCTACCAATAGCTTTTCCACCCACTAGACACACTTATTTAGTGGTTCAGCAAAGCAGTACTTTAATATAACTCAGAAACTGGTTTCGCCTTGGCTTACGCTGACTCTCTATGGCTGTTGCTCCAAGGGAGAGAAGGGAATCAGTCTCGATCAATAAACATTATTCCTCTGAAATATTTGACAGTGACTTTTTTTTTTTTTTGTAACCTTACTGCAGAAATTTCCTTTGCAGGACCATGAAAATGTCCTTTACATCTGACAGGGCATTTAACTAATACTTGGTTCCCTCTGAGTTTCAATAAATGCACCTTGCTGAAAACTTCACTGAGAGCCCTGTTTGCAGGGGGATGGGACAGAGTAGGGCTGTGGCCTCCAGAGGCTTAGTCTGGAATCCCTGCTGAAGTGAGCTTGCTCACAGTGGAGCTTATGGGAGGCAAACCCCATTGTGGTCCTGAAGCCATGTCCATCTGCTTTGTGCCGGTATAGGCTGCACACAGCCCATGGAGCTGTGCTTGGCATGCCTTCCTGGATGCTAGATGAAGTTGGGGCTAAGTGAAGCTGTACAGGTATTAAAAGATACAAGGAGAAAGCAGAAAGCCCTTGGCTTTGTTGTGGAGGATGGGTAAAACACTTGGTAACAAGGATGGAACAGAAGAGCTGTTGGCTTTACAGATGGCTGAGGGTTGCAGCCTCCATTCTGCAGGCTGTTTGTAGCACAGGTGCCCAAGATCTCAGCTGTCCCTGGTATCCCTGAAGTGCCTTGGCCCCTCCTCAGAACCCTGCATTCCGCTGCCACCTCCTCACAGGGCTGAAAGCTTGTAGGCTGGGTTGTTTGTCCCCTGCATCTGATGTGGTGACTGTGATTAGTTGTCCATTGTAAGGGAAATGTGAATGAGAGGACAGAAGGAAAATGTTGACTTTCAATTCCATGGCACTTATAATTTGTTCAATACCAAAAATGTAATTTATTACTGAAGACTTGTGTTTGTGCTATTCTTTGTGTTGTTGCAAAGAAAGTCTAATTATTTCTCTGCTTGGATTTATTTATACTGCTCACACATGCTCTTCTCCCTGCCCTTTAAGTAATGTGAAGGCCAGCAGAGCTTGGTGGCAGCAAGGGGCTGTCTGTCCCTCTGGGAGGCAGCCTAGCCAGGTGCTTTGTCATGCACCATGTTAGTAGGAGCACAGCCTGACCCAGAGTGAGAACATGCCTGCCCTGCTGACACATCTGTCCTGGCTTCATTTTGGCCCAGGATGCATCTTCCTCCTGACATTTCCCTCTTCTCATAATCTCGTGGCTTGAACTGAGACAACAGAAAGGGAAAGGGAGGAGGGCACACAAGAAAGGGAGGATAATCATGTAGAGGTATGGGGAAAATGGAGGTAGTGTGTGGCACTCAAGGTAAGTGGGAGCAGGCTGAACACAGCAAAGTGTGCTGCTTTTCATCGAACTGTCTAGTCTGGAGCTTGTGGCATTCAAGTTCATGTTTGGAGAAGGACACCTGGTCTCTTTGGGTGCAACGGGGTAAACTTGGTGAGGCCATCCTTGTATCCTCGTAATGATGCTGTTTGCATCCTATTGCTAGATGTGTGTAAGAAAGTGCACACAGACAGGGTGTTTTCTTTTTGCCTGGAGCGAAATGAAGGCACAATAAATAGGTCAATAAAATATGTCTTGGGGAGGAAGTAAAGGAGCCACTTTATGTAAGTATGTGCCAATGCCTGAAGCACCCTCGTCAAACAGGCGGCTGCTCTTCTGCCAGCCCCTCCCAGGTGTCCATGTAAGGGCTGTGCTGGGCATTGCTACTCCTGCCGAGCACCGGCAGAGTAAAGCAAAAAACAAACACTCCTGAAAATGAAGAGGCAGAGGAGCTTGGCATCTGATTTGGGAAGGAAGGAAGTGCAATTAAATATTTGAGGGAAATAACCATTAAAGACTTCTCTTTAGGGGGGGCAGTATGTCAGTTTTTGCTCAGGCCAGAAGGATGAGGCTCTGTGTTTGTCATCAGGACTAGGTACACATGGCTCTGTGGATTTTGTACTTTTACAGCTGCTCTGCGATAGTGTAAGAGAAAAAAATAATCCTTTATAGTCCCTGATTATCGGGTTACAGTTTATTAGAGATATAAATGCCAGCAATTTAAATGACTCTGTATTAAGTTGTCCTTGAAAAAACATGATTTGTAACTAAAAGGACAGTGCAAGGAACTCTTTATGAAACAACAGTACGTTATTAGATGGAACAAGCATTATATATTTAGAAATTGTAAGCCTTTAAGTATTTTTGAGCAAAGTTTACATGCAGTGATTATCTTCCTTCTTTATGGACAAAAATATTTTATTGCTAGCTATTATGAACTCCACAATCTCTAGGCAGAGATTATAATGGACTAGATACAGGGCACTATCAATAATCTGAGTTAACATGTCAGCTCTATTAGCTTACTACACTGATAGCAGTCATTGTGGACTGGCTAACAATCAAAAGTATGCCACAAGACAATTGGACAACATTTATATTTATGAAGAATTATTCTGCAGGGCCAGACATCCCACTGATGCCTGAAAATCTTACTCTTCTTCATGCTGCAGTTTGCCACTGCTGTTTCACTGTGCAAACGATTGTAAAGCAAGAAGGTTATGGGAGGACGCTTGTGCGAAGCTCTACTGAATGCCGGCTGCGGTGGCTTGTCTGTACTTGGTTGTCTTCCAGATCTCTGGGGTTGGGCTCCACCTGTGCCAAAGAAGTGTGTCGTCTAGTGGTTCCCATCCTCTCCAGAGCCAAGCCTCATGTTCGAACCCTGGCAGTGTCCCATGCTTCCTTGGATCCAGCTCCAACTGGATCAGGGCTCGAAGTCCTGGTTTGCCGCTCGCACATGTATGCGTGCACCTGCGTCTTGATGTGAAGTGTTAGCAAGTACAGTTTGGCGTGTCAGTGCAAAATCTGTCAGAGCAGGTTGCCCACCTGAAGTTGGTTTCTTAAATGTAGGGCAACCACATTTCTACTGTGATATCTGTGATTCTGGAAACCCCGTTGCAGTTTAGAAGGGAGGGACTGTGCTGTCTTCAGCTCTCTTTCTCGTCACACTAGGAGTTGGACCAGGTGGTAAACTGCAGCCTCTATACCCTACATCTGTTTATGAACATAAGGGGCGTAAGTTAGAATTGCTCAGGGCTTCTCTGCCCCAGGCTGGGGTGCAGGCAAAACGCAGTGATGGTTTTCCAAACCCTTCAGTGCACTAATGCTCTGGGAATGAGCTCAAGTCTCTCTCACAAACCTTACTCAGACAAAACTGTTGAGCAAGCCATTTCTTGGTTGTTTGGAACTTGGAAGTTCTTCACACTGATTGTTGATCCACTACTTGGAATGTGTTCTCTTTTCCCATTGATTTGCAGTGAGACATGCATATGTTTTAGGGTTTTTTAAACAGGCACGCTTTCCACTACCAGGACCAAGTGTTGGTGTTCATCACAATTCAGCAAGAATTTCAGCAGGATGTACTTTTATTTCCCTTCTCTTAAACTGTGTTGTTTGTAAGATGTGATAAGTATGATAAGTACAGTATCTAGGAAATACTTCGTACTTGCTGTTTAAAGGCAGTTGTTAGTCAGGTAGGCAAATGTTTAAGAAGGTCTTTGCTACAGCTTGGAAAATCAGCCCATTAATTTAAAACAGTCTTTGCTGGGTGGAACTATTTGGTAGAAAATTTATGTTGGAAATCTACTCGCAAGTCTTTGATGATGGCAAATGTAGTTTCTCCCCAAAGAAATAAATGTTGACCTTGCTGGAGTTTTATAAGGTTATGATAAAAAAATATCTCAGTGTTTCTGATCAGCGTGGCCATGATTTCTATGTCTCGACTATCAAAACCAAACAGAAACTGTTAATTTCATCTGGATTCATCCTAAGTTTAGGTGGCTGATCAGACAGAGCTGCTTTGGGCCAAGTGCTTGGTACCCTCTCTTTATTGGTGTTCACTATCAGCTGTGTTTACACAGTATATCACAAGCAGGCACAAGCCAAAATGTTTTTATAATAAGCCTCAGGATAGCATTAGTGTGGCATCAAGCTTGAGCTAACAGAACTCATTTCTCACTAGGGTTGTCAAGTTTGTCTTGTGTTGCTGGGCTTTTAGTGGAATAATCTAAGTCTAAGGTCTCATTTTTATTTCACTGTCCAAAGAAGTATATAAGATACTGCCGTGCAGATCATGAATATTCAGATTTCTTTCATGCTTACTTTATTAGCATTGTTTTGTTTTGCCAAATTCTAGGCTGAGTTGGAACCATGCTGCAGAAAGGCAAATTATGTTGTGTTTGCTTTAGCCCAAAAGAGTACACAAAGCAATGGAGCTCTCCAGACCCAAGTCAAAGATGAACGTACCCTCTGCTGCTCCAGACGTATCTGTCAGAAGGGATAAGCATTTGCTGCTGCTGTGGAAAGATACTTAACCTGCCTACTAATGTAGCAAATTATTTCTGCCCCTCCTAGCTTGAAAAAGGCACTTGAAATTTAAGCCGTGTAGTGCTGGCAAAATGCAGAGCTACTCAGGTGGCAAACAGCTCCACAGAGAATATCAGAGGAAGAGGACATAAGAGAGACAGTAAATATTCTGAAGAAATGTGTTTGGTGGCAGTGTCTTCCAGTGTGCTGTACGAGAAGATCCCCACACACAAGAACTCGCTCTTCTGCACCTGACTCTGCTCAGGCAGAAACAAAGCATGGGGGACTTTCAGGCGCTGTGCAAAGCAGGGTGTGGGAGACTTATTTTGCCTAAAATCTGTCCCACTCGATTACTGTCAGACTGAGAACCAGACTTTGCTCAGTTTGTACAGCTAGCCTCAGGCTCCTGTAATTTACTTTGATCTACATGGATCCCTGAGGATCTCTTAACTTGAGAGTTGCGCTCTGCAGCCTGTTCCAAATGGAAATAGTTTCTTAGTGACAGGCCGGTTGCAAAGCTCCCTTTCTTCCACCTCTTCTCATAGCAGGAGGCAGTTGTGCTCCGCTAGTCAGAGGACGTAGCCCTTTTCTGAGAAGTGGCATTCCAACAGGGTAAATACAGTTAATGATGTGCAGTCAGTGCCACAGATTGGGCATGTACAGCCCATATCCTGTGGGTCACTGCAGCCTGGCTCTGCCCCCCTGCCCTGGCAACTCAGGCAGGCTCTTATTATAAAAGCTGGATACATGGTGGCAAATCTGGCAACTCAAGCAGGCTTTTATTATAGAAGCTGGATACATGGTGGCAAATCTGGCAACTCTAGCAGGCTTTTATTATAGAAGCTGGATACATGGTGGCAAAGCTGGCTGAAAAACAAACAAACAAAAACCAGAAACAGTTATTGATGGCGAGTTTATTAAGTAAGCATGGAAAACATGGCAGATATGATTAGTCCTGACAAAAAAACCCTGATTTTTCTGAAATCAGTTTTTCTCACCAGATCGTAGCCGGGTGAATTGAAGAAAAAGGAACATCTATGAAGAGAAGTGGGGAAAGTAAAGGTGGGAAATGCAAATTGTTTGCTTTGGTGATAGCTGAAATACAGTACAGTAAGTAGGTACAGCTGCAGCTCGACTGGCTGTTTTCATTGGAGTTACTGATAACAAACATAATGTCACTTAAGAAGCGGCATCTTTGGTGCCATTAAAAGACACAGCTAAATATTGTCATTTATGTGAAGCAGTAAAAATGACGTAAAAGTGTTTTTATTCAGCATTTTTCATCATATCTGGTATAGCTACTGATGGCACCCCAGCAATGGTTAATTATAAAAAAAAAAAAAAAAAGTAATTATAAAATTAATTGATGATGATGCAATTGCTGCCGGCAGCACATTTGGTGAAATATCATTGCATCAGACCTACAGAAAATGTCTGTCTGAAAGCTTTAAAGGTGGATAAAGATGTGCGAATTGAAACAAATTGCATGGCCATCCAGAATGAAGTTTGTCTTTCACGTGACTGTCACCACTGCTGAAATGTACCCCTGCCCCTCACTGCTCACATCCGCTGTTTTTCTCCATAAGGCAGTGTCGATGAATGTCAATGGGTTCCATTTTCACCATGTGGAGAAATTGAGTGGCATACCTTGGCTTCATCCACACTTCCATGTCAAGACACCATTCTGTCAATGGATGTGATGCCATTTGTGTAATGGAATATGGGGGGAAGGTTCAACCTCTAATGCTGTACCACCAAGATTCACCTCTGATATTGTGGGCCAACATCAGAAAATAAGAGCACAGGACTTTTCTTACCTAGAAAATTTCCTGTCTATGTCTCTGTTGCTCAACTGATGCTACTGCCTTAAATGTCAGCCGGCATCCAGGGATGCTCCTCTGGCTTACTCGGTTTTGTCTGAGAGCAGGGTGGGAAGTTTTCTGTTAGTTTTATTTTGCACAGAAAATACATTTTTCACAACATGAATTTGTTTCTGTTTGGGGATCACAGACTTCAGGGATTTGGAGTTTGAAAGTTATTTTTCTTTCTTTTTATTTAGAGTCAAACACTTACATTTGAAGGAAGCTTACATTTCTTTGTGGGAAATACCAGCTATTTTGGTGGTTCCCTCCCTGTCAGTTTTGCAGCAGGAAAATATGATTATGTACAAATGGGTGTGGAAGGAGGACATTAGCAAAAGTTTTCTACCAAGAAGTCGTATCTTCTGTAGCTGAACCACATATTTTCTGCTTTGTTTGGTTGGACCGTTTGACCTCCCAGAACAGAAATGTTTTGCTTGGGGGCCCAGATAAGTTCCCCAGGCCCATGGGCCTGAGAGCAGCATTCACCATGGAGTTCCCCTTCCTGCACAGGCAGCTTTCCTGCCGCTGTCTTCCTCCATGGCTGGGCTGCAATGTGGATCTTGTGCTGAGGAGGAGAAGCAGGCTCTTTAGCCCCTAGAACAGCTTAGCTCTTGAACTGCTTCATGAAACATTTTTTGCCTTTCCGAGCAGAGCTGTTTCAGTGTCACTTATTCCACAACTGTAGGCCAACATGCAAAATAAAAGTGATTTTTGTATGGTGATGTAGCAGTAGATGTTGAGTACTGGCATCTTGCTCGTGATTGAAACTCTGTTTTTTGGCTGTTAAGAGGAGAGCCCAGGTTTAGACAGCAGAGTGTTTGTGGTTTAGCTTCCTAGTTCCACTTGCGAGGATTTACAGTACTGTAAACCTAGACTAATGTCGTGTAAATCTATAGTAATGTGACTATGTTTATTTCCCTCCATGGAGCTGTCTAGATTTACACCAGTGAGAATAGGAACAGTATTTGGCCCTTTAATATCTATCTCCAGATAATAAAAGTCAGATGAGGGTTTCACTAAATATTTGGCAAACCTACTAAAACAAGCCCAACAAACTGCACAGGACGTAGATTAATTTCCTCCACCGGCATCTGGGTTCAGCATTATAATTAGCAGCAGATCTCCTAGCGATATGCCAAACAAAGATGTTTATGTCAAATAGCTATTTCTTAAAAGAGAAAAAAGAGAGTGGGGGTGGCTTAGATTTATGGAATACCTTGCAATCAGTCCACATTGCTAGCCTGTGTGATAAGCAGTTACTAACAGATGCCTAGAGATGGCACAACCTTCAGTTATGTTACTGAGTTTGTGCCAGCATTGGGCATCTGCATTGTGAGGACAAGGGGCAAATAATAATTTTCCTTTCTAACCTCTTGGAACTTCCCTTTTGATCTTTTGACATGCCAGTCACACTTGTTCACCTGGGCTAGCCTGGCTTTAAATCAGCTGTGCATGCAGAGTGCGCCTCCTGCTAGTGACAGGCAATGCTCAGAAAAGCTGGCACAGGCACCCACTCAGCCAGCGACCAAAGTGATCACAGCCAAAGCCTGCAGAAGCCTGTGCCCCCTGGAATGCCAAAGCAGGGCTGTGTTGTGGGGAGGAAGTTCCTGGTGATGTTTTGGAGCAGGGAGATCCCAAACACTGCCAGGAATCTGTGGAGAGGAGAAAGAAGGAACTATTCAGACCTCTTACAAGCAGATACAGATCTACATGTGGCCTTGATAAAGGAAACTCTGACCTCTCTGAGACCAGACAGTTGCTCTGTAACTAGCTGAAGTGCAAAGTGTCAATTGAATATGGAGGAATTCAATGAATTTCTAAAAAGACTGAATGAAATAACCATCCAAAACGATGAGGAGCAGTCAGAAGACAGATTTGGCAACTGTTCTAAGCTTACTGAGTTTACTACAAAAACAACGTTGGGCCTGGAGCTGTGGCACACTGACATTTGAACCTTCAGTTTGTGTGCTAGAGGGCTATATCTCCATCAGTGACAAAGGATGCTTTCACTCATTCATAACCTAGAGACATTACATATCATAAGAAGTTCAGTATACCATTTTGATGTTCATGTTATCTGTTGTCTGCACTGCAAACTTCTCAGTTAGCATTCCAGGATTATTTGTCAGGCAGTAATTAGAATGATGCCTTTTAAATCTTCTGAAATGGTGCCAGGAAGAAAATTGCTTTCCATTTTGAACAGTGTTAGTGGTACAGCTGGAAATGCTGCTGCCTGATGAAAATACCTTTAAACATCTTTTGGTCTGTGTTTGGTCCCAGCCTGCCTGAGGAACGCAAGCAGTGTCTTATGTTCCCTTTGCCGGGTTGCAGAAGAAGCTGTTTATGCATATGAAAGAGTTCAGGTTGGAACAGCACTGAACACTACTGCCAAGAGCTGAAAGTTGTACCTGGGCTTTATGCAGATTTGTTTTTCTTGCCTGATAATTGGTGGGGAACACCTTCCTCCCAACATGTATGACCTCCCCAAAATCCCCAGTGCATTTGGTACCATGTTCTGCATCCTAATTCAGAGAGCAGCCATATTTAAAAGGATGTTTGTCACCAGGATTTTAGTTCACCTCAGTAAGAGAAGTGTCATTTTAAATCTATGATTTTTAAATACCAGTGCAGAGATACAACCAGGAAATTGATAAGCTTTTCTGGACTCAATCCATAGCACAAGAATGAATATCTAGTATCAGAGTTTGAAATAAAGCTTAAAGAGGGAGATTTGAAGACAACATTTACTGAATCTTTCATAAGGAACTTCAGTGTTTATGGTTGTAACTGCCACATCTATGATGAAATGTCCTGTTGTTTCATTTGTCTGTGACCTGTACCCAGAAATGAAGTTTCTGGGTTAGATTATGTCAGTGTAATCAGAGCATTAGGTTACAAAAAGACTGACTGTAGCTGTATTATCTCCCACTCAGGTTTCAGAGTAGCATTCAATTCATCCTGAGCTTAGAGAAAGTTGCTGAATGAAGAAGTGTCAACATGGACTCTTTCCTGCCTGAATCAGTAAGAGAAACTCTTAGTAAAGCAAATGAGAAATAAATATGCCCATTAAGGGTATTCAGATGCTATTGTTTGGTCACAGTAGTTTTGTTTTTTTCAAGTTGAATAAGCATGTAGGAAAAAAAGAGTGGCTGCATTTTCCACTAGATATGAATCTGTCTTCCACTGTGTAGAAGTCCCCAAATTCCAACAACCAGTCTTTGGGGATGTCTAAATTGTTTATTAAGGTTATTTAATTAAGATTAATGGTGTAATGATTTATCACATACATCTTATAATGAACAGCAGGTCTTCAGCTGATGTAAATGAGCATAGCAAGGCTATCCTGTGCTGATTTAAAGCAACACAGGGAAAGACTGAAGGAAAGTAAAAGAGTATCACCATCCTGTATAACAGAACTGAGTGTATGTATGTTGGAAGTGCTTTCAGTTCTTAGCTCTGTTTTATTATTCTGCTCACAAACATTTGGGCTTGGTTGCCTACAAGATGAGAGCTAGTATCACTGGGAAGTGCTTGATGGATAAGTCTGCTTGCAGACGTTCTACACCTCACCTGCCGAGCCTCTGAGGCTACTGTGACTGCTGGGGGGGGCGTAGGGGGGGAGTTGCAGTGCCCTTCACAGCCTGACCAGCAGTGTGGCTGCTGGCAGCTCAGGATGATATTTGTCCCTGTGCCCAGAGAGAGACCTCCTCTCTATTTGCAAAGTAATGCGAAAGGCGGATCTTCTGCATTCTCTTTTTCTCGGTACAAGGTGAGCCACAGTTTGGCAGTTGGCATGCAACTTTATTCCTCCTGCTTTCTTTTTCTCTCACTTTCTCTCTGTAGTGCAAAAATAGTATCAGTAACACATTTATATCCTGCCCAAAAGGTAACATGTGGACAATGTTGTAAAACTCCAGGTGGGAGCTGTGGCTGTCGTACAGAAATGACATATGTAAAAGTTATGAAATATACACAGAAGCTTTGAAGGAGAAAGGTGTGATTTCAGAGAAAATCATCTTGTGCTGCCTGAGACAACTGGGAAACCAGGTTGCTTGCTTGCCCCTCATGGGAGCTTTTGTGGCACTGGATTACTTGAAAGTAAGTAAGTTGGCCCTGAAAGTCCTTATGCAAGGTGGAAAACATCTTGCCAACATCTAGCTTTCCTTAGTAGATTCAGAATGATATGGTTAGGTGGTGGCACAAGAGCAGGGAGAGCTGTGGGAGAACACACTACTCACGGATAGCCTCATGAAAGCTGTCTGTGCTCTCAGATGGCTCTGAGCCACCTCCTATTCCATAAGAGTACTCCTGATCCCATATCTTTCTGATCTTCCATCTGTCTGCATGGCTCACCCCTCCTTGCTGTTGTGCTTGCTGTTCCCTGTGAACTCATGCCCTGAATATTTGCTGTATGAGTCAGAGTGGTCAAGGCTGAAGACACTGCTTTAGCTGTGCCCATTGCCCAGGTCAGTCCTTAGCTGTATACTCTGTCTTTTCTAGGAAATTCACTTGCAGGCAGGGACAGCTGCATGGGACAACAAGGTGTTTGACTTCCTAGTGCCACCTCCGTTCAGAGCTCACTTGGCAGCAAAAAGCCTGCAAATCCTACCTTATCAACAGCTCTGGGCACACCCCTCTGCAGTGTGTTGGTACAGAGAAGAGAATTCAGAAGTGTGGTTGGGTCAAGACAGGGTAGATTTTAGTGAAAGCGACTTACATGGATAGAAAAAAAGTCATCTTAAAATAGAGATATTTCCATTGGAGCCAGCATTCTGTCTACTTCATAGGAACCCCAGCTACATTTCCAGCCTCCTCTGCATGTGGGACATGGTAGCTGGGCTACACCTTCCATGACGCACCACAGAAAGGGTCTCCAGCAGAAGCAAGCTCCTCTTCATGAGGCTTTCTGCATGGTGAAACAAACTGGGCAGCCAACCAATACCCAAACTGCAGTGCCTAAGTGGCATTCCTGCTCACTCTGGTATGAATGAAAAGTATTCTGTTTCTTTTTTTTTTCTTTTGGAAAAATATCCATTTCATTAAAAAAAAAAAAAAAAAAAAAAAAAGAAGTAAAAGAAAAAATAGAGAGGAAAGTGGTTGGTAAGTTTTAGGCAAGACCAGATTTCCATCTCTTGGCCCTTGTTCTGTCAGTGGCTCCTTGATAGTGTCCATTATTTGTCCATTATTCGTCAGAGAGCTCTCCCCTTTCATGTGCCGTAGCACTTAATTTCAAGTTCACGTAAGGAATTGGTGAATCTTCACTTTGCCAGGAACTGGGCCCAGCCCTAAACTCGTCCCACTCAGCCAGATACTCTCTGAGAATTGTGATCTTTTCAGCACAGATTTTGTCTTCTTTCAGCTCATTCTACATATAGACACTGGAGCATAAGCTAGCTCCTTAAATAAAAACCAAAGCAAAGCACTTGACTTAAGAAGAATAGAAGACCCAAAAGGAAAGAACAAAACAAAAACGACACTTAGGTACTGGATTGAGCAGATGCCGTAGGTTGTTATAGCAACTTGAGTTCTAAAATGAGAGAGAATACCCACATGCTGCCACATCTGAAGTCTGGAGTGTGTTTCTTCAATAGAATTTAGGCTTCGAGGAAACACCTATTTGCTATTATTAAAAAGGAATCAGCGTGTAAGGCTTCCTCCAAAAGATCTATGTACATTCTCCTGTGAAAGAGAAGAGCTCTTTAAGATGCTTTGAAAAGGCTTGTGGTATCGTTTGTTTATGATATTTAGAGCAGTGTGTGTGCATGCCTGTATGCATGTGTGCGATGTGGATTTCAGCTCACAAAGAGAACTTGAAAGCCTTCCAGCAGAAACATGAGTGCTCTGACAAAGAGCTTGTGAGGGAATAACTGGCAGCAGCAGATACCGAGGTGACAGTAAGCGGTTGTAACATCAAACCTGAAACACTTACAGTTTTGTGTACTTCTGTAAGAAATAATGACTACTCAGATGCTGTCTGTCTCTGTCAACTCAAGGAAAAAGCACCAATTACTATCAAATCTATGAGATAAAGCTTCAGGAAGGTATGACTGAAAGTTTTCACTGCAAAATGCTCTATTTTATGTGAATATATGTTAATTGGACTCCGAGTCTGGATTGAAATATGGCCTAATGAAGTGAATAGGAGTCTTTCTCTTGACTCAGCTGAGCAGGTTGGGTGCCAAAATACTTGCACATGTAGGATTACTAGGCTTGAGATCTTTGCTCCACTTTCAGCTGAGTAACTTGTGTGGGAGCGCAACAGCCTGAGATGCTCCCCTGGAAAATGCAGGGCACTTGAAATGCCACATTTGGTGATTATACCCTAATTTTACTTTGCAGCTTTTTTTTCTTTTTTCTTTCCTCCCCCCCCCCCCCCCCCCTCAATGTTTGCACTGTAAGTCATCTGTGAATCCATGCAGTGGGTAATCCACCCACCAGCTGCCTTTACCTAGTGAAAGTGAGAGCGAGTGGCTTGCAGCACCGCTGAGATCAAAGCCTGCACTTAAATAAAGGCCGGCTGTGGAGAAAAGGGGCAAAGTGAGCACAGGGCTGCCCTGGGCACTTGGAGAACTGGCCAGCCTGAGGTAGTGGGGTGAGGCTGGCAGTGGGCACAGACCTGTGCAGGACTGGTTCATTGCTTGGCTCTTGGGTCTGTGGCTCCTACACTGCGCCTTAAAATCACTCCTCAGTGTCTTTGAATGTTTCTCTCTTACCTTGCTGTTTCCTAGAGGTATAATTTTTGGTAGAAGCTAGCTTAAGCCAGCTGTTTTTTGTAGTCATCTTCCAAAAATAGTGCATCTGGTTGGAATTTTTCTTCTCTCTCCCTTTAATTCAAATACGGCTGGAAGATGTTGCCCAAACATACCTCCAGTAGTAATAATATTTAACGATACATCTTCAGACAGAAAAGAATATGGAAGCTATTAAACCCAGAGGCAAATATTTTCTGAGTTATGAGTGTGAGAAAATTGAGTTATAGGTAGAATGTGAGTGGTTTTGCAATCTTCATAGCAGGTGTTAAGGCCAGTCTGCTAAAACAATTATTTATTTGCCTTAAAAGTGTAACCTTGACTTTTTAAAGCTATTCTGGAGGGAGTGTGGTTTTCATCTATGAATGAATTAAGCGAGAGTCGGGGTATGAAGCGCAGTTATTAGAATTGGTGGAAAGAGGAGGCGAGGTTTTAAAAACAATAATCTAAACCAACAACAAAAACAAGAGAAAATTCACACGAAGAGCTAGATTTTTCTCATCTGTTGGTGAATGCCCAGCCACTACTGGAAGGCAGTCCATGGTTCAAATTCAAGTACATATCCAGCACTGGTATTTTGTGGAACAGCTGTCAGCTTTAATTCTGAAAGATCTGAGGCAAAATAGGCTCTAGGAGAGATTTTTTTTCTGGCATACTAGCACTAGTGCTGTGTTAGACATGGTGCAGTTACTGCATGAACTAACCTGCATCTTCTGCAAAGTCTGCAAGTGAAAAGCTACCACGTAGTGCTTGCTCTTGTATTCTCTAATGGATTTGTCAGAGAGGCTTTTCTTAATGGTTATGTCTGTCACACTGGATGATAAACATGGGATTGTTTTTCCTCTCTGCAGAAATCAATGTCAGGGATGGGAATAAAAGCAACAGAGACTCACACTTGTACAAAACCAGCCCAGCACAAGGAAGTTGTCAGCAGCTGTGGACATAGTGAGAGGAGCAAGGACAGTCAGAAAACCTGCTGGCCAAATGGCAGCCCGGCTGTACCTCCTAGATAAGCTTGTTGGGTTTCAGCAGAACACCCTTTTTTGGGGACACAAGGTTCCAGGACCTGAGACAAGAAGGTCCTGCCCTGCACCCAGGAGGGAAGCTGCAGGCCAGGGTATGGGCCTTTGCTGTATGGGAGCTACCACAGGTGCCTGGAGCAGTGGCAATGCACTTTGGGGTGTAAGAAGTCCCCTTAGCCAAGTGTAAATGCTCTGGCAGTAGAGCTCTAATCAGTGCCAGATGATAAGCTGGATATTTCCTTCCCAGGAAACATGTCACAAATGGAAAACTTGTGGACAAAGTAGAGGCAAATCAGAGTTTCATTCTAACAAAACAAGAGCTCTGCCTCAAATGGAATTCACACAAAGGCAAATCCCTGCTTTGCCTGATAAAACATGGAGTTTTTGATAAGGAACCTTCCATAGTTTCCCTCCCAAGATTTCATTTAGACAGTCTCACTGAAGTTGAGGAATAATGTGGCAAAGAGGGTTTTTCTACCTAGCAGAGATCCAAAGAGATCCAGACTCCCATTTCACCTCTAGCGGAGACAAAATCTAATTGTTTCAACTGAAAAATGGGATGCAGGCTTTATTCTCACGTTGAGTGGTGGAGTAGAAAAGGAATAAAAGACCAGATTTTGTCCTTGAGCTTACTAAAAACCCTTCTGAGCCTTCTTTGAAAATAATTCCTGGCACAGTCAGCTTTAAACCTAAGTTTGACTTTTTTTTTCCTCTCCTAGTACCAAACATGATTAGAACATAGTATGGATTAATTGCTCTGCCAAATGTCATTCCTATAAATCAAATCTGTTTTCTGACATATGAGTGAGTGTCTGAATACTCCAAAGCCATTAAAAATATCTGCATAATTTTAAAACCTGCTAAATGTTGTTGTTTTCTCTCTCCCTCTCTCTCTCTCTTTCTCCTTTCATTCTTGGTACAGTATGTTATTTTACTCTGATACTCTGATGATGAGAAGTTGAATGGCAAGTTTCAGTCAAATGCTTTTTTTTTTTTTTTTAAATCCAATTCTAAAATCTTAACAATGACACTCACAGCGGGAAATGCCACCAACTGTAAATTTGCACGAGGACAAAACTTGGCAACCTCAGTCAGCTCTCTTTCAGGCATAACTTGTGGGATCTCTGCCACATTCTCTCTGCAGGAATTGGTGTTATCCCTGCTACTAAAGTATTCATGTCTTAGAGCTCCAGGTATATAACAGCATGTGGGACAAAGTCTCCAGAGCTCACCCTACAAGTTCGTGCCATTTCCTGTGTAAGATGGTAGAAATATTTGCATGGGGTAATAATGACTGCCCCACTCTCTGATGATCTGTATCATGCAACAGGAGCTGAGAAAAATTATCCATCATGACATCCTTTTTTCATTGGTAATGCTGATTCAACAGATCCAAAGCAGATTTGTGGGGCTCGTTCAGTTTTGCCAGCTCTTGAGAGGAGTTGGCTGCACTTTTAGACAGACCTGTTCCAACAAGCTGGCATGACTGACCTCTTCTAGAGACCCATGCACTTTCCAACAAGGTGCTGGGAAATGTTTGTAAGTGGCTTTTGTCTTCTATCTGTTGCCCCTAGAAGTTTGTTCACCTGGCCTGGGGACACAATCAGCCTGAAGTGGCTGTCAGCCTGCATGACAAACTGAAAAATTCATTTTTTTCCTTCCTCCATCCCTCATATTTCCTTTCTAATGGAGGAGAATAAAAAGGTAATAAAAAGGTAACTGTTAAAAGAATAGTTTCTGTCCTTTTTTACAGGAACTCTTAATCTTTCACAGGAGGAAATTTGGTATCTGACTCACATTTGTCTCTTGTTACCCCATGTCCATATATAAAGATGAGTTGCATCTGGCCCAGGTTTCCTTCACAGACCTGCTTCTCTGTCCTATGGCTGTGACAATGTACAAAAAGGTCTCAGACCATTCTGGGGAGGGGGCAGTATGGCCATGAGAAGACTATTCCTTCTCCCAGCAGAAATCGCCTTCCTCTGAGACAGGCTCTTCTGGCTCATTCTGGTGCCATTCTCCTTTAAGGAAAATGTGACATTTGCTCTATGACACCAGCACATCTGCAGGTAGCCGGGGCAGCTGTGGTCCCCACAATATGGGGTCACCCATCCTCTGTGAGCAATGGAGAGCTATTTAACAGAATGTGAACCTGAGCCCACAGACCTGTCACATGCAGTGAATTGCAAACTACCCTATGTGACTCATGATGGCTTTTCGTATTTTGGGTCCCTCCTGTTCAGATCAAGTTCAGATATTTCAGTTCTAAGAAGTCTTCTGCGCTCACTGTTCTATGATTTTGTCCCCATTTGTCCCTGTTCAGTTAATTTCATTCAAAAGTCTATCTCAAGGAAATTACTGCTTTGAAACGGAAAGTTAGAAACTTTTGTTATTCCCAGTAATGTTTCCCCTTCTGACAAAAGATTGACTAAATTGCCAAATACTTTTAGTTGTCCTATTTTATTTTATTTTATTTTATTTCTGGAAAATGAGCTATGAAAATCACCAACCTTTATACTTTTCAAACTATTTCTCATTTGAATAAATTCAAATAATAACCATTCAGCATTAAGAGGGTTGCCGTGCTGCTCTGCAATGAGAACAGATGCAGGTTATCATATAATTCATTTCAGACCTTGTACTGAACACCATGGTGTAACGTGGAAAATGGGGTTCTGTCCTCTTTATCTTTACCCCATCCATGGGATGGGACTAAGTTGTCTTTTTGAACTGAAGCAGCACAATGGGAAACTTTCTTGGTTTCAGAATTTGACTGAACCCTAAGTGTGTTCCCTTCAAGAGCTAAACAAATGCAGTGGAGATGCCTGAGGGATCGAGTGTCTTTGTATGTTTGCTGTTGCTGTAAGATGGCTTTAAATAGTCAAAATAGTCCTTTAGTTGCAGATGTACCCTTGTGTCCTTGCAGTCTATGTGCTCCACCTTTGAAGAATTGTTTCTGTTGGTTTTAAACCAAAGAAAGTGACAAAACTATTTCAGTAGGTCATAAAGCCTGCTAAGATTAGTGTGAGCAGCCCGAAAGAATCATCTTCCAATTCAGTATGGCTTCAGTGAAAATGTCTGGGGAAAGTAATGCAGTGTGAGGCTGTGTGATACAGGAAGGGATGGTGGGACCTGAAAGTGGAAGTGTTCTTGTCTCACCATTTATCACTGGCAAGATGTTTTACCTTTCTCTTCTGGTACAGATTTGTCTAATCTATATACTTAGACTGTGAACTTTAGAGCTTAAACTGTTCTGTATTACGTAAGAAAAATGCGTGTATTTCTAGGGTAGTAAGAACAGGACTATTTCTTTGGGATGCATATAGGGGGAAGCTTACTGATTTTGAACGATTCTGGTGAAAAATGCTTGTTTGAGTGCAAAAGTACAAAGCAAGGTTGTTATTATTCCATTTTCATATGAATTGTTTGTGTCTGGGCTTAACATACAGCTACTAAACCAGAGGTCCCATTATAGGCCGATGGAAGAGGCAGAAGGTATGATCACCCATATGAAATCTTGCTGATTCTGGGTGAACCTCACTATGTTAGGTCTCTCCTTCTACCTCTGAGCTGCTCCCAGGAGGCAGAGGAGGATGTGATGGGAGTCAATACAGCTTAGCCTAGAGTCTTCACAGGCACAATCCAAAATGTCATGGGTGGATGTTAAAGGCCAAAAGCCTCCTCATGCACAGCTGTTATTCCTCCATGGTGCAAGAATAAGGCAAGCAGAAGTTGGAGAAAGGAGTTCTTATCCAAAGCTATTGAAAAACCTGCACTGGTAACCCAGCAATATAGTTTCCTCATTATTGTTCTTTGTTTCATAAAGTGTATTCTTTCCACATCTTTTCAGTTGAAACACCTGGCCATGCAGTAACTTGGGAAAGCAGAGCAGGTAGAGCAGCTGTTTAGGCAAAATTCTTCATTTTGTCAAGAATGCAGCTTTGTGCAGACAGAGTTGATTAAGACCAAAATAAATGGTTGTTATGGATGTTTTTTTTTTGGTTGTTGTTGTTGTTTTATGTTGTTATTATTATTTGACTTACTACTCTGTTAGTTTTTTGCCTTAATCTGAAAAATTACTGTTGTTCTGTAACTAGCTTCTAGCATCTGGAATTTCTAACACAAGATAAGTTTCAACTTGAAACTAAAGCAAATGTTTCCCCCACTCTGCCCCCCATAAACAACATTTGAAATGTTAATAAATAAATAAAAGAAAAACATCCCCTCAAAAGGAAGTAAAAGTAAGACTTTTTTTCCCACAGCCAAGAGGCCAGGTGTGTCCAGGACCCAAATATGTCTCTGCCCTGAACACAGTTTTACCAAGCTGCATAGCTGGTGGTAAATATGCATTCCAGACACTGACTATGGGGAAAATGAAGGTCAAGTACAGAAATGCCCAGGTTATGTTAATCAGCTGAGAGGGAGAGTGCAAACAATCTGCTCGTAGCTTAAGATGCTGTATCCTCTTCTGTGAAAAGAAGAACCTGGGCTGTATGTGAGGTGCCTGATTTGCTTTTTGTGAGAGCCAAGCCTGCTTCTGAGTCCTCCAGGCAGGTGAAGTGGGAAGAAAGCTTTAAAGCTTTTGTGTGCTGCTTGGATCAAGTGTAGGTGTTACTGCATTTATTCTTATGGTATCTACAACAGATTTGCCTGGGCCAGGTACTGCCTTTGAGAAGGAACTGTTGAGGTTCATAAGGAGAGCACAGGCTCAGGGTGTTCCTGTTTGGGGCCTGTCCTGCTCGCCTTCCTCCCCTTGACACACACAGACAAGGATGAGGAGCATGATGCTGTTTGATATCGATGTTGTGTTGAGGGACATGGTTTAACAGGAGCTTTTTAAATAGGTGAATGGTTGGACTGGGTGATGTTTTAGGTCTTTTCCAACCTTGGCGATTCTATGATTCTATGATAGCTGAGTTTGGCTAGCAGCCAGTTCCAACTTAC